>NC_090922.1:661580326-661883356 GCF_040938575.1 Ambystoma mexicanum
GAGACACATATACAGGCTTAGTGTAATTAGAGAAAGAAAGGGTTTGCTCTCAAACTGCGCACACACATAGAATAATAAGCAATTGCAAATTAAATGAGTGGTTTTAATCAGAATTGGTGCAGCCTGACACGTGTTTCGAGCTTCCCGCTCTTCTACTGAGGCTGCTTGTGCAAAATTATAAAACATTGATGTACAACGAAAACATTTGTTAAGCATGATTCAATAGCAAAACAAACCAGTCCCCAGACCCAGGGCAAGGAGGCAGTTAGGGTTTGCCAAACCAACACATTGAGTATATGGTTTAAAGTAACAGACAGTTGCTACGAATGCACATATCAAATCAACCCAATTCAAAGAAAGAAAATGAAAACACAAAAAGTGCGTAATTCGGTGGAAAAAACATAACACATTATAAAACAATGAAAAGAGGGAGGAGAGAGAAAAAAGACAAAAGAACAACAAAATTATTCAGTGAGAGAAGATGCTCATGGTAATCAGCCAGAAATACATGTATAAGGCCACTGACTGTTAAAATTGTACCTTAATCTTGGCTAGTGTGTATTTTGAATACTAGAGAAAAATGCAAAATTAAAAAATGTTTTATCAAGTGGCAACTTAATGAATCGAATACGATAAAAAGAGGGGTTGCAAATATGTTGCGTCATAGAAAATTGTTTTAATATTATATATATAGTTTTATCCCACTTACCAAAGGTAGAAGTTGAGTAATCTGACAAAGTTAGGCGTGGGCTCCCTATAAAGCAAAAGACGGGATGGCTATTTATGTAGGAATCTGACTGACTAGATTTCCACCTAGCAGTCATTTGAAAATAAAGAAATGACATACCATTATTTTGCAGTTGCACGAATGAATTTTCAGTAAATTATTATCTTGCTGCAGCACAGGCAGGAAACGAAGAATGCAGGTGCGGCAAGAGCCAAAGAAAACAAAGCAACAAAAGGTCAATTAGCTAATTGAGTGGTTTATCTCTGTGGACATCTGAAGCAGCAAGAATTCTTGCTGGAAGGGTCCGTGTACAAATTGTCAACGTTGACTCACCAGTACTTTCACTGCTATGTGGGGAACTGGAGCCAAACGGGAACCCTCTGTGTGCCGAGTATAACTCGGAGATGTGAGGGAAGCAACAGTGAAAACGCCCGTGCACAGGCGAGTCACCACAGAGTTAATGGGAAAACAAGAGCGCCATGATGGACTAGTGTAGATATCATGTAAAGGAAATCATTAAGGCTACTCCATATAGACAAGGATATGTTTGAGGTGTGCGTATGCCGGAAATAAATTGCGCATGGTAAATGCACAAATAGAATTGGAATTACAAAAAAATAAATAAAAAATAAATAAATAAATAAATAAATAAATAAAAAAATTTGAAAAAAAAATTGCGAGACAGAAGGACATAGATCCGGAAGACATTAGTTAATTAATTGGAGTATGAAGTCACTTGAGCTGTCCACGGATGGCAGTAGTGTATTTTAAAACACCTGTGCCTGCATCTATAATAAAGAGTGTTGCATGTGCTGAAAAAGATGCTAAATAAAGGAAGTGCGCCTCGACCTGACTGGATATGCAAGGATTGTGTTAAAACGGTTGCGCCCATGCTAGCAAGTGTATTCATTAAAAAAAAAAAAAAAAAAAAAAGGGGGGGGGGCGCTGCACCCGGGTAGATAGCATGATAGTTGAGTAATGACATGTAAATAGCGGCTGATTACCATTGACATCCATACAAATAATCGGTACCTATTGGCATGACATGTGCGAAGACCTTAAAAAACACACGTGTACCATAACTTTTAAACAACATGTAATCACAAAAAGACAGATAGTTCATGGTCTGTGTTCAGGCCAAACTCTACAGTACGGTATTGACAAATCAATCGGGCTTCCAATTGTCTAAGTTTGAGTATCTGGTTGCCTCCACGTTGTGGAAGTGACACCTTCATCATCCCAGCAAATTTGATCATTGTCTTGTTATCCATTTGATGGGATCTTTGCCAATGCAAAGCTAGGGGATATTTGGAGTCAGATTGAGTAATTGAGTACAGATGTTCCCTGATACGAATTTTCAGCGGGCGTATTGTACTGCCAATATAGAATAGGCCGCAGACACATTTAATACAGTAAATGCAGAATTTCGAATTACAATTAATAAAAGACAAAATCTTATGTGTACCTAAGTGTCCGAAGTCGATGGAGGTAGTCTCCAGTGCATGTGAACACGTGGAGCAGCCCCCACACTTGTAAAAACCAGGGCGTGGGGGCTGGTGTAACCAAGTATGTCGCTTGGGTGGGATTGACATGAATGAAGGAGAAAGTATGTTCTTGAGGTTGTTTGCCTTAGTATAGATAAAACTTGGTGAGTTGTCCACCCAAGGAGTAATATCACGATCAAGTTGTAGGATGTGCCAATGCCGTTTGATTATATTGTAAAGCAGCGAACTATCGGAATTAAATCTAGTAATAAATTTGAGTTTCTGAGAATGAACAGTCTCGTTCCTTATTTTCGGAGTGAGTAGATCGCATCTCTTCATGGTCCGTACATCATGTTCTGCTTTTACTACTGAGCGTACGTCATAGCCTCTAGCTATAAACCTTTGGCGTATCAATGAACATTCCTGGTCGAAGTCTTTCGTAAGCAGACAATTCCGTCTTGCCCGAATGAATTCGCCTTTGGGTATATTGGAAACTACAGTTTTCCTATGACAGCTAGTAGCATGCAGAACTGCATTCACGGATGTAGATTTTCTAAAAGTTTTAGTTACAAACTGATTATCTGAGATACTGATAGTAAGGTCTAAGAAATTAACACATATGGGGCTATACGTGTGTGTAAATTGAATGCCCCAATTGTTGGAATTGAGATAAGCAACAAATTCATTTAAAAGCTCAATAGAACCATTCCAAACCAAAAGCACATCATCGATATAACGTTTCCACATGTGAATATGTGGCGTGAAAAGCTGGTTAGAGAAAACGAGTTGTTGTTCATAATTATGCATGAAAATATTAGCTAACGCTGGGGCATAACTTGCCCCCATTGCAACTCCGATCAACTGTCTGTAGTAAGTGTTATTGAAAAGAAATACATTGTTGGTAAGGGCAACAGATAGTAAATCTTTGATCATTTCGATATGTTCGAAAAACGAGGCTGAATGAGCACGAAAGATAAAGTCTATACTGCTGATTGCTTGCTGATGATTAATGGATGTGTAAAGCGCTTTTACATCAAGTGTAACCAGGACAAGATTAGGTAACATAGGCAGTTGGTTAAGCATCTGGAGAATGTGCATTGTGTCACGAATGAAAGTAGGTATGTTGTTGACTAATGGTGAAATGCATTCATTGATGTACAGGGAGGTGGGCTCCAGGATACCACCACCTCCACTCAGTATAGGTCTCCCTTCTGGTATTTTAACAAACGGTTTGTGAATTTTTGGCAGGAAATAAGCAGTTGGCATTGTTGGCCCATCAACAATTAAGAATTGTCTTTCCACATCGGTTAACAGACCTGCTGTAAGCCATTTGTCCACCACTAATTTGATTGTTGCACGGAGGGAGGTCGTAGGGTTACCAGGTAAAATTTCGTAACATCCAGGAGAATCAAGGTGGGCGAGGCCCATTGTGATGTAGTCTACTTTGTCCAGAATCACAACATTGCCTCCCTTATCTGCCTCCTTTATGATAATCGTATCAATTGAAGCCAGAGTGTGCAGAGCTTGTTGTTCTTTGATAGAGAGGTTAAATCTCGTGTTCTTTTGTTTGACAGAGTCTTGTAATTTGTGGATGTCATTGGTTACGACTTGGTGGAAAGTATCAATCAAGTTATCTTTAGGAAATACAGGAGTGAACTTCGATTTGTTTGATAATTCTTTTATTTTCAAAGTTTGTTGTTCAATATTGAGGTCATGCATCAAGTTCATTATATTCATGTTCGGGTCTGATCCATATTCATCAATAGACATGAGTACATGAGTGCTCAACATGGTTTGTAATGTGATGTCAGATGGTTGTGGTTCTTGGGGCTTACTTGTATAAAGCTTAACTTGTGTAGCGAAAAATTTCTTTAGTTTTAATTTACGAACAAATTTGAATAAATCAATCTGAATTTGAACATATTCATTGAGACCAGTAGGCGCAAAAGAGAGCCCTCGGTTAAGGACTGAACGTTCGTCAGAGGAGAGCGAATAACTACTCAAGTTATGAATTAAATCTATCTGATTTGATTCCTGAGAGTCTGTTGGTATGATGCCCGGGTGACTCTGCGTTGGGCGATCGGGGCGTTTGCGCCTGGTTGGTTGGCCGCCCCTTGTGCCCCTGGGCTTGGGTCTGGGGTTGAAATATTGACGGGTGGAGGTAATTGAAATCGAACCTGTTTGGCCGCAGCTAATGCGGCTTGGCGGTTGCCTTTTTTGTACCTGCGTATTTGTTCTAAAAAAGGCGTGGGCAGAATAATGGGTATTTGTTCCCCTTCTCTGGACTCGGTAGCATCAGAGAGATTAGGCTCAGAAGTAGCAATACCTGTTTCCGAATTAGTCTCAGAAGATGGTTTGTCACTGTCGCTATCGACTTCAGAGCTAGCAAGGGATGAAGCCAGACTACTCGTACGAGAGCGAGATACTTGATCATATTTAGGTTGATAAGTATATACCCTGTTATCACGGTAATCTCTATCATCTCGTGAGAATTTCCGTGATTTGCGTAGTTTGACTTCATCCTGATGTTTGCGTAAACGAGTATATAAAGTTTTATAGTTCTTGTCGATCGTAGTGCTGGGTGCATCATAGAGAGCAATTTCTTCTTTCAAACTATCGATTTGGACGACAATTCTGGCATGTTCTCTTTTAGCATGTTCAATTAGTAACTTGAGCATATTATTGGAACTGGTGGATAGGTTGCTTTCCCAGTCCGTGGCGAGGTCATTATCTAAGGGGTCTTCAAAGTCCGGAAGAATTAATATACGTAGGCCTCTAGGTATTTTATTTTCTTGTAAATAATGGGTAAGGGTAGTCTTTTCCCAAAATTTGTTGATCTCTCTGATGCTAAGGCGTTCAAGCTTAATAAATTTAGATCGTAAGTCCTCTACTTCAGAGGTCATCCTTTTGAAAGGGTTCAATGTCGAGCCCCTAGGGGCAAATAGAGCCTTAATATCATCATCTCTAGTTAGAATGTATTCAGCTGTTACAGCCATAGTGGTGATAGAAATAGTGATGCCGAATAGAGCTGCTGTGTCACTAGGCCTAACGGGTTTGAAGAAAAAGTGGCAGAAAAGGCCAGCAGGATACAGCGCATAGAACGGTAACTTATGTGGCTGTGATAGGGCTGCGGCTGAGAGCTTGAGTAGGAGCCTGCCAAATTCCCACTGGAAATTGGAATTAGAGAAAGAAAGGGTTTGCTCTCAAACTGCGCACACACATAGAATAATAAGCAATTGCAAATTAAATGAGTGGTTTTAATCAGAATTGGTGCAGCCTGACACGTGTTTCGAGCTTCCCGCTCTTCTACTGAGGCTGCTTGTGCAAAATTATAAAACATTGATGTACAACGAAAACATTTGTTAAGCATGATTCAATAGCAAAACAAACCAGTCCCCAGACCCAGGGCAAGGAGGCAGTTAGGGTTTGCCAAACCAACACATTGAGTATATGGTTTAAAGTAACAGACAGTTGCAACGAATGCACATATCAAATCAACCCAATTCAAAGAAAGAAAATGAAAACACAAAAAGTGCGTAATTCGGTGGAAAAAACATAACACATTATAAAACAATGAAAAGAGGGAGGAGAGAGAAAAAAGACAAAAGAACAACAAAATTATTCAGTGAGAGAAGATGCTCATGGTAATCAGCCAGAAATACATGTATAAGGCCACTGACTGTTAAAATTGTACCTTAATCTTGGCTAGTGTGTATTTTGAATACTAGAGAAAAATGCAAAATTAAAAAATGTTTTATCAAGTGGCAACTTAATGAATCGAATACGATAAAAAGAGGGGTTGCAAATATGTTGCGTCATAGAAAATTGTTTTAATATTATATATATAGTTTTATCCCACTTACCAAAGGTAGAAGTTGAGTAATCTGACAAAGTTAGGCGTGGGCTCCCTATAAAGCAAAAGACGGGATGGCTATTTATGTAGGAATCTGACTGACTAGATTTCCACCTAGCAGTCATTTGAAAATAAAGAAATGACATACCATTATTTTGCAGTTGCACGAATGAATTTTCAGTAAATTATTATCTTGCTGCAGCACAGGCAGGAAACGAAGAATGCAGGTGCGGCAAGAGCCAAAGAAAACAAAGCAACAAAAGGTCAATTAGCTAATTGAGTGGTTTATCTCTGTGGACATCTGAAGCAGCAAGAATTCTTGCTGGAAGGGTCCGTGTACAAATTGTCAACGTTGACTCACCAGTACTTTCACTGCTATGTGGGGAACTGGAGCCAAACGGGAACCCTCTGTGTGCCGAGTATAACTCGGAGATGTGAGGGAAGCAACAGTGAAAACGCCCGTGCACAGGCGAGTCACCACAGAGTTAATGGGAAAACAAGAGCGCCATGATGGACTAGTGTAGATATCATGTAAAGGAAATCATTAAGGCTACTCCATATAGACAAGGATATGTTTGAGGTGTGCGTATGCCGGAAATAAATTGCGCATGGTAAATGCACAAATAGAATTGGAATTACAAAAAAATAAATAAAAAATAAATAAATAAATAAATAAATAAATAAAAAAATTTGAAAAAAAAATTGCGAGACAGAAGGACATAGATCCGGAAGACATTAGTTAATTAATTGGAGTATGAAGTCACTTGAGCTGTCCACGGATGGCAGTAGTGTATTTTAAAACACCTGTGCCTGCATCTATAATAAAGAGTGTTGCATGTGCTGAAAAAGATGCTAAATAAAGGAAGTGCGCCTCGACCTGAATGGATATGCAAGGATTGTGTTAAAACGGTTGCGCCCATGCTAGCAAGTGTATTCATTAAAAAAAAAAAAAAAAAAAAAAAAGGGGGGGGGCGCTGCACCCGGGTAGATAGCATGATAGTTGAGTAATGACATGTAAATAGCGGCTGATTACCATTGACATCCATACAAATAATCGGTACCTATTGGCATGACATGTGCGAAGACCTTAAAAAACACACGTGTACCATAACTTTTAAACAACATGTAATCACAGAATTCTTGCTGCTTCAGATGTCCACAGAGATAAACCACTCAATTAGCTAATTGACCTTTTGTTGCTTTGTTTTCTTTGGCTCTTGCCGCACCTGCATTCTTCGTTTCCTGCCTGTGCTGCAGCAAGATAATAATTTACTGAAAATTCATTCGTGCAACTGCAAAATAATGGTATGTCATTTCTTTATTTTCAAATGACTGCTAGGTGGAAATCTAGTCAGTCAGATTCCTACATAAATAGCCATCCCGTCTTTTGCTTTATAGGGAGCCCACGCCTAACTTTGTCAGATTACTCAACTTCTACCTTTGGTAAGTGGGATAAAACTATATATATAATATTAAAACAATTTTCTATGACGCAACATATTTGCAACCCCTCTTTTTATCGTATTCGATTCATTAAGTTGCCACTTGATAAAACATTTTTTAATTTTGCATTTTTCTCTAGTATTCAAAATACACACTAGCCAAGATTAAGGTACAATTTTAACAGTCAGTGGCCTTATACATGTATTTCTGGCTGATTACCATGAGCATCTTCTCTCACTGAATAATTTTGTTGTTCTTTTGTCTTTTTTCTCTCTCCTCCCTCTTTTCATTGTTTTATAATGTGTTATGTTTTTTCCACCGAATTACGCACTTTTTGTGTTTTCATTTTCTTTCTTTGAATTGGGTTGATTTGATATGTGCATTCGTTGCAACTGTCTGTTACTTTAAACCATATACTCAATGTGTTGGTTTGGCAAACCCTAACTGCCTCCTTGCCCTGGGTCTGGGGACTGGTTTGTTTTGCTATTGAATCATGCTTAACAAATGTTTTCGTTGTACATCAATGTTTTATAATTTTGCACAAGCAGCCTCAGTAGAAGAGCGGGAAGCTCGAAACACGTGTCAGGCTGCACCAATTCTGATTAAAACCACTCATTTAATTTGCAATTGCTTATTATTCTATGTGTGTGCGCAGTTTGAGAGCAAACCCTTTCTTTCTCTAATTCCAATTTCCAGTGGGAATTTGGCAGGCTCCTACTCAAGCTCTCAGCCGCAGCCCTATCACAGCCACATAAGTTACCGTTCTATGCGCTGTATCCTGCTGGCCTTTTCTGCCACTTTTTCTTCAAACCCGTTAGGCCTAGTGACACAGCAGCTCTATTCGGCATCACTATTTCTATCACCACTATGGCTGTAACAGCTGAATACATTCTAACTAGAGATGATGATATTAAGGCTCTATTTGCCCCTAGGGGCTCGACATTGAACCCTTTCAAAAGGATGACCTCTGAAGTAGAGGACTTACGATCTAAATTTATTAAGCTTGAACGCCTTAGCATCAGAGAGATCAACAAATTTTGGGAAAAGACTACCCTTACCCATTATTTACAAGAAAATAAAATACCTAGAGGCCTACATATATTAATTCTTCCGGACTTTGAAGACCCCTTAGATAATGACCTCGCCACGGACTGGGAAAGCAACCTATCCACCAGTTCCAATAATATGCTCAAGTTACTAATTGAACATGCTAAAAGAGAACATGCCAGAATTGTCGTCCAAATCGATAGTTTGAAAGAAGAAATTGCTCTCTATGATGCACCCAGCACTACGATCGACAAGAACTATAAAACTTTATATACTCGTTTACGCAAACATCAGGATGAAGTCAAACTACGCAAATCACGGAAATTCTCACGAGATGATAGAGATTACCGTGATAACAGGGTATATACTTATCAACCTAAATATGATCAAGTATCTCGCTCTCGTACGAGTAGTCTGGCTTCATCCCTTGCTAGCTCTGAAGTCGATAGCGACAGTGACAAACCATCTTCTGAGACTAATTCGGAAACAGGTATTGCTACTTCTGAGCTTAATCTCTCTGATGCTACCGAGTCCAGAGAAGGGGAACAAATACCCATTATTCTGCCCATGCCTTTTTTAGAACAAATACGCAGGTACAAAAAAGGCAACCGCCAAGCCGCATTAGCTGCGGCCAAACAGGTTCGATTTCAATTACCTCCACCCGTCAATATTTCAACCCCAGACCCAAGCCCAGGGGCACAAGGGGCGGCCAACCAACCAGGCGCAAACGCCCCGATCGCCCAACGCAGAGTCACCCGGGCATCATACCAACAGACTCTCAGGAATCAAATCAGATAGATTTAATTCATAACTTGAGTAGTTATTCGCTCTCCTCTGACGAACGTTCAGTCCTTAACCGAGGGCTCTCTTTTGCGCCTACTGGTCTCAATGAATATGTTCAAATTCAGATTGATTTATTCAAATTTGTTCGTAAATTAAAACTAAAGAAATTTTTCGCTACACAAGTTAAGCTTTATACAAGTAAGCCCCAAGAACCACAACCATCTGACATCACATTACAAACCATGTTGAGCACTCATGTACTCATGTCTATTGATGAATATGGATCAGACCCGAACATGAATATAATGAACTTGATGCATGACCTCAATATTGAACAACAAACTTTGAAAATAAAAGAATTATCAAACAAATCGAAGTTCACTCCTGTATTTCCTAAAGATAACTTGATTGATACTTTCCACCAAGTCGTAACCAATGACATCCACAAATTACAAGACTCTGTCAAACAAAAGAACACGAGATTTAACCTCTCTATCAAAGAACAACAAGCTCTGCACACTCTGGCTTCAATTGATACGATTATCATAAAGGAGGCAGATAAGGGAGGCAATGTTGTGATTCTGGACAAAGTAGACTACATCACAATGGGCCTCGCCCACCTTGATTCTCCTGGATGTTACGAAATTTTACCTGGTAACCCTACGACCTCCCTCCGTGCAACAATCAAATTAGTGGTGGACAAATGGCTTACAGCAGGTCTGTTAACCGATGTGGAAAGACAATTCTTAATTGTTGATGGGCCAACAATGCCAACTGCTTATTTCCTGCCAAAAATTCACAAACCGTTTGTTAAAATACCAGAAGGGAGACCTATACTGAGTGGAGGTGGTGGTATCCTGGAGCCCACCTCCCTGTACATCAATGAATGCATTTCACCATTAGTCAACAACATACCTACTTTCATTCGTGACACAATGCACATTCTCCAGATGCTTAACCAACTGCCTATGTTACCTAATCTTGTCCTGGTTACACTTGATGTAAAAGCGCTTTACACATCCATTAATCATCAGCAAGCAATCAGCAGTATAGACTTTATCTTTCGTGCTCATTCAGCCTCGTTTTTCGAACATATCGAAATGATCAAAGATTTACTATCTGTTGCCCTTACCAACAATGTATTTCTTTTCAATAACACTTACTACAGACAGTTGATCGGAGTTGCAATGGGGGCAAGTTATGCCCCAGCGTTAGCTAATATTTTCATGCATAATTATGAACAACAACTCGTTTTCTCTAACCAGCTTTTCACGCCACATATTCACATGTGGAAACGTTATATCGATGATGTGCTTTTGGTTTGGAATGGTTCTATTGAGCTTTTAAATGAATTTGTTGCTTATCTCAATTCCAACAATTGGGGCATTCAATTTACACACACGTATAGCCCCATATGTGTTAATTTCTTAGACCTTACTATCAGTATCTCAGATAATCAGTTTGTAACTAAAACTTTTAGAAAATCTACATCCGTGAATGCAGTTCTGCATGCTACTAGCTGTCATAGGAAAACTGTAGTTTCCAATATACCCAAAGGCGAATTCATTCGGGCAAGACGGAATTGTCTGCTTACGAAAGACTTCGACCAGGAATGTTCATTGATACGCCAAAGGTATATATCTAGAGGCTATGACGTACGCTCAGTAGTAAAAGCAGAACATGATGTACGGACCATGAAGAGATGCGATCTACTCACTCCGAAAATAAGGAACGAGACTGTTCATTCTCAGAAACTCAAATTTATTACTAGATTTAATTCCGATAGTTCGCTGCTTTACAATATAATCAAACGGCATTGGCACATCCTACAACTTGATCGTGATATTACTCCTTGGGTGGACAACTCACCAAGTTTTATCTATACTAAGGCAAACAACCTCAAGAACATACTTTCTCCTTCATTCATGTCAATCCCACCCAAGCAACATACTTGGTTACACCAGCCCCCACGCCCTGGTTTTTACAAGTGTGGGGGCTGCTCCACGTGTTCACATGCACTGGAGACTACCTCCATCGACTTCGGACACTTAGGTACACATAAGATTTTGTCTTTTATTAATTGTAATTCGAAATTCTGCATTTACTGTATTAAATGTGTCTGCGGCCTATTCTATATTGGCAGTACAATACGCCCGCTGAAAATTCGTATCAGGGAACATCTGTACTCAATTACTCAATCTGACTCCAAATATCCCCTAGCTTTGCATTGGCAAAGATCCCATCAAATGGATAACAAGACAATGATCAAATTTGCTGGGATGATGAAGGTGTCACTTCCACAACGTGGAGGCAACCAGATACTCAAACTTAGACAATTGGAAGCCCGATTGATTTGTCAATACCGTACTGTAGAGTTTGGCCTGAACACAGACCATGAACTATCTGTCTTTTTGTGATTACATGTTGTTTAAAAGTTATGGTACACGTGTGTTTTTTAAGGTCTTCGCACATGTCATGCCAATAGGTACCGATTATTTGTATGGATGTCAATGGTAATCAGCCGCTATTTACATGTCATTACTCAACTATCATGCTATCTACCCGGGTGCAGCGCCCCCCCCCCTTTTTTTTTATTTTTTTTTTTTTTAATGAATACACTTGCTAGCATGGGCGCAACCGTTTTAACACAATCCTTGCATATCCAGTCAGGTCGAGGCGCACTTCCTTTATTTAGCATCTTTTTCAGCACATGCAACACTCTTTATTATAGATGCAGGCACAGGTGTTTTAAAATACACTACTGCCATCCGTGGACAGCTCAAGTGACTTCATACTCCAATTAATTAACTAATGTCTTCCGGATCTATGTCCTTCTGTCTCGCAATTTTTTTTTCAAATTTTTTTATTTATTTATTTATTTATTTATTTATTTTTTATTTATTTTTTTGTAATTCCAATTCTATTTGTGCATTTACCATGCGCAATTTATTTCCGGCATACGCACACCTCAAACATATCCTTGTCTATATGGAGTAGCCTTAATGATTTCCTTTACATGATATCTACACTAGTCCATCATGGCGCTCTTGTTTTCCCATTAACTCTGTGGTGACTCGCCTGTGCACGGGCGTTTTCACTGTTGCTTCCCTCACATCTCCGAGTTATACTCGGCACACAGAGGGTTCCCGTTTGGCTCCAGTTCCCCACATAGCAGTGAAAGTACTGGTGAGTCAACGTTGACAATTTGTACACGGACCCTTCCAGCAAGAATTCTTGCTGCTTCAGATGTCCACAGAGATAAACCACTCAATTAGCTAATTGACCTTTTGTTGCTTTGTTTTCTTTGGCTCTTGCCGCACCTGCATTCTTCGTTTCCTGCCTGTGCTGCAGCAAGATAATAATTTACTGAAAATTCATTCGTGCAACTGCAAAATAATGGTATGTCATTTCTTTATTTTCAAATGACTGCTAGGTGGAAATCTAGTCAGTCAGATTCCTACATAAATAGCCATCCCGTCTTTTGCTTTATAGGGAGCCCACGCCTAACTTTGTCAGATTACTCAACTTCTACCTTTGGTAAGTGGGATAAAACTATATATATAATATTAAAACAATTTTCTATGACGCAACATATTTGCAACCCCTCTTTTTATCGTATTCGATTCATTAAGTTGCCACTTGATAAAACATTTTTTAATTTTGCATTTTTCTCTAGTATTCAAAATACACACTAGCCAAGATTAAGGTACAATTTTAACAGTCAGTGGCCTTATACATGTATTTCTGGCTGATTACCATGAGCATCTTCTCTCACTGAATAATTTTGTTGTTCTTTTGTCTTTTTTCTCTCTCCTCCCTCTTTTCATTGTTTTATAATGTGTTATGTTTTTTCCACCGAATTACGCACTTTTTGTGTTTTCATTTTCTTTCTTTGAATTGGGTTGATTTGATATGTGCATTCGTTGCAACTGTCTGTTACTTTAAACCATATACTCAATGTGTTGGTTTGGCAAACCCTAACTGCCTCCTTGCCCTGGGTCTGGGGACTGGTTTGTTTTGCTATTGAATCATGCTTAACAAATGTTTTCGTTGTACATCAATGTTTTATAATTTTGCACAAGCAGCCTCAGTAGAAGAGCGGGAAGCTCGAAACACGTGTCAGGCTGCACCAATTCTGATTAAAACCACTCATTTAATTTGCAATTGCTTATTATTCTATGTGTGTGCGCAGTTTGAGAGCAAACCCTTTCTTTCTCTAATTCCAATTTCCAGTGGGAATTTGGCAGGCTCCTACTCAAGCTCTCAGCCGCAGCCCTATCACAGCCACATAAGTTACCGTTCTATGCGCTGTATCCTGCTGGCCTTTTCTGCCACTTTTTCTTCATACAGGCTTAGTGTACCCTGCTGCTGATTTCAATTATTTCAATGGATATAGTCCCTGCACTTCATCAACAGTTTAATGCTCTGGGGAGGAGGAGGAGCTGAGGGTGTTGTGCCCTCCCCTATATGCTGATTAAGCATCCACTCCCTTGGGGGCGGATCCTCTGTCTCGCCCCCATACATCTTCTACAATTCTAGAATGGCTAATCACTTTTCTAATTTCTTTCCTTAATATGTAGCCTGTATATATGTCACGTGTTGCAGCGCTGATTTTAAAAGAGTCCCCCCTTGGGGCCAGGGCATAAACATTTTTCCCACTATGCCTTTAACTGATTTATTGGCGTGACTGGTCTGGAACTATGAGGACCATGCAGAGAAAATCACATTTATGTTCCTTGCTTATTAAAAGAGTTTTTGACACTAATCCACAGGGATCAGTTATGAATCTCAAAACTCAACCCAAATCTACGGACTGCCAAGAAGATTGGTCATGGTTAGCGGCAGCACTTGCTGACAAGCCAAGGTTAAGTGGTCCAAAATCCCAACGTTAGCATTTATTTCTTTGAACATTTCCTCTTGGAATTGTTGGGGTTTTCTTAAATTTGGCAAATGTGTCTAAAAATAATCTTGCTTTTTTACTTTTCGACATAATAATGCTGCGAGAAACTATGCTAACCAAGTCGTTTTTCATTGAAGGATTTCCAACATTCTCTACTGAGGCAAGTAAGGGTATTAGAGGTCAACCTATAGAAATCAATTAAAAATTGAATCTACAGGCCACTCTTTTGCCCATGGTTGATCATTTTCTTTTGGCAGTTAGCCTAGTCTCTGGAAATTACTCTAATTTTTATGAAATGTTAATTAGTATCTACTATAATCCTGTTAAAAAGCAATAATTGATATATAGTAATGGATCAATGACATTTTAATAACATGGTTGGGAGAGGACCAACAAAACAATATTCTAATAGCTGGCAATTTAAATTCATAATGTGCCGATTATCTAATGGAATGCATTCCTAAATTCCATTACTAAGGCTAGGGCTGTCTCCTGGTCATAATTCATGACCTCTTGGGATTTTTCATTGGTCTGGCCCTTGTCAAAACCAGACCTTTTTAATATAGTAACATTGAAATGAGGATCTGCCTCTTCCTGGATGGATCATGTTTGTACATCTAGATGCCTTGTCCCCAACATCTTTGGGCTCTAATCAGATTTTACTCACGATGAAGTGTGAAGAATCCTACGGATCCCTCACTGAAGCCCTGTCTAAAGTCTCCTCCCTGGTGGCCAGGAAAAGGCAGGTGCCTCCTGGTCCTGACCTTGAGGGTGGTGTATTGCGGTGGGAACACCTGGGAGGAGACAGGGCCCAGGGTGGTGAGGAGATCCAGTGGGATGAGACACAGTATCTGTCCTCTGAAAGGAAGTGCCTTTCTGGGTTGCCAAAACAGATAATGGCATATTGTCATTATAATATCCCTGACCCACACATACAATCTGTAACCTGGGGTACAAGCTCTGTGAAATCTGAGCAAGCATTTTTAACAGAAAGATATTTTAAGAATAAATACCCTCCTTACTCCCAAAGGTATAATGTAAAAGAATCTAGAGAACATACCTTACATCAAATGTCTTCTTATGTAGAAACTAATTCTAACAGTCCATCTTTTATTGAGTATAAGGGAAATAAATCTACCCTTAATACTAACTCAATCGTTAAAAGAACAAATTTTGCTGAAGGGGACTACAAGTCCCATAATCCCATAAGTACTGGGACGAGGAAGAGGGCTGGCGAGGAATGCAGTTGCAGTAGTCAAGCAAAGAATTTGATTTTGGATATGTCT
Source organism: Ambystoma mexicanum (assembly GCF_040938575.1). Taxonomy (NCBI): domain Eukaryota; kingdom Metazoa; phylum Chordata; class Amphibia; order Caudata; family Ambystomatidae; genus Ambystoma; species Ambystoma mexicanum. The sequence goes on from NC_090922.1 coordinate 661,595,850, forward strand.
TTTGCGCACCAAGCAGACTAAACTGCATTCGGGCGCAGATGTTAATTGCGATTCAACCTTTGACTGAGAGACAGCTCTTTTAACCCTCTTTTGCTCACTTAAATAAGAAGGTTTTAAGTGCCTTTCTTAAGCCTTCTAATAATGGGCATGACCGGATGGCAGTTGGTAACTGGTTCCATATCTTTGGGCCAAACACGAAAAACCTCCTGTCCCCCTTCGAGGTCAGTTTAGCCAGGGGTATCCCAATCAACAGTTTGTCTCCAGACCGGAGATCTCTAGTTGGCTGATAGCGGTGGATTCTATCGCTCAGGTATTTTGGTGCAAGGTATGCCCATATTTTTGCCTAGGTTATGTTGCTTCTACTTGAACTTTCTGTACCCACAGCATGTATATTGCTCCTATCCTGAACAACTCATATTTATTGTATTACTTTGATGTGTAACTAAAGCTGTAAATTGTCTTATGCTATGCACCCTGATACCCACAGGTCTGGTGTGCAATACAAATAATAAAACAAACAAACAAACAAGGTCATAGAAACATATATACATGAGAAACGCCACCTTAAACTTAACTCGGTCCTCCACCATGAGCCACTGCAGAGCTCTACGTGACGTTGAGACATGGTCCCTTTTCCCAAGATGGGCAATTAGCCTAACTGCCGCATTCTGGGCCCTCTGGAGTCTCATCATCTGTTTTGCTGGGATCCCTGTCATCAGGCTGAATTGGTCAATACCCCTACGACCACTGAGTGGTCTTCAGTTGCCACAAAGGGGAGCACATTCCTAAGCATACACAGGGAGTGGTACACAGCCTTTACTTTGGCCTCAACCTGGGCCTCTCTGCCCCGTTTTTCCTGTCATATACATCCAGGATTTCTCACTTTCCTTGAAAACTGAAGTTCTTCACCCAGAATCTCCGGTGTTATATTTTGTTCTTCACCTCTCCTTTTTTTCCCAGGTCCGAATAGTATTACCTCTGTTTTAACTGCGTTAAGCTGTAGCTGGTTACATGCCATCCATCTTTTAATGTCTTGCAAGCACAGGTCAATCCTTTCAAATGCCTCAGACATATTCTCCGTCTCCACGTAGATCTGAGTATCGTTGGTGTAGGAGTGGAATCTTAGTCTATGTTTCCTCGGTATATCAAATAGTGGGCGAATATATAGATTAAAAATCAATGGTGAGAGTGCCGAGCCCTGTGGGACTCCGGATCTCAACCATAGTAGCTCTGAGAGAAGGCTCCTAATGTCACTTGCTGGGTCCTATCCTGCAGAAAAGAGCCAAACCAGGCCACCACGACTTTCGAGGCTCTCCCAATTTTTTCAATACGTTGAAGAATGATCTTATGATCAATCGTATCGAAAGCCACAGATAGGTCCAGCATCAACAATATTGTGGATCCTCCCCTATGTGCAGCTTCCAGTAGATCATCCTGGACCACCAATAGGGCGGTCTCAGTTCCATGATTGGGACGAAACCCTGACTGGCATTCGTCCAGGAGACTCTTATTATCTACAAACTGCTGAAATTGATTACAGACCACTTTTTCTAAGATTTTAGTAGGCCAACATAAATTGGCAACTGGACGGTAGTTTTTTAGAACTGTAGGGTCTAAGTTGGGTTTCTTTAACCGGCGCTCCCTTCAGGGAACTTGGGACATGGCCCTCCATTAGAGATTTATTTATAAAGGTAGTTATAAATGGACTGAGATTTGCTGCCAAATGTATGGCAGTGCATGCTGGCATAGGAAATGGCAAGTCCTTTGTTGGTTTTAATTGGAATATTAAGGCTAGCGCCGTTTCCTTCTCAATAGTTTGAAAGCAAAAGCTCTCATTTTCTCACATTTTTCAGCAACCCTCAATTCAGTGATACTTTTCTGAATGTCCACAATCTTTTGTTCAAAGAAGTTATTAAACTTATTCGCTTGTTCCTGGGTGTCGGCAGTAGGTGATGCAATGCATTTTGGGTTCCTAAACCTTGCCACTATGTCAAATAGTGCTCTGGCTTGGGTTCCTGTCTGTTTAATTTCTCTTTGAAGGAACTCTTTTTTTGCCATAATCAAGGCTGATTTATATTCTTTTAAACAAACTCTCGCCTTCTCTACATCTCTATCCAATTTGGAGACCCTCCTTAATTTATTAGCCTGACGCACCTGTTTGCGCATAAGACCCAATCCTGGTCCAAACCAAGATTTAGATTTTTTTGTAACCTTCAATTTTAAAGGCTCATACCTATCACAGAGCTCTTTTAAGATATCCGAACCTTTGCTAAAAAACTCCTCACATGGGAGCTCGATATCTAGATTTACCAATTAAGCCTAACAACCCACGCTTGAGAGATCCTGTGAGGAATAAAAGGCCCCCTCAGGTGCAAGCAATTGGAAGGAGAGGAAGAAGCTGCAACTGTGACTGGGATGTAAGCTGTAGCAGTAGTAGCAGAAGGAAGATGGCACGAGGCTGGCAAATCAAGCAGAAGTGGGAGAACAAGAGGGGCGCCGGAACGTGGGGACAGCAGATTTCACCTGCATGTTGTGAGAGGGTCCTGTTCTCCCAAACTCTAAAGTGCAGAGTCTGCGTAGTGGAAGACCTGTATGGGAGCTGTCTTTCCCCATGTGAGCCTGATTGTTGTGGTTGCCGCACAGCAAATGTGCTGGAGACCATTGGCGAGGAGCAGTTGTCAGGCCGTGGGTATCAGGAGCGAGAGAGGCTCCATAAACATGTGGCCAGACTTTAGACACCTTCACAGTGGAGGGGTGTGGGTCCCTAAGAAGCCAGAAGCAGTTGATGTTGTGGCAGAAGTTGTGGAAGCAGTGTGACCCACAGAGCAAGTGTTAAAGAAGCCGGTGAGTGAAGCACAGCGTTCGAATACCTTGCACAAGCATTGTCGGCAACAGTATCCAGTTTCCTATTCACTTGTGTATCGTTTAAAGTGAGTAGAAGTTGTTAGTTGAAGCTGAAACACCAGAACAATGGAAATGTAGAACACGTGTATAATATGAAAGTCCTTTTACCCGCGTAGAAAGCAAACACGGCTTAAATCCATTGTTCAACTTATAAAAGACTGTTACTGTCTGAAGGGGTGGTCTCGTGTGACTAATTAAGAAGAGTGAACATTGCAAAGACCATTAACGAAATGCCTAACCTTGGAAACACAATTGTTGAAACCTTTAACTTGTGAAAACTACATCAAGGAGTGGTGGTGTGTGCCTAAATGCGATTCCTAAAGAAAGACTGAACTCTATTCTTTACTGTAACGCTGCATTTCTTTCATATATAAGAAGTCAAAGTGTATATACAATTGAAGAAGAGAACACGCATTGCCTATTCCAACAGTCTTCCCTTTTAAACAGTGAAACCAGCCTTTCCCAGAGGCAATCTAACTGTACTGTGAAGTTAATAACAGATCAATTGGACTGAGATACAAGTGTGCATGCATTACCTGAAGCTAAGACAGTGGCACCAAGGCTTCTGGGTAATTACTTGGGCTGATAACTGGCAGACAGGTGTAGGGCCAAATATTCTGTGTTAGAGTGTTTCCCCTTAGCTTTGGTTAGGCAGGGGAAGCATCAGCAGATTAGGGATTGTGAGGCATTTTTGATCATATTTCTTTTGAGAATAAAATGGCGTGTTTTAATAAATCATTAAACAGTTATCCGCCTCACATTAATGACCCCTCACAGGAGGTCATACCAACATTTCCTCTCACCATAGGTTTTTTTTAACCAACTATGCCTCTTTATAAACATGCACCCAATTTGTCCTATTTAATTTTGCACGCTAGGGGAATGAAAGTGAAATTGAATCATAGTCTCATGACAAACTGTAATAATGCACTGTAATCTGAGATGAGATGCAATGACATATTTGATTGTGCATCTAGTCTAGGGGCTGATAACATTGTATCTAAAGTAATTGGACAAGGTTTAACATTTGTACCTCCTCTTGTGTATAACCAAAGGATTACAATGGACAAAAGGAAAAAGAGGCCCACAATTAAACAGTTGATTAATATACATGGTTCTGACTCCTCAGCCTGTATTCTGTGGGAAGAAAGGCTCTCCAGTTTTATAGAAAGTTCACTAAGGTTGAAATGTATGCAGCTGATAGCCAAAAAATACTCCACTCATTAAATGGAAGCAACTCAACTAGATTCTGGGAACTTTCAAACAAGTCACTCACAAATCAACAGACCCACATTAATATTATAGCAGAATTATAGGTAGCGCACTATAGCGAAACAAACAGACCCACATTAATATTATAGCAGAATTATAGGTAGCGCACTATAGCGAAACACTCGCTAAAATTGATACACATATTGCCACCCAACTGTCGGGAAGTGGGTGTTATATTTATTGGACAGAGGTTCTCTCTATTAAGCAGATCCATGAGTCCATTTTAAAAATGAATCCATCTAAAGCCCCTGGACCAGAAAATCTGTTCCCAATCAAAGTAAAACATGATCCGTAACTTTGGTCCAGCATATTATATAGAATTTCTATGGAAATTGTTGGAAATCGGAAACTCCAACCCACATGGCACTTTTTTCGAATATTATTTCAATTTACAAAAAGGGAGATAGAATGTACCCGGCCAGTTACCGATCACGATTCTGGATGCTCCGAGCAAGATTTTTCCTGCTTTTCTACTGAAGAAGTTGGATTGGTCAGTTTCAAAACCAAACTTACCAAAGATGGGGTTTCGGAAAATATTAGGTACCTCCTTAAATGGGACCATTCTTGCACATTTACATGCATTGACCAAGAGACCAACAGCTACACCAATATACGTCTTAAGTATGGATATGATAAGAACCTTTCACCGAGTCCTGTAGGAGAAGTTGTGGGCAAATCTCCGGACCTAGGGTATCATGGAATCTTTAGTGAAGCTAATTTCGCTTCTTCGGGGGAGGAGATGAAGATTAGGATTAGATTTAGTGCAAGTTGGGTCTTCAATTTGGCACAGCAATTTCATGCTAAATGGAATTACAGAGGGTCTTGGCTTTTAATTTTGCTTTTTTATCTCACCCATTTGATACTTTCATTGGTCTTAGGCAGGTTTGCATCCCTGCTCCATTACTTTATAAAGTATCTTTCTCATACCAATAATTCATGGGAATATATAAACTCATTTTCGGTTAAACTGGGTTCTTTGAAACTGCACTGACTTGCTTTTGCAGACAAACTGCTTTTTTAAATCTGACTCCAATTGGTTTGTAAAGGCAGTTGTCGTATTTACATCTTACACAACAGACAACAACTGATCATTCAACGGAAGCAAGTTGAAGGACGTAATCTTTTCAAACAAAAGAGCACCTAAAATGATGACGTGGATTGCGGGGGACAATAAATTGGAACGAGTATATTCTCTTAAATACCTGGGATTTACTATGCAAGAAAACAGGTAAAAAAAAGCAATCTAGGTGAATTTAAGAGCACGTATTTCCCCCTGTCTGCCCAATTGAAACACATCCAACTAACATATTGTACTTTTTCCATCCTTCCAGCACTAACATGTTGCTCAGCAAAAATTGTTACGGCCCTATAATATGGCCTGAATTGGACCTTTTTGATATGGGATTCTTTTTAAACATCATGAAAGGGATGATGTGGAATGATGTGGAAAAGAGTCCTGTGTTTGGCATAATCTTTTCAGAATTGTGTATTGTGCCATCTCGTCAATCTCTTGTAAGCTGGAATAAGTTATTTCTATATGCTAAAATATATGATCCACCTTCATCTAGCTTATTGAAGGAGCTTAAAAAGATCTTAATTGAAAACACAGTAGACTCTCTGAATAACTCAATTTGTCCTCTAGATTTGCTCCTGTCTGAGATGGGTATCTCATGCTCGCTACCGGCCCTGCCACCCTCGATTGGGCAATTACCCGGCCCATTACGAGTTGTGGCGGTATTGCAGGGCTCCCGATCCCCATTCTTCCAGATTGGGCAGAATGGGGGTGGGGAGCATGGTTACACCAGCACCGTTGATAACGGTGCTGCTACAATCACGAGTTCTGCTCGCGGGTGCTGCACAGCCCGCCAGGCTGTCAGGAGCCCGCGAGCAGAACTCATAATGTGGCGGGACGGTATGAACGGTGCCGGTGCCTTACAGGCACCGTTCATACCGTCACTGCCAGGGTCGTAATGAGGTCCAATGTATCTCTAACACTAGTTCTTAGTAGAGTTCTAATAAGCCTCTTTACAAGATATATGTTATTTGCAAGTTGCTATATGCTGTAACTCTAATTTAATTTTTAAATAGCCACTTTGATAGATGTGCTTAATAATTTGGCAAAGTTGAGAGTCCTTTTGTATGATGTCTGATTTTATTGAGTTTGAAAGTTGGGTCTTCAATTTGGCACAGCAATTTCATGCTAAATGGAATTACAGAGGGTCTTGGCTTTTAATTTTGTATCATGTATGTGAGATTAATTATGAGTATTATATTTTTACATACATTGTTACGTATTTAATCATGTTTTAATATCTCTGAAGATTAACAATCAAATAGTTCTCTTATCTAAAATGATGTGTGCTCTACTTTTATATAGACTAATAATGATGAAACGTTTCTTTTATAAATGTATACTTTTTTGTGATTTGTGTAAGGTTGACTTTAAAACCTGAAAACACAATAATAAAAGAAAGAGCAGCAGGATACAAATGTTGATGCATAAGCCACAGTGGCAGATACATTTGCACCACTTATACAGAGCCAAATTATGTTATTGAGGTCGGGTTAGCTGGCGAGTGGGTTCAATGAGACCACGAAGAAGCAGGCTTTCCCTAAACTCCACAACATGATACCTGTGTGGCCCAAAGCATGCCAGATGCCACCTCCAAAAAGCTAGCTCCGACACCATCACAGGAGACACCAGGCACAGCCAGTGATCATCTCACTGGAGCGTCCATTATATCCATCCCTAAAGAAATCAAACAACAGACCTCTACAAACTACTTACATACCACATACCCGGCCAATTCACCCTAGCCCCAAGGGAACACAAGGCTCCCCTCTGGGCAAAAATGGCTACTTGCCTGTGAAACAGGCCACCTACAAAGAGACACAAGTATATCTAAATTGCACGCATCAATACAGCAGCAAAACTATATTGCACGTTACCCACTAGTCTAATCCTCCCCTCTCTCACAGATCAGGCAGAGCGCGTGCAGACCAGGCAGATGGCAGCCGTGCATGCTAGAAAATCCCAGTTGAATAAGTCGGTGGGTCTGTGAGGCTATTGTTTTGGCATATTAGTCGGTGGGGGTTCCCTCTCCCGCTGGGGTTCAGGGCAGGTCCACTAGAGCCATGGCTACTGTGGTGTCGGGCCGCTGTGATCCGTGCGGGCCCGACTTTCATGAGCAGGCCTTGGTAGGCCGGCTCGGGCGCGCATCGCGTTGAGGGACACAGGCAAGAAAGACGCGACCACTCCGTACAGTGCATAAACCCGGACTGGCGTTCTAACGCCAGTTCCGGTGGTTCCTTTATTTCCGGCGTGTCACGTGACCCGGAAATAACTGGGCACGTGACACCACATTCCTCCCCAACTTGGAGGTGTTTACACTACTATTAACAACAAACCCTTTGAACAGGTACCACACATTCGAAGTTACTCTGAGTTCATCTTGGCCGGGTCTTCTGTAAGTAGACTCCGTCTACTACGTATCCTTGGAGACGGGATGATGGTCTGGGCCTCTCTCTCAGGAGGTATCGGGTGTTTCCTCTCTCTGGTACGTCTGCCCTTGGGGTCTCGAGTTCAGTCCTATCTTCTTGCTGGTGTGGTGCCTCGGAGTCTCCTGGCGTGGCATAGGCTCTGGGTGACATTTTGTCTCGGGCGTGCAAGGTGTCACCACATCTCCTCTCGGGGACACTTTTCCCACAGTTCCGATGATACGTTTCTTGTCACTGTTTCGCTCCCTCGGGTGGCGGTAACCATGCTGTGGTTTGTCACACTGACTGTCCACAGTTGGAGCTCAAAATTGAGGGACATCTTCTTGGGCGTTGCTCGGTTCTTGACGATAACAGTATCACCTGGTGTTAGCTCTCTGTGGCAGGCTCGCCTGGGAATGCTCTCTTGTTCGTTTCGCCTCAGTCGCATGGCGTCTATAGCCGGGATGTCAGGTTCAGGAGCTACCCACTGGGGGTGTATGGGGAGCTCTGCCTGTATGGGTACCCCGAGCATGAGGGCAGCAGGGCTGATGCCTGTGGATGAGTGTGGGGTTTGCCTGTGGGTTCTTAGGAATCGATATACTGCTTTCAGCCATGGATGTCCTCGTTCTTTGGCAATGCGAATTACCTTATTGAGCGACCCCATGAACCTTTCTGCGTCGCCATTCGCTTGGGGCCATCTTGGGGTGATTTGCTTGTGTTTAACGTTTATGTCCTTAAAGAATTCGTGCAGTTCTTGGCTGGTGAAAGATGGAGCGTTGTCGCTCTTTACTTTTCTCGGGATTCCATGTGTTGCGAAGATCTTTTCTAGCGTGAGGATTGTGGTCTCTGCGTTAGTGGACGCCACGTGTTCTACCTCAGGATACCTGCTGAACTCGTCAATCACCACGAGTAGGTATCCTTCGCCGGCAATTGTACAGTGATCCATGCTGACTGCATCCCACCGCTTGCTGCTTCTTGGAGCGCTGCTGATAGGTTCTGGGTTCTCGGGTCTTCTGGATGCTTGGCAGGCTGCGCAGGATTCCACTAGCTCCACCACCCTTTGTTGTATGTTGGGCATCCACATTCTGGACTTTAGGTACACCGTTGTTTTGACAATGCCCTGATGTCCGCTGTGAGCTAGTCGGAGGGCTCTCTCCTCAAGTGACGCAGGCAGTACGATTCGGTGGCCTTTGAGGAGCACCCCTTCGGGGGGCGACGGAGAGCTCATGTTGGATCCCGAATAGTGCTCGGAGTTTGGTCTGAGCTGACGTGGTGCGTTGGGCTATGGACATGAGGTAGTTCTTCCAATTTCCTGACTGGATGGCAGTGGTGGTATGTTGCAGGATGTGTCCGCTTCCGTCTCACATGCTACCTCCTGTAGGGTCAGGGCCCGTGGTCGGGCGCAGGCGACCACATGACATACATGTTCATCAGTTTCCTTCGCATGGCGTTGTTCTCCCTCAGTGGCAGGCCTCAGGTGACGGGAAAGGTAATCAGCTGGGTTGCCTGTCCCTGGGCGAAAATCAACCTCTATGTTGTAGGGCTGCAGCATCCATTTCTCAATGCGTGCTGGTGGGTGAGGAGCAGATCCTCGGAATATCGGGATCAGGGGCATGTGATCCGAAAAAAACATTTGCTTGCTTGCCTAGCAGGTACACTTTGAAGTGACGGCATCCCCATAGGATAGCGAGGGCTTCTTTCTCTATGTGTGCATAGTTCTGCTCAGGTTTAATGAGTGCTCGACTGGCAAATGCGATGGGGAACACGTTGCCTTCATTGTCTGTTTGGGTTAGTACCGCCCCAAGGCCAACCGGGTTGGCATCAACGAGGAGTTCTGTATGTCTTTCTGTGTCAAAGAATGCCATGGTTGTGGAGGCTGATAATGTGTCCTTAATTTGTTGAAACGCCTGTTGGTGGCTCGATGTCCATTCCCACTTCTGGTCTTTCTTCGTCAGTTCTCGGAGTGGGCTTGCGATACTGGCGAGGTCCGGAATGAACCGCGCGCAGTATGTCGCCATTCCCATAAAACTTCTTACCTCAGTGGCAGATTGAGGTGCTTTGGTGTTCTTTATGTCATTCACCTTGGAAGGGTCAGGGGATACGCCTTTTGCATTGAAAATGTATCCAAAGAAGCATAGTTCTTCCTTTGCAAACTCACATTTTTCCGCGTTTAGCGTCAGGCCCTCTTCTTCCAATCTGCCTAGGACTGCTGCCAGGCGTTTGTGGTGCTCTCTCTCGTTCGACGCGTATACAAGAATGTCGTCGCTGATGTTTGTGGTGCCTTCTAGGCCAGTGATGACTCTGCGGATTTCGTGATGGAATACCTCTGCAGCTTGACGATATCCCGAAGTTAAGCCGTTTATACCTTCTTAGACCAAGGTGAGAGGAGAATGTGGTGATGTATCTCGACTCTCTGGCTAATCTGAGCTGGTGATAGCCGGATCTAAGGACAAGTTTGCTGAATATTGTTGCTCCTGTGAGGTCTACAATGAGCTCGTCTATCGTTGGAGTTATGTGGCGTTCTCTTCCAATAGCTGCATTGGGAAGCCTCATGTCTATACAGATTCTTACTGCGTTGGGTTGTTTGGGTTTTTGGGCCACCACCATGGGCGATACCCACGGGGTTGGGCCTGATGTCTTTTCTATTATTCCCGCTTGCCTTGGAATAGTTTTTTGTGCTATTCTAGTAAGTCATCGAGTTCGTTGTGTTGGAGGTCGAAGGCAAAATGGATTAATTTTAGTTTTTCCGCTGTCTTGCAGCTTAGCAGCGTCTCACAGCCAGCATCCACGACATAGATGCGCGCCCGGCAATTAGTGTTCTTGTGGGTGAAGTCGGACTTGAAGGACCCTTGCACGGGTAGGGGTTTCTTACATCTGTAAGCGTATAGACAGACCTTCTTCTTGTGAAGTGTGGGCTTCGGACGAAGCTTGCTGAATGCCGTCACTGGCATTACGTTCACCGTTGCGCCAGTGTCAATAACTACCTTTAGTGGTTCACTGTTGGAGATGACCGTGCACGATGGCCTCTTTCTTTGTCGTGACCGATGCGGTTCAACGGCTGATATGAGGTGCACCCGGTGTATCCGCTTGTTCCCTTTCTTCCGTCTATCTTTATCCTTCCTCTCGGGGGATTCGCTGTCATCGCTGTCGTCGCTATCACTCGTGTCTGGGGATCTTTGGGAATGATCAACGGCTCTGGCTTTCCCTTTTCGGTCAGGTTGGTACGAAGACTCTCTTGGTGCGAACTTCCTCCGGTGCTCTTGTGCCAGTCGCGGGGTAGTTTCCTTGTCGTTTCTGTTTGGCGGGTTTAGACAAACTGCAGCGTAATGATTGAGACGGTTACATTTTCTGCAAGTAGACCCCCATGCCGGGCAGGGTTCTCCTCTGTGCCATGGGCCGCCACACCATTTGTGGGCTTTGTCTCTCCCATGCAGCCTGTAGGTTTTCTGGCCATGTTTCATACGAGTGCTCTGGTGTTTGGATATGGCTGCAATGTCTTCTGTCGGTTTAGGGCTGTCAAGCGGGAGTCTTTGGATCGCTGCCTCGATCACTGCTACTTGGTCTTCCATCTGTTCACGAAGGCGCGCCATTTCTAGGATGCGAGACAGGCGTGTGTTCTCCTCCGAGAGTATAGCTCTTCTCAGCTTTTCTGAGGATATGCCGATGATTATTTGGAGGCGATGGCAAACTCTTCGTCTGGGAACTCACAGCCTACTGCCATCTCGCGAAGGTGAGCATGAAATTTGTCCACAGTTTCTTTCTCACGCTGACTAGCCATGCAGAAATGAAAACGTTCATAGTCCGGGTTGAGATCTGGCTTGAACATGTTTGTGAGTACGGCCTTGGCTGCATCGTAGTTGTTGTTGTCTCCGCGGTTTGGGGTGGCGTTAAACAGGCGCAGGGCGGCAGCCCCGATGTTGAGCAAGAGAAAAGTGCGCTTCTTTTTCGCTATAGTGATGTCCCTGGCGTCAAGGTGCATTTCAAACTATTGCAGCCAGATTTCCCATCTAATGGCTGCCCCCATGGTGAATGGGTCAAACGGCGGCATGAGCGTGGTCAACGCTGGGTCAGGGTGATCTGTGGTGAGACTCCTTCTGGTGGACGAGCTTGTGCTGGCCCTCGCGGGGCTAGTTTCGGAGCTGGACATGTTGCGAAGGAACTGCTGAGTGAGGGGGGGCCTAACCGAAGGGTGGTTGTTTGAGTACACTCACCGGTGCTTTCTCGCTTCCTGTGTTGCCACGAGTTATCCAGGGCCTTGCACGTTATGTGGGAGGCGGGGCTTCCAAAGTGTTACAGTTCTCCCAGAAAGCACGAGAAAGTTAGGCCAGCGAATGTCTTTTCTTTTTTTTTCTTTTGTCTTTTCAGGGATGGTGCCAGAACGTTGGGAGACGAAAACGAGGGCACCGTTGGTGCGCGTGTGAATATGCGGCCTCCTAGAATGTTCGAGAAGGAAATGCCGACATTGCTGCAGCCGACACGTGGGAGACAGATGATGCGCTGATTGTGTGCGTATGATGCGCGGCCCGCGTTATTGTGGCCGACACGTGGCCTCGCGGAATGTTCGGCTCCGCTTCAGCGTGCGAGGCAGGGCCAGCGGGTGCGCGTATGACCGCGCGGCTCCGCGGAGTCAAACGGCCTCCGCGTGAAGAAAAGGAGGCGCGGTCCCACGTGGTTCCATCCACGGCCTCGTCGCCAGTGTGGTGTCGGGCCGCTGTGATCCGTGCGGGCCCGACTTTCATGAGCAGGCCTTGGTAGGCCGGCGCGGGCACGCAGCGCGTTGTGGGACACAGGCAAAGACGCGACCACTCCGTACAGTGCATAAACTCGGACTGTCGTTCTAACGCCAGTTCCGGTGGTTCCTTTATTTCCGGCGTGTCACATGACCCAGAAATAACTGGGCACGTGACACCACAGCTACCTCTTGGGCGGAGGCGCAAGGGGGTTCCCTTGAGGAGATTTGTCAGACGGCTTCATGGGCCACTCCTAATACCTTTATCCAGCAGTGTTGAATTTGCATCAGGTGGGTGCTGGTACTTTTGGTGCCTGGGATTTGGGCGTCCGGTCTTCTGAATCACAGCTTGTGTTCTCCTGAATAAAATGGTTCTGACCTTTTGCATCGAATTTTGCTGGTGTTTCTGGTTCTTGACCATTCAGCTCGCCACCTTTGGTATACCTCACATGTAAATGCTGGAATGAGGAAGAGGGACGTGGAAGTAATGCAGGGATTACTTACTGGTAATCTTCATTACACCGACCCTACTCTTCCTCATTACAGTACTGTAGTCTCACCTCTCCCTCCCGACTTGGCTGAATGGGGCTGTGCTTTGATATTGCTTATTATGGCCAGTTGGTGGGCTCTGCCGATATCCCTCAGCAAGGGGCGGGTTAAACAGAGTTTAGAAATAGAAAAAGGATTCCTGGAGGAGGTGGACACCTCACACATACATACAGTATCAAGGAAGAGTAGGACTAGGAGCAGCGCTTTAAATGGGGTGAGAAATCGAGGGGGCCTGCAACAAAAGGGGTTTGGTCTAAATTATGGGCGTGGCCTGAAGTGTCGCCAGCACAGGACAATAAAAAAGAAGTTGTCGGGTTACTTTTTTTTTATTATCCCGTGCTAGGGATTACAACCCAAGACTGTTGTGGGGCAGTGGATTGGGCCCTGCCCCCTCCCGCACTCTCAGTCTGGATACTTACAGGACCCATTGAGTTGGTGGTCGAACTGCCGCACATGAGCCCATGCTACCTTTTTATTAAGTCAACACACATGGTATGTGCCACGCGTGCAACACTTGACACAGCATGAGGCATAGGGGAGGGGTTCAAACATAACACAGGCCTGCCGCTGACAAACCAGTGTTGAAGCGCGCTGTGCTTTTTCATAGGTGCACAATTTATTTTGTTTTGTACAATAGACTGCTTGACACATAAAGCCAGTTATGGGCTTTATGTGTCAAGCAATCTATTAATGAAACAAACGAAATCCACCGCCTAAGTAATAGCACAGTGCAACATGACACCTTTTTGTCGCCAGCGTGCGTCGTTTGAAAGTAAAAAGTGGTTGTCCGGGTTAACTAGGGTAATGTAAGCACTGGCAGAGCCCTGGCTCGATCAAGGTTTTGAGACACTTCCGCTAGCCCCGGCCCATTTAAAGCCCTGACTAGGAGCAATGAAGAGTACCAGTAAGTAATCCCTTCACAACCGATTACAAGATTACACCCCAATGCTAACTTTCAAATCGAATTCTCATGAAGTTTACACACAGGACGCAAGTTCTATAACCAGCTGAACTATTAAACCATTCTGATAACTTTCGTAGTACGAAAGCCAGACACTGTTGCAAGGGGGCACTGAACAGATTCCAGCAGTATGTACAAAATTCTTGTTATGAGCAGGGCTTTAAGTGGGCTGGGGCTAGCCGCGGCCGAGTTGCTGCAGGCTCAGAAATCGGACCATGCCGGGGCTCACTAATTTCCCCTGGCAGCCCCTGCGCTAGAGGAAAAGGCTTTTTTTTCTAAAGCCTGAAGCTCTCGCTCATGTGTGAGAACTTCATACTAGTAAAAAAATGCCTTTCATCCATACTGGTGGCGCCGGCACCTGCGAGGCATCCCTTCATGCAAGAGATGCCGTGGGCCGGTGGCACCATTATGGAGAGAATGTGAAGCCTATGGAAGCAGAGGTATTTTTTCGTCAAAATACAGGATTTTGAAAAAAAGGCCTCTACTTCCAGCAGCCTCACCATAGCCTTAATGGTGGTGCTGCCCCACCCCAGCTAGCGAGGGTGCAGGCCCGGGGGTGTTGCTAGGTGTGGAAAAGATCTGGGGCTATGCTAATAACGGGACTGGCGGGACTAGGGGCTAGCTAGCATTTTGGTTGTAACACCTGAGCTTCTATCCAGGGCTACAACCAAAATACCTGGGGCTATAGCCCCCAAAGCACCCCCGAACCTTCCCCCCAGCCCCCTTAGCAAGGCCTCTGGGTGCAGCACCACCATTAAGGCTGAAATGGCGAGGCGCTGTCCCCCTGCCAGGCAAGCCTTTCGAAAACAAATGCAGAGATCAGCAGGAGAGGGTGCGGATCTCTACAAAAGGCTGCCTGGCTGGCAGGGGTGCCTGTACGTAGCCCATTAAAGCCGAGCTCGTCACGGGGGCGTGGCCTATCAAGTCCGCAGGGACTCCCTCCGTTAGGCCATGCTCCCTTGATGAGCCCCGGCTCATTTTTCAGAGCCACTTAAGGCACTGGTTATTATGAGCACGTCGAAGATCACACACACACCCCTGGGCAGGGTTCCAAGATCGCAGAACATTTGTCTAGTTACTCAGAATGAGATGAGGGAAGAGAGAGAGAAGAGAGAGAGATATGCTCCAGTATCCTGACTTATTCTCAACGCAAAGTGGGGCCATTTCAGGAATCCCCACCTTGATAAACAGACGCTGACGCAAGAGAGGCTGAAAGGGTGGATTCAAGCGCGTGGAATTAATATAAAAAAAGAACTCAATGACATCTTTCATCGAGGACGGGTGCACTATAGCCAGCTAATGCAGGGTTAAGAGAAACTCCTCCCATCCAGGGATAGAAGAACAGGGAAAGGGGTTGGTAGTTTTGTTTCCTTTCCTCCTTCTTTTAGCGCGCGCTGTGCGAGGAGCAGGTACGCAGGAGACGTGGGAACGAGCTGCCCGAGGCAGGAGGGAGCCCAAGACAGAAAGGTGTTCGTCAAACGATACGAGAGACACACGTGAGTAAGACTCGGGGGGCTGGCACCCCGTGCCTCGCTGCTAATATTATCGGCCTGCTTCTAAGCAGTCCCAATTTTGACAGATACGCGACTTTTGGCATTTGCTGCTATTTGCATTTTGCCTGTATGCAAGTGTATTACCAGTGTGCAAGGAGGAGAGTGCAACGTTTCAAAAGAGGATACGATAAGGGGTGTAAGGGAATAGAGCAAGGGAGGAAACCATTAATGGAGGGTGCCATCAGCGATTGGCAAGGGGAAATGTGAGCCAGAAAGGGTGAGACTAAGAGAGCAAGAAATAAAGTATAAAGTTGAGTGGGAGAGGAAGGATGAGAGGGGCTAGGTAGAGGAGGAAGGTGGGGGAACAGAGGTGAAAGGATGGGTGGGGAAATAAAGGACGCAGGGTGGGTGGGGCATAGGGTGGTTGGGGCTACACAGGGGGTAGGGTGACTGTTGGGGTAAAGAGAGGGGGGAGGGTTGAGTAGAGAAAGAGGGGGTAGGATGGGTGGCGGTAGAGAGAGGTGGTAGGGTGGGTCAGGATAGAGAGAGAGTAGGGTGGGTGGATGGGGTAGAAAGAGAAGGGGTCGGTTGCGTGGCAGTAGAGAGGGTATGGTGTGTTGGTGGGGGTACAGAGCGAGAGGGTAGGGTGTGTTGGTGGGGGTACAGAGAGTGAGGGCAGTTTCGGTGGGTGGGGGTAGAGAGATTGGGGTTAGGGCACCTGTAACCAGCGGTGTTGCTAGGACGGGAAAAGATCCGGGGCTACGCTAATTTTGGGACTGTCAGGACTGGGGGCTAGCTAGCATTTTTAGTTGTGATCCCTGAGCTTCTACCCGGGGCTACAACCAAAAGACCCGGGGCTATAGCCCCCACCCCTAGCAACGCCTCTACCTATAACGGTATTACCGTTTGCTGGTGTCCCGTGGTAACGCCGCCAGGATACCGGCAAACCTATAATTCGGGCCAGAATCTCCGCACTCTCAACGTTTAATGGATGACCTGACAGGTCATTCACCAAACGCTTTAAAAATAAATAACAGAGTGCAGCCATTAGCCTCACTCACACAGGGACGCTACAGCTGTGTGTTGTTGTATTGAACTCCTCTCTCACAGTGCAACAACACACTGGATGTTACTTCTGAGAAACGCTTTTTAAATCAGGACCTCTTGTTTCTCACTGTGAAGCAGAGGCCTCTGCTTTTCCGCTCACTAACGAAGGAGTCTCTGAGTCTCTGTCCCTCGGTGCGAAGCTGAAGGCTCGCTGAGCTAATACAGCTTAGCGCCGAGGGACAGACTCGCTCCCTATTTAAAGCACAGCCATGATTTGTTGCACTGCTCGAACTCTGCCCTTGGTGCAGAACACGGAGCGCGCTCCCCCAGCGAAGGTGGTGGGACTGGATACACCTGCTGCTCCTGCTATGATTGCTAGCTGCAGTCAGGATTGGCGGAGTCACTGTAGTACAGTGCACCTGGCCCCCAAAACAACTCTTGAATTGCGTGACTCAGAGAGTTGGGGAAGAGCCAGAAAGCACTGCACCAATATGATGCGCACACTGCCCCCCTACACCTGAGTGATAAAGTAATGTCTTTCCTTCCAGGCCAGGGCTGAGGCTGGCCGGATCCGATATCTGGGGAGACATATTTTGCCGGATCTTAGATCTGCCAAAATCCGTCCCAACGACCAGCGCTCGGTACATTGATTTGTTCAAGATCACACAATCTGTGATAAAGCTGTAATTCCCACTAAGGTTTCACTCAAGCCTGCTTCTGGACCCCCAGTCAGTTAAAAAAAAACACATCTCTTAACCTTGGCACTGTTATGACAGTTTTTCTAAAGTCCACTCAAGCGGCTTTATACAACTATACCTTAAGCAATACAGTAATGGTAATAGTTTATGTGTAAAGCGCTTATGCACAGGTGAAGTGTTTCAAGGTGGGAAGGGAACAAGGGGATATAGTGGTCATTCTTAGGCCTTGAAGATTCTGAATGATCCAACAGCAATAACTAGCATACTAGGCCAGGGCATTTCTACTAGAATAAGTGTGAGACAAAGACTGGGGGAGAATTGGGGGGTGCAGGGGGCCAGAGGAGCATATAAGACAAAAGGCTGTTCATCAATGCACCCCTGCGTGCAGGCACAGCAAAGCTGATGAGGGGCGATAGAGGAAGACAGGACAGATAAACATGCTAAGCCTAGTACATTCAAGGTTTTGCAAGTGAGCAGACAGAAGTGCGTAACTCCAACTCTTGGTATAGACTTGTTCTACTTTTTTGGTAGCGTGGACACAGCAGTCAGGGTTATTTTAGGAGAGAGAAGAGGGCTGTAGGAAGATACAAAGAACTTATACAATATACATCGTCCACGTCCACTGTGCTTGTTATTTTACTTTTTTATTGCTTTTATCTTGTTACTTATTTTTCGTTTGTTTTAGTGCCTTAAACTATATTTTAGAACTCTCATTTTACAATCGTTGATTCTTGTGCTTTTAAATTGTATCATAAGTGTTATCACCTTGTTAAAAGACTAGCTTCTTTCATCTCGAGTGCAACTTAAATCAGAGGCGTTCCTGCTCTCTGAACGCACTTGTGGGAACTACACTTCCCATCACTACCTGTAGTTTCCTGCCTTATTTATGTTTAGACTCAGTGCAAACGCGCCAGCGCAAAAGCGTCAAGGCAGTTTGTGGCAGTCGATGTCGGACGTGCCAAGTGCCCCAATTCCCTGCATTAATGGGTATCCAGGAAGTACTTGTGGTCATTGCTGTGGCCCGCACCGTTTTCACAGACTGGGCTGTCAAATCTGTGGCAACGTCGCCAGCTGGCTCATCACTCACTTCGACAGCACTGACAGGTATACCTGCTCCCCAGGGCCATCTTAAGCACTTTTGGGGCCCTGGGCATGGACATCTTTGGGGCCTCCCTCCACCAAACCAACGGAATTAAGGGATCGAGAATACCGGTCACGCCCCCCACCTGTCACGCTCACAACCTATAGGTTGATATGCTGCCTCCAGCATGATAAGCACGTTCACTCCCTTCACGTCCCCTTACCCTATTCATTCAGAATGATAAACAAGTAGCATTTGAAGACCAACATTAGCAGTCTACAAAGAGGTTACTGTTCTAGTACATACAGGATACTTTTTAATCAATAACATACAGGAAGATATGCAGCCTGTAGTATTAACGTAGGGCCATATGTAAAAGGTACATGTAACCCATAATAGACAGAGAACTCACACTAGCTGCCTCACAGAATGCAAAAGTTCTCATGCATGGATAGAGACCACCAATCGGAAGGAAGGAGAACGCTACACATACTGTAGCATGGATACTGGAGGCAGATTAGAAGCTACCAGGAAGTTGTCTTTATCCAGACAGACTGAGATTAGAAAGGGGATATGGTTTTCAAATAGTGTTGCAATTAGATACCAAAGGAACAAATGCCGGTGGTGTGCGATATAAATATGCTCACTATTAACACAGTGAAACCATGAATAAGGCTTTTATGAAGATCATACCATGAGAAGGAAATCACTCTGAAGGGCTCACAATTTTAAAAGGTTTAGGGACTGGCAATATTAAGAGGTTAAGCAACACAAGATTACATGATACCCAGGATCACACATTGGTTAAGGGGTGAAGGAATGAAGGGGTGAAGCTGGGATTTGTGCCAACTCTGCAATTTCTGCAATTGTACACTTTCTTTTCCGGTTCTTACCATGAGCTAAAACAATCTCATTTTATAAAAAATTGACGTGGAAAGTACACAAATCACATTACCAGACATGACCATTTTTAAACAAAATATTATAGAAGGGTGTTATGCAAAATGGGAATGATTCTAGCTTCATTCTCTCCATCATCAAGGGAAGTATATAAGGACCAGCATACCAATCGATGTGATTTAACAAAATTTATCTGAGTTTGTCTTTTGTATTTTAAAGCTTTAAATACTTCCAAAACAAATGCCTTGTGACATTTTCATTTATAAACGTGCATAAACACCTTTGACTTTTACCCGCAAAAAACTCTTTTTGTGGCAAAGAAGCAGACCTTAAAATACGCTTGCCTGAGGCCTCCAACATATGGTCAGCTCTCATCTGTCTACCATCCCTTCCACCCAAATGACCTGCATAAGAAGAAAGATCAAGTAATGGGCTAAACGATACCAGCAGCATACAAGAAGGCATTAGATGATTTGACCAGGATCACTGTATCGTCTGCTGGCAAATCCAGGATACAAGCATGAACGCTTTTGTTCCATAGTCTTGAATTTGGATACTTATTCACCTCTTGGACTAACAGTTTATGCCATTGTTGGAGGCGTTTGCCTTTGTTTTACAACACCCCATATGAACAAACCAATTTCTAGACCCTCACCATACGGATGATATTTTAGTTTTTATAGCAACCCCTATTTGGTGCAGGTATATTGCTGATAATAGCAGATGTTCTGCAAAAACAGGCACATATGCAGGCAGTTTTATAAACTTCAGACATAGGAAAGGCTCAGCCACCCTTCCTGGAATGTGACATTCTAATTTTGCAAATGAACACAATCTCTGCAATGGGTGCACTGAATGTATCAATTTGCATTTCACCGTTGCCTATTGCACATGATCAACATAATCCCCACAGGAAGTAAATAATGCTAGAGAACAGATACGCGACTTTTGGCATTTGCTGCTATTTGCATTTTGCCTGTATGCAAGTGTATTACCAGTGTGCAAGGAGGAGAGTGCAACGTTTCAAAAGAGGATACGATAAGGGGTGTAAGGGAATAGAGCAAGGGAGGAAACCATTAATGGAGGGTGCCATCAGCGATGGGCAAGGGGAAATGTGAGCCAGAAAGGGTGAGACTAAGAGAGCAAGAAATAAAGTATAAAGTTGAGTGGGAGAGGAAGGATGAGAGGGGCTAGGTAGAGGAGGAAGGTGGGGGAACAGAGGTGAAAGGATGGGTGGGGAAATAAAGGACGCAGGGTGGGTGGGGCATAGGGTGGTTGGGGCTACACAGGGGGTAGGGTGACTGTTGGGGTAAAGAGAGGGGGAGGGTTGAGTAGAGAAAGAGGGGGTAGGATGGGTGGCGGTAGAGAGAGGTGGTAGGGTGGGTCAGGATAGAGTAAGGTGGGTGGATGGGGTAGAAAGAGAAGGGGTCGGTTGCGTGGCAGTAGAGAGGGTATGGTGTGTTGGTGGGGTTACAGAGAGAGAGGGTAGGGTGTGTTGGTGGGGGTACAGAGAGTGAGGGCAGTTTCGGTGGGTGGGGGTAGAGAGATTGGGGTTAGGGCACCTGTAACCAGGGGTGTTGCTAGGACGGGAAAAGATCCGGGGATAAGCTAATGTTGGGAAGGTCAGGACTGGGGGCTAGCTAGCATTTTCAGTTGTGATCCCTGAGCTTCTACCCAGGGCTACAACCAAAAGACCCGCGGCTATAGCCCCCACCCCTAGCAACGCCTCTACCTATAACGGTACTACCGTTTGCTGGTCTCCCGTGGTAACGCCGCCAGGATACCGCCAAACCTATAATTCGGGCCAGAATCTCCGCACTCTCAACGTTTAATGGATGACCTGCCAGGTCATTCACCAAACGCTTTAAAAATAAATAACAGAGTGCAGCCATTAGCCTCACTCCTACAGGGACGCTACAGCTGTGTGTTGTTGTATTGAACTCCTCTCTCACAGTGCAATAACACACTGGATGTTACTTCTGAGAAACGCTTTTTAAATCAGGACCTCTTGTTTCTCACTGTGAAGCAGAGGCCTCTGCTTTTCCGCTCACTAACGAAGGAGTCTCTGAGTCTCTGTCCCTCGGTGCGAAGCTGAAGGCTCGCTGAGCTAATACAGCTTAGCGCCGAGGGACAGACTCGCTCCCTATTTAAAGCACAGCCATGATTTGTTGCACTGCTCGAACTCTGCCCTTGGTGCAGAACACGGAGCGCGCTCCCCCAGCGAAGGTGGTGGGACTGGATACACCTGCTGCTCCTGCTATGATTGCTAGCTGCAGTCAGGATTGGCGGAGTCACTGTAGTACAGTGCACCTGGCCCCCAAAACAACTCTTGAATTGCGTGACTCAGAGAGTTGGGGAAGAGCCAGAAAGCACTGCACCAATATGATGCGCACACTGCCCCCCTACACCTGAGTGATAAAGTAATGTCTTTCCTTCCAGGCCAGGGCTGAGGCTGGCCGAATCCGATATCTGGGGAGACATATTTTGCCGGATCTTAGATCTGCCAAAATCCGTCCCAACGACCAGCGCTCGGTACATTGATTTGTTCAAGATCACACAATCTGTGATAAAGCTGTAATTCCCACTAAGGTTTCACTCAAGCCTGCTTCTGGACCCCCAGTCAGTTAAAAAAAAAATACATCTCTTAACCTTGGCACTGTTATGACAGTTTTTCTAAAGTCCACTCAAGCGGCTTTATACAACTATACCTTAAGCAATACAGTAATGGTAATAGTTTATGTGTAAAGCGCTTATGCACAGGTGAAGTGTTTCAAGGTGGGAAGGGAACAAGGGGATATAGTGGTCATTCTTAGGCCTTGAAGATTCTGAATGATCCAACAGCAATAACTAGCATACTAGGCCAGGGCATTTCTACTAGAATAAGTGTGAGACAAAGACTGGGGGAGAATTGGGGGGTGCAGGGGGCCAGAGGAGCATATAAGACAAAAGGCTGTTCATCAATGCACCCCTGCGTGCAGGCACAGCAAAGCTGATGAGGGGCGATAGAGGAAGACAGGACAGATAAACATGCTAAGCCTAGTACATTCAAGGTTTTGCAAGTGAGCAGACAGAAGTGCGTAACTCCAACTCTTGGTATAGACTTGTTCTACTTTTTTGGTAGCGTGGACACAGCAGTCAGGGTTATTTTAGGAGAGAGAAGAGGGCTGTAGGAAGATACAAAGAACTTATACAATATACATCGTCCACGTCCACTGTGCTTGTTATTTTACTTTTTTATTGCTTTTATCTTGTTACTTATTTTTCGTTTGTTTTAGTGCCTTAAACTATATTTTAGAACTCTCATTTTACAATCGTTGATTCTTGTGCTTTTAAATTGTATCATAAGTGTTATCACCTTGTTAAAAGACTAGCTTCTTTCATCTCGAGTGCAACTTAAATCAGAGGCGTTCCTGCTCTCTGAACGCACTTGTGGGAACTACACTTCCCATCACTACCTGTAGTTTCCTGCCTTATTTATGTTTAGACTCAGTGCAAACGCGCCAGCGCAAAAGCGTCAAGGCAGTTTGTGGCAGTCGATGTCGGACGTGCCAAGTGCCCCAATTCCCTGCATTAATGGGTATCCAGGAAGTACTTGTGGCCATTGCTGTGGCCCGCACCGTTTTCACAGACTGGGCTGTCAAATCTGTGGCAACGTCGCCAGCTGGCTCATCACTCACTTCGACAGCACTGACAGGTATACCTGCTCCTCAGGGCCATCTTAAGCACTTTTGGGGCCCTGGGCATGGACATCTTTGGGGCCTCCCTCCACCAAACCAACGGAATTAAGGGATCGAGAATACCGGTCACGCCCCCCACCTGTCACGCTCACAACCTATAGGTTGATATGCTGCCTCCAGCATGATAAGCACGTTCACTCCCTTCACGTCCCCTTACCCTATTCATTCAGAATGATAAACAAGTAGCATTTGAAGACCAACATTAGCAGTCTACAAAGAGGTTACTGTTCTAGTACATACAGGATACTTTTTAATCAATAACATACAGGAAGGTATGCAGCCTGTAGTATTAATGTAGGGCCATATGTAAAAGGTACATGTAACCCATAATAGACAGAGAACTCACACTAGCTGCCTCACAGAATGCAAAAGTTCTCATGCATGGATAGAGACCACCAATCGGAAGGAAGGAGAACGCTACACATACTGTAGCATGGATACTGGAGGCAGATTAGAAGCTACCAGGAAGTTGTCTTTATCCAGACAGACTGAGATTAGAAAGGGGATATGGTTTTCAAATAGTGTTGCAATTAGATACCAAAGGAACAAATGCCGGTGGTGTGCGATATAAATATGCTCACTATTAACACAGTGAAACCATGAATAAGGCTTTTATGAAGATCATACCATGAGAAGGAAATCACTCTGAAGGGCTCACAATTTTAAAAGGTTTAGGGACTGGCAATATTAAGAGGTTAAGCAACACAAGATTACATGATACCCAGGATCACACATTGGTTAAGGGGTGAAGGAATGAAGGGGTGAAGCTGGGATTTGTGCCAACTCTGCAATTTCTGCAATTGTACACTTTCTTTTCCGGTTCTTACCATGAGCTAAAACAATCTCATTTTATAAAAAATTGACGTGGAAAGTACACAAATCACATTACCAGACATGACCATTTTTAAACAAAATATTATAGAAGGGTGTTATGCAAAATGGGAATGATTCTAGCTTCATTCTCTCCATCATCAAGGGAAGTATATAAGGACCAGCATACCAATCGATGTGATTTAACAAAATTTATCTGAGTTTGTCTTTTGTATTTTAAAGCTTTAAATACTTCCAAAACAAATGCCTTGTGACATTTTCATTTATAAACGTGCATAAACACCTTTGACTTTTACCCGCAAAAAACTCTTTTTGTGGCAAAGAAGCAGACCTTAAAATACGCTTGCCTGAGGCCTCCAACATATGGTCAGCTCTCATCTGTCTACCATCCCTTCCACCCAAATGACCTGCATAAGAAGAAAGATCAAGTAATGGGCTAAACGATACCAGCAGCATACAAGAAGGCATTAGATGATTTGACCAGGATCACTGTATCGTCTGCTGGCAAATCCAGGATACAAGCATGAACGCTTTTGTTCCATAGTCTTGAATTTGGATACTTATTCACCTCTTGGACTAACAGTTTATGCCATTGTTGGAGGCGTTTGCCTTTGTTTTACAACACCCCATATGAACAAACCAATTTCTAGACCCTCACCATACGGATGATATTTTAGTTTTTATAGCAACCCCTATTTGGTGCAGGTACATTGCTGATAATAGCAGATGTTCTGCAAAAACAGGCACATATGCAGGCAGTTTTATAAACTTCAGACATAGGAAAGGCTCAGCCACCCTTCCTGGAATGTGACATTCTAATTTAGCAAATGAACACAATCTCTGCAATGGGTGCACTGAATGTATCAATTTGCATTTCACCGTTGCCTATTGCACATGATCAACATAATCCCCACAGGAAGTAAATAATGCTAGAGAGTTGTGCCATAAGGAACACACAAACTATGTATACCACAATGAACACAAAACGCAATACATGATGAATTGATCAAGGCAGAATGTACTTGTCAAAACCGAAAGACAATGAATTTAGAGCCTTAGCAGCACCCCAGCCCATAAAATATCCTGAAGTGTGCTATTTAAAACTGGTGAACAATGGAATCTTACTTCTCCAGAACAGCTAGTCTTGTGGGGCCCCCTCCAAGGTGGGGACCCTGGGCAAGTGCCCCTTTTGCCCTCCCATAAAAACGTCTCTGCTGCGCCCTATCTCCTGCTGCCCGCTATGCCTTCCAGCAATGTTAGCATCGCCTCTTTGTCTGCTGCCTCGATGCTGTTCCCTTCCCAGCCCCCAAAACCTTGCGATTGCGTGGCTGGAAACCTAGGAGAGCATGCTCAGTTCCTTGATACGTTTACGTGCTTGCCTGGTCCTCTTGATCAACTTGTCTCCTCTCCACAAAACTCTGCAGCTGATCAACTGCGCCCTATAACCAAACTACGATGCATGCTATTGAATACTCGCTCTCTGATTAAGCATGCCCATGAAGTTAACAATTACATTGAACATAATGGGCCTCATTACAAGCTTGGAGGTAGCCATGCCCTTAATAAGGGCATGGCTACCCCCAAATTCGGGTCCGGCTCCGGGTCCTGTGAAAGGGGAATTACTGGGCCATTCCGACCTCGGTGGGATCAGTAATTCCCCTTTCGCGGGACCCGGAGCCGGTACGTCTCCATGCCCATTTGAGCCCCCATGGGGCTCAATGGGAAAGGGGAGGATGGTAGCAGCGGTACCGATCATAACGTTCATAACGGTACCCTTGCTACCATCCAGTTCTGTTCACGGGTGCCGCTCTGCACGCCTGGTCTGACCAAGCGTCCAGAGCGGCACCCGCAAGCAGAACTCGTAATGTGGAAGTACAGTGATAACAGCACCGGCAGCACTACCGGCACCGTTATCACTGTACCGCCACTATGGTAATGAGGCCCAATGACTTAGATCTCTGGCCCTTATGGAAACCTGGGCTTCCAGCTCCTCTGGTCCCTCTCTCAATTTAGCAATCCCTGAACGGTACACTATGTCACACGATGAGAGACTAGCAGGGAGAGGTGGTTGTGTCGCCTTCATTTTTAAAGAGACCCTTTCGATTTGGGTAGTACAAAGTCAGTCGGCCTCATTACGAGGTTGGAGGTATCCATGCCCGTTTTACCAGCAAGGCTACCCCAAACTCGGCTCTAGGTCCCGCGAAAGGGGGATTCCAACCTCAGTGGACCCGGTAATTCCCCTTGCGCGGGTCACGGTACCAGTACCAGGGACTTACCGGCCCTGCGTCCTGCGCAAGGGGAATTACTGGGCCCGCCGAGGTCGGAATGGCCCAGTAATTCCCCTTTCGTGGGACCCGGAGCCGGACCCGAGTTTGGGGGTAGCCATGCCCTTGTTAAGGGCATGGCTGCCTCCAAACTTGTAATGAGGCCTATTGAGTCTTTGCACATTAAAATAGGTATGAGTGCAGAATCTACAGTGAATTTCCTATTAATTTATCACCCGCCTTCCTTGACGTCCAGCTTCTCTACAGCCCTCTCTAACTACCAGGTACCACTGTTAAAGTCCAATATTTGATTCATTCTCTTTGGAGATTTCAACTACTGGCTTGGACATACAGAGGACCCTTTAGCTGCAGACTTAGAACTGGCCCTCTCAGACTTAGGTTTTCACAACAAATCCATGTCCCTACACACCAAATGGGCAATACCTTGGATTGGTTCTCAGCTGCTAATGTCACCTTCCTTGACACCCATAATAACCCATGTACCTGGTCGGACCATGCTTTTGCCCACTTCTCCATCTCGGTCCCCTTTCTTCTCAAAATCAAAAAACAAATGCCAGAACTCATACAAGTTTGTAATCTTAAACACATTACTCGGGACAAAATTGAACCCCTATTGGACCCAGCAATTAACTTCATGGAGCTAACCTCCATGCAAGTTATGTCCACAATTCTAACTGACAACTTCGACTGTATAGCCTCCTGCCTTGCCCCCCTTAAACCCCAAAAAATCACTGGCACCAAAAAAAGTAAAGCATGGTTCTCAAAGGATTTCAAAAAACACAAATCCTTATCTACTAAGCTGTTCCCTTCTTGGAAAGCTAACCCTAATCCCACGTCATTGGCCACCTATAAGTCGGCTGCCCTAGACATACAAAATGGAGATAGTGGAAGCTAAAAATAAATTACCACAACTTCAGAATCCTAAATGCTAAGTCGGACACCAAGGAACTTTTCCGGATCTTAAAGGAATCAGAGTCTATCCCCCAGCCACAGGGATTGACCCCTCCTCCTGATGCTAACTGGTGTCAACAAGTACAAAATGGAATGCACACCAAACTCCTAGGTATTAGAGCGGACATTGTTCAAAAAGAGTCGGCTACCGCAGCCTTATGTCAGAAGTCCATTGATCACGGAATTACATTTTCACCCAATATCTGATCTGAGGAAGATCTGAGGACTGTGGTTGAGTATCTGAAGGCCACGAAATGCAAGGTTTATCTTTGCTCTTCCCTGATTTTTAAATCCTACCCCCAGTTCTCATAAAAACAATCTGCAAGTTTGTGAATGGTTCGCTACTTGAGGGAAGCATCC
Source organism: Ambystoma mexicanum (assembly GCF_040938575.1). Lineage (NCBI taxonomy): Eukaryota > Metazoa > Chordata > Amphibia > Caudata > Ambystomatidae > Ambystoma > Ambystoma mexicanum. The sequence goes on from NC_090922.1 coordinate 661,623,125, forward strand.
CTGACTATCTAAAACAAGCTTGGGTCATCCCATTTTGAAAAAAAACGGGATTGGCTGCAGATATTCCACTTAACTACAGACCAATAACCAACACACCTTTCCTGTTAAAGATCCTGGATCGAGTTGCCTATGCACAAATCGCTCAGCATCTTAATCAGTTTTCCATCCTTAACACCTTTCAGTCAGGTTTCAGACATAGTTTCGGCACAGAGACCTCTTTGTTGGACCTGAAGTCCAGACTTTTAGGAAGAATGGACAAAGGGCTATCCTCCCTTCTAGTTTCATTGGATCTGTCTGCAGCCATCGACTTGGTCGACCAGTCCATCATAGTGTCCAGAATGGTGGAGGTTGCTAACGTCTTCCCTTCTGCAGCTTCCTGGATCAAGTCCTTCCTGGCTAACAAACAGAGCAGAGTCTGCCTTGGGGAAGCCAAAGCCTCTCCTGTTTCAGTGATTTTTGGAGTGCCACAGGGAGCCAGCACGTCTCCCTGTTTTATAACATCTACACGGCCCCTTTCTTCAATATGCGGGAGCAGGAAGGGATCACTTTTTCTAATTATGCCGACGGCACCCAGTGCATTGTCCCACTATCTGGAGAGCACTCGCAGGATGAACAAGAGCTCAACAGGATTTTCACACTGGATGTTGCGTAATAAACTGGCTTTAAACAAAAGCAAAACAGAATTGATGATAGTTTGGTAACTCCAAGCACTTAGCTAAACTGGACCCTGCCTACAAATAATTAATGTTAGGCTCAGTTGAAATCTTTCCCCAAACAAAACTAAAAATTCTGGGTGTGCTTTAAGACCTGACGCTCAATATGAAGGCCCATGTGAGCAATACTGTATCAGCGTCCATTACGTGAAACTGCTTGTCCACTTGAGACCTTTTATCTTGCAAACCAACGCCGAATCTATAGCCAGAGCTATTATTGTGCCAAAGATTGACTACTGCTTTAGCCTCTTAGTCGGTCTCTGCAAAGTCGGTTCCAACAGACTCTAAGTCGTCCAGAACGGAGCAGTAAGAGTGGTCGCTGGTTTAGCTCGCCATGACCATGTCTCCGAGGCCAAGCGTGCCTTACACTGGCTCCCAGTAGAGGCCCGAGCCAAGTTTAGACTATTAACGGTCGTTTTCAAATGTAGACTTGGAATAATGCCCACCTATCTCCAAAACCCTATCAGAGAGAAGGTCAGCAGCAGGTCGTTAAGATCTAGCAACTAGAGCATCTTGGCGATTCCGCAATGTAAACTAAAGAAGGTTGAGAACGGAGTCTTCTTCATTGCTGCACCCAAGCTCTGGAACTCACTACCGCAGACCCTCAGACAACATTCCTCCTTGACAGTCTTCAAGAAAGCTCTTAAGATGTGGTTGTTCTACTGACCGCTCATCTACACATCATTCCTTGCATCTCTCTAATGAGCTGGGACTCCCCTCTTTTTCACATACTGTCTGTCTTGTTAGTGCCCTTATGCCTCAGTGTCCATGGATGTGCGATACAAATTCATTAAAGTAAAGAAACACTGATTCACTGATGTAACTGTAAAACTAGATGGTTATTTTATATGCACAGGCTAAGAGAATTCTTCAGAAAGCTAAGTACTACTATAAATCATAAACACAATATAAAAACCAACACTATGCTTATGGTAAGTAAACAAAACCATAAACTACATTTAGAACAGCAGTATGCAGTTTAAGGTGAGTAAAACCTAATGTTACACATTTAGAATGGCAGTATGTTATTCAAGGGAGTAAAACCACATTAGTAGACTTTTAGAATGACCCAGAGCAATTCAAGGTAAGCATCAAGGGCCTCATCACTAGTTGGGTGGTAGCCCTTAAATGCAGCAGTAACTCTATTACCGCCCCATTTAAGGGCTGACCCAATCCCGAGTTGGGTGGTAAGTTGGAGTTTTACCCCCAGCAAAAATCTGGAGGTCAACATTTCCACTTACTGCCCATTTTCAGCTGTTTCCGGCGCTATTACTGCTGGTGCAATTACCACCGCCGGTAATGGCACCCCCCAATCCCATTGGATCCTATGGACCCAATGGGGAATGGGCAATAACTGCTAATAGCGTTGGACCGAGGAGCAGTAACGCTATTTGCGTTGGCGGTATCCCAGTGGTATTACTGTCGGGATACCCCCAGACTCCTGATGAGGCCATATGACACTTATCCAGTTCTAGAATAATATAGTTACACCAATATCACTTTTCAGAACACAGTTCCAAGGTAAGAAATAACTTGTGAATTTCTTTTCAGAGGGCCAGTCTGCACTCCATGGATAAGAACTCTGGATACACTTTTAGAATGGCAGTAAGCTAGTCAAGGCGAGTAAAACCCTATTGGTAATAAACTCTTACACTATTTCTATTACAGGAATATGTAGTTATACCAATGTCACTTTTCAGAATTGTGGGTCACGATTTTAAGATAAGGAAGAACTCAATCTGACTTTTTAGAAGGGCAGTGAGCAGTTCAAGGTAAGCAAAACTTAATGTTACACATTAAGAATGGCAGTATGCTATTCCAGATGAGTAAACCCTATTAGAAGTAAACCCTTACACTTAATCTATTTCAGGAGTATGTAGGTACACCAATGTTACTTTTTAGAAGAGGAGACACACTTCAAAGGCAAGTAAATAACGTTGTATACTTTTCAGAATGGCAATAAGCAATTCATAAGTAAGAACTTTTGTAACTTATTCTGCGTTCAGGAATCAAAGTGACATCACTAACACATAGCAAGTAAGTACTTTGCAACAATTCTTATATGTTCTCTGCAGATGCCTTCTTCTTTGGAAGTCCTTCCCTGTTCTAGGGCTTGAGTTTTCTCAGAGGCGGAAAGGGGACCCTGGTGGTCCAGGAGCCACTGTAGGAAAGCCAGAGTTCCAGAGGATTTCTCCTCAGACAAGTAAGTATCAGACATTACAGTTAGTGGAAGTATTCAGGGACTTTGTAGAAGGCTCTCTATAGGCGTTCCAGCGTTAGACCTGGGCGAAAGGTATGGGAAAACTCCTAACTACATGAATACCCACCGTAGCCACACAGGAGTGACACAAGACTTTGGCTAAGTATTTAACCAAAGAAGAAGAGGACCAGAGATGCCTGCAGCCCCTTCCAGCAACCACAAAGAGACCACTACTGTCCTGACCCCATTTTCTAATCGACAGAGGAGCTTCAAAGAGGATGACTCCTTCCTTTGGCTGGAACCAACTAGCCACAAGACGACTTGCAAGGCAAGCCATCCCCTGATGTGCTGTGACCTTCCTGGGCTACAAACCGCCAATACCAGGGACCTCTGATCATAATGCAGTGCATCATCTTCCCGTGAATGAATCCTCCCAAAACTTTGGTTAGCTTCAGTTGGACCTCCAGAGACAAGATTGCCCTCCTCAAAGCCCAAGTGCAGGACCGAAGAATATCAGTGAATTGACCGGGCGGTAAACGTTCATCCTTGGAGCCTGTGAAAAGGCACCAAAACTGCAGACTGACGTTGGAGCATGAAACATTCTTTGCTGGAAGCCCTGTCACTTGACTATTGCTGCAACATCGCTTCTAGAGAGAGTCCCTCCATTCATCACTACGACCAAGGAACAGGAGACTGGGTCTACCGCTGTTGCACTGTGAAAGAATCCAGCTTCATCTTCTTTACAACTCCTCAGGTACTGTGGAACTCGTTGTAGTACATACCTCAAGTCATTCTGTCGCTCCTTTGCTGCTGGAGTGCTGTTTCTAGTGTTTGGGTGTTCGCCCATACTCTTCGGCCAGTCCTAACGCTTGTGCACCCATAGGGAGCCTTTCCCAAGGTCCCTGACACCTTTTTGATCCTCTAATGCAGTCTACTTACTTGTAACAGAAGAATCCTGTGGAACCTTGCCTTATCTGCCACTGTGCCTTATCTGCTTTCCCTTCAATCTGACTTTGAAGACCCCATACCTAGATAGGTATGGACTGCTAAAGCTTAAGGCCTCTGAAAAGTATTAGTTACTTTATTAGTGATTTTACTTACCTTTTACTGTGAACATAACCTGTTGAACTCCTAACCATTGGTTTACTCACCTGAAATACTACATTGTTTTCCTATTATGTTTCTTTGAAATAGTACTTACCTGAATAACTTTATCCTTGTGTATAATAGTTAAATAACTATTTTACTATAACTACAAGTGTGTAAAAGAGTTTCTTTGGGCCTATGTATTTATTGAGTTCATTGCACTTACCTACAGCTCACATCCTCCTCCTAAGGTAAGGCTGGCTGCTCTGCCATTCTACCAAACCTTTTGAGTCATGCAGACTTATACTAGAAGTTGGGGCCTGCATACCAAGGGATAGTATTATAAAGTCTTACCATAGTTGGACTTTAGGAAAACTCCCCTAATAGGCACTGTTTGACAAATCTGCCCAACACTGTGCAACAAAAGAAATACAGACCCAACTCTGAATTAGTTTACAAAGCTTGGTGCAGTTTCTTCAAGGGAGCGCAAAGTTGTAGGGGGGTCCCAAAATGTGTGAAATCCGGATACACCTGGATGGTAACAAAGCTTGCAAACTAATTCAGCTACAGCCCGAACCGTTGGACAGATTTGCACCACATTTGTTCGTGGAGAGGCAGCCTGGTCCTGAAAGGGTGCTTTTGCAAATTTGGTGTAAACCTATCCAGCATTTAAAAAAAAAGAAATGTGAAAAGAATAACTAAAAAAAACATGGTGATACCATGGTCCAGTCTGTGGATTCACTTACTGATTCGATGTCCGCAGACACCTCTGGACCAGTCAGAGAGCGGCGTATCGTCCGCGGTCATCGGGTGAGGGAGCAGATTGGTCAACCAAGAAAACTACCGGGGAACTACCATACCATCTTCGTCGCCCAATATACCGGTGTTACCGGGCTATTACGTGGTTTGGAGATGCCAGTTACTCCCCATTCCATGGAGTCAGATAGGACTCCATGGGATGGGGTTGCCCTAATCACCGGCACTGCTAGTACTGGTACCCATGATTCAGGCATTTAACTGGTCAGGGCTGCCGGTAGATCAGAGCTCCTACAGGCACACTTGTAGTTTGCCGGTCGAGAAAAGCTGCCGGTATACTTTATTACTGGCACCTTATTTCCGGACCGGCAAACTTGTAATGAACCCGACAGAGTACTAGTATAACTCTTATCGAACTACTATGCAAACAACATTGCATGTTGGTGCAAAACTAAATATCCAATGAGAAAATGTATAATCTGATGCCTACAAAATTTCAAATTCTGCAATCAGAAAACCTGTGCTCGCAGCCAGGCCTCCACACTTGACCAATCCATGCGATCCTGGTCAAATCACTGTTTATCAGTGGGTCTTATTTTATATGGCTACCAACATTGGGATCACCGAAAAGTAAGACGCGAGACGGTTGGAGTGGCGGTGAAGGAAGACGGAGTTCGGCGGTGCACGCATTACCGCTATGTTATTTAATGTTCCTTAATTTACATACAAATAAACCCCAGTTTGTTCCCACTCACCGTTGTTGTCGCAATTGCATTACGCTACATTTACCTACGGCAGTGTAAGTGAAAAAAATAAGGTTGAGACAGGAAACTTGTAATTCTGGAGAGGAAAGGGAAGAGTGGAATAAAATCAAAAAAGTGATGGATGCAAGGCTATGAATGAATCATTACCACTATCGCAACTCTATGAACCCTTGCATGTCATGAATCTTTAGTATGTCTTTAGTCCCCTTCTGTAATGACAGCCATAGACACATTAGTAGTAGTCCTGCCACCAAAAGGTGTTCATTCTCAACTGCTTGAATACTTCCCCTCCACACTGAACCACAAGCCACCTCAGCCATGTTTAGACCTTGTGGTCTTGAAATTCAGACAGGATTGTTCGTGTTGGCAAGATTAACTCTGATTGGCAAACAATAGTATGAGAGGTTGACCAGAGCAATGCCAATGGTTACAATTGATTCAATGTTTTTCATCCATCCCTTTTCTTTAGTTTAGTAGACTAATAGAAGCTATTGCATTGGAGTAGGGACACCCAGCCTATGGGTGTTGTTTGGTAACTTAGTCATCCATTGACTGCCCATGAACATGTTAGCTCTAATGGCCTTTCCCACTGACTACATGCTCTCCGTCCCACCCAAAAGACACCCTGCAGGGATCTCTTTGAGCTAGCTCTATCAGAGTAACATCAAACGTTGTGCTGCAGAGGTCCTATTAGTGTCTTCTGAGAGTTTAATGACTTACTAGTATCCTCAGCAGGTTCCTCATCGAATCAAGTTGCTCCAAACCCGGGCTGAATCACACTATTGAAGCCTGGGTGCGGAGCAATCCTAGTGCTTTGCTTCATTCAGGCCTTGGACCACAGGCTGTTACCACCCAGTTCAGTCCCCAGAATGGATGCGTATTGCTTAAACTTCTGCTGTAAATCAGCTCCCAGTATAATACAAATGTCTTAAGCAAGTGTGCCTCCAGACACTTGATTCAAGAGTAATATGTGTGTCCTTGCATCTGTCATTTGCACTGAAACCCTGTTAAAACACACATTCACAAAGTCAACAGTTTTGGCTTATTTATCAATATTAGATGGGCATTTTCAGACAATCACATCATATTCCCAGGTGCTCACTCAATTTTTCGGATGTAGCATCCTTATGGCAGTGCCCAGCAAATACCTGTCCCGTGCCTATAGAAAGGCCAACACTGTTGGCTTTGCTAATGTTTGTTATGCCAAAGGAATCAAGCTGCACCTCACTTATTATGTCCAACAAGGCCGCACCTGAAAATGCCAAGGCTAGGATGGCGAGTGTGGTCCACTTTCAGGTCTTGCCATGTGAATAGTGAGGGTTTCTTATCTAAATAGAATGTGTCTTTGTTAGAGTCTGCCCTGCCAGAAAACGTCGTGGTTCAGAGCTTTAAGAAGTGCCCTGGTAACCTCAAAATGGTTGAATATCTGTCAATAGAGTCTATATGTGAAAGAGAATCTATTGTGTGTATTGTGGGACTCCTTTGGAAACATATATGATGTAACTCCTGTGGGTTTAGGCAACTCCAACACCCAATGGAAACTGGAACTCTCTGATTGCAAAATCTTGGAGCTGCGCTTGTCAGTGGTCGACGTGTACGAAAAGCAGTGGTGGAACTATGTTCCCTGCTAGCCTCAGCCTGTACCGGCTCCCCACAAACCCCATAGTCACGCCCCCTCCCAAGCGCCATACAAACTCTTAAACCAATGCACATGTTGTTTAATGGAACTTTAGTCCAAGTTTCAACTTCTTCCTACACTTTTATTTTAAAACGAAATCACTGATTTCTTTTTAAAATACCTGTATAGGAACAGTAAAATGTAATTAAAAAAGTAGAGGAGCTCCACCCCGAACCGCTCCCTCCCACTTCGACCACTGCGCCTGTATAGTTATTCTTTCTTCACAAAATATCTTACTTCTGTTATGTCTTTCGGGTCTGAAGTGATTTTAATCTCAATTGCATTGATAACTGTGCTGCCATGTTGCAACCACTACCCCCATCCTTTTTTACATTGTGGGCGCATTTAAGGGGTGAACATTTCATCGAGACAAGGGCCTAATTCGGAGTACCCTGTAAAGTAAGAGTAATTCCTTGATGGAACCACACTTTTTTTTAATGTATTCCTCATTAACAGTCTTGCTGAGTGTGCCAGCCAATCAGGTTGCTCCATACCTGGACTAAACCACACGTTCTTAGCCCAGGTTCACAGAAGCCTGAGTTCTTGATGCCCCCACTGGCCGTCTTTTCTTCAGCTCACCGCTGCTTCCCTTGTCCTCCCTACCCCCCGCCCCCACCCCTCGATCCCCCACTCTCCCAAGGCCACACTTACTTGAGGCTTCTCTGATACCAGCACCTCTGCGGCCTTGCTCACCTCACGCCTGCCCATGGCTGTCATGGAAACAGAAGAGGGGCTACACATGGAGCCTTGCCCTCCAATTCCATTGTGGCCATGTTAGTTCAGGAAAGAGTTGTAGGAAACCACATGTTGCAGGCATTTGCAGTCACCAGTTCTTTCGCACTACTCCGTTCTCTTTAGCACCTTGCTGGTTGGCCTTGGGGTGGTACTAATAATAAGCACCCGTTCTGAAGGTTCATGGTTTATGTGCCTATGTTTACAAGGATGTAGGATATGGACCAAATAAGTAAATGTCGTTCCTTCATGGAATTACATTTTTCTTTTATTACATGAAGCTCAGAATCAAGCCCTGAAAATATTGAAACGTTAGAGGGGCCGAATCTGAGCTTTAATTAAAATACCAAATGTGTCATTCTGTGATCGAGTGGCACTTTTCTTATTTGTTCCTTAGCTGTCTCTTTGTATATTTTATTAAGGCACATAATGGAGCAAATAGTAAAAGCACACTTTTCGTATTTTACATGAAGCCCAGGATCGGTACGCATGATCTTTAAGAGAGCTGTACTGCCTGGCAATTGCGAGGCCTTGTGCTATTCCTGCTGGGTCCAACACTGTGCTTTCTTTTCCATTGCAGGTGCAGAGGCCATGGTGAAGACCGTCGCGGTGATCGGGGCCGGGATCAGCGGCCTCGCCGCTCTGAAGAGCTGCCTGGAGGTGGACTTGGATGCCGTCTGCTTCGAAGGCAGCAATGACCTGGGAGGATTATGGAACTTTACGGTGGGTCAGCGTGTGCTCTGATGGCAGTGGCATAACCCGTGCATCTGTCCATTTTGCACCAAAAACATTGTACATGTTCATTATTTGTCCCCCCAGTAATGTGCAGAACGAGACTTGTCTTCTTTTTTTGGCATAAAAAGGCTGCAGATTTTTTTTTTTACAACATCATAAAAAACACTGCACACATTAGTGAAAATAGTTCTGAAAATTCAGCGACTGCTCTGTGTCCAACAACCTGCTTTCCCCTTTTTTTCCACAAATTCCTCCATAGGCACAACTCTCCCAACCCTTTGTGTCTGTGCCTCGCCTGCCCTTGCAGGTGTTCCTGGGCGGGGAGAGCGCTGTTTCGTTGGGGGAAGCTGAGCCCTTATTGTTACCACCAGACGCCCCCTGCCGCTTAGGCTCCCAAGAGGCGCTGGTCCGAAAAGAGCGAAGACCCTTTCGGCTTTCTCCTGGCTCAGAGTCTGTCTCTTGTGCTTGGTCGCCCAAACACTGCCACGCCATAGGTGGGTTACTGTTCACCGTGGCTGCCCCTTTCCTCATTTTACATTTCCAAGAGTTTCGTGCCGATTTCCAACCAAGGAGCTCCATCCCCCTTGCTGACAAATGTCCGCCTTCCTCTAGTTAATACTCCAGGGATTTTGAGTTAATTGGCCCATGCCTGCTCTGTGAAAAACCTCTCCAGGAGCTTAGTGTACTTTGTGCCCAATTTTTTGTAAAAGTTTCCATGCCCCATGCTGGCCAATGCACTCGCTCTTGTGTATATTCAACCAGGGAGTTCACCTTTGACCACGTTGTGCCTGGTCTGGGGAACACTTCAGCCCCTACCCCATTTCCTTGCCTGATCTCAAACCACCGGCTCCTGGCTTACTGACACAATCCCTTCAACACAGGCAAGTGAAGTTATGTATCTTTATTATGAGACCCCGCAGCCTGCTGCCACGGCTCCCTCAACTCAACGGCCACTGTGGAATGTTGACTGCTGAACATGCATCAACATTCCACCAGTGTGCCTATGCACGAGCCCGTGCATATTACAACATATCCTCTTCCCTTGGATAAAAATGTTAACACCAAATTGAACAATGGAAAATGAACAAAATATTACATGACATGTCATAAATGCAACTTTCACAGCTAGATAAATACAAATAACATGGGTGCGATTAAATGTACTTTCAACCTTAACAAATGTAATCTCTATATCCTATGGGAGGACCACAGCTCCTACCCGCACAACCCCTTTGTTGTCCTGCATCAGGTTGCTGATCCATAGCATTTTGACATTCCACATTCACCTCTGGACCAACAGGACCTGGAATTGGGACAGCCTCTTCCTGTTCAAACCTGATGGCTTGTGAACCCACAGGATCATAATCCAGTACTGTTTCCTGTCATTTCAAATCACATTCCACACCTGCCCTGTCCACCCGTTTGCAGCCATCCACCACCACCCGTCTCTTACTCCAGACAGAGCCATCCTCCAAGTGCACATGCCCTTTTCTGACTTTAACAACTCTCCTTGAGGGCATAAAAGTGCTGTATCCTTTATGAACTATCCTAGGATTCTTTATGTGCACTTCATCCCCAGGCTTAACATTCAACTCCCTCCTACTCTTTTGTGAGGACACCGTGGTCTGCTGGCGCTCCAAAATGCTGCGATGAATAGCTCGCAAATCCATATCACATGGTCCACCACCACCCATAGCAGAGTTCCCAACATTGTACCTGCCTTCCTGCCCCTCATTAGTTCAAATGGAGATCTTCCCGTAAGCCTGGCAGGAGTTCTCCGATAGGCAGCCAGGTATTGTGTCACAACTTCCTGCCAATCCAAACCATTGGACAAAGCCAATTGTATGGCTGACTTAATCGTACCATTGGCCCTCTCAACTAATCCATTCGCAGAAGGATTATACAGAGTTGTCCTATAATGAGAAATGGCATGATGTTCCAAAAATTCTCTCATGGCTCTAGAAGTGAACTGCACCCCATTATCAGTCACTAAACTTGCAGGTAATCCCTCACGATCAAATACTTTCCTCAAAAAATCAATAACGGAATTGGTTGTAACACAGGAACACGCCGCCACCTCAATCCACCTGGACGTATAGTCCACCAATACCAACATATATCTGGACTCAGGCTCTAAACAGTCAAACGGACCCATAATGTCCAAAGCCAATTTCGACCATACCTGCTCTGGAACCTCTACAGGATGCACAGGTTGTGGATGTAGTACCATGCTCTTATCGCTGACAGAACATGCCTGACAATCTTTCACCACTTTCTCCACATCCTTGTCCATTGACGGCCACCAGTACTCCTCTCTCAGTCTCCTTTTGGTCAAAGATCGGCCCAAATGACCAACATGTGCCAATTCCACCATTCTTCCCCTCAGACTTACAGGGGGTATCAACCTACTACCCCTAGACACACCCCAGGGACCCTCGGCTAATTCATGAAGAACCTGAACATAAGCTTTCCCTTCCGGCCTGTCCTTACCGGTGTGCCACCCCTTCACCAGACCTTCCCTAATCCACTTTAACTCAAGATCAGCCTCAGACTCCCGATCCCACAACGACTTCTCCACAGCAGAAGTGACTAAAGCAACCTGACACTCCTGCAAATCATCCTCTTTTACTACTCCTGCCTCACTGTCCTCCTCTACAACTGGCAAACGGGACAAACAGTCCGCAACAACATTAAACTTCCCCGGAAAATAATTCAAGGAAAAATTGTAATCCTGTAACTGTACTGACCACCTTGCAATCCTCGGGGATACTGCCATGACTCCCTTGGTAGAAAATACCTGCACCAACGGTTTATGGTCCGTTCTGACAACATAGGGTATGCCCCACAAAAATGTCCTGAAATGTTTTGAAGCCCATAAGACTGCCAAAGTCTCTCTCTCAATTACAGAGTACCTGGTTTCCACATCTCTCATGGTCCTCGAAGCAAAAGCTACTGGGACCCATTCACCATTTATCCATTGCTCTAGCACTGCCCCCAGACCCACCTCACTTGCATCCACAGTCAAAGCAGTTTTATTTTTCGGGTCAAATTACTTTAGACATGGAGCCTTCTCCACCTCCTTCTTGACCAACTCAAATTCTGCTGCACACTCCGCAGACCATGCAAATCTTACATACTTCCTCATGAGAGCTCTCATAGCCACCGTTTTTTCAGCATAATTTGAAACAAATTTAACATAGTACTCCGCAAGGCCCAGAAAAGCCCTTAGCTGATCCTTATTGACCGGAGCTGGCGTATCCCTCAAGACTTGTACCAACTCCCTTTTTGGGCTCACACCTCGTGAACTCAATGTGTGTCCCAAGTATGTGACCTCCTGTCCCAAGTATGTGACCTCCTCCACACCCACCTGACACTTTGTTAATTTTACAGTCAGACCTCTCTCTTTAAGAATCCGCATGACCTTCCTTACCCTTACATCATTTTGCTCCTTGCTGCTGCCCCAAACCAAAATGTCATCTTGAAAGTAGCTGACACCCAACACCCCTCCAAACAACTGTTGCATCAGCCTCTGGAACACAGCCGAAGCAGAAGCCAGGCCAAAAGGCATGCAACAAAATCTGTATGCCGCAAACGGAGACACAAATGAAGTAAGGGGTCTAGATTCAACGTGCAGGTCAATTTGATGATACGCCGTTGACAGATCAAAAGTTGAAAAGTATTTAGCTTCTCCCAACGTCAACAACAACTCATTAATATTTGGCAAGGGATGCCGATCCACCCATATGCTGGAATTTAGCTCCCAGGGATCCACACACATTCTGATGCTGCCATCACTCTTCTTAACTAAAACCACAGGAAACAACCACTCTGAGGACTCAATAGGCTCAATTATTCCTGCTGACTGCAACTTAGTCAATTCCGCTTTGAATGCCTCCCTTGCTGCAACTGGCACTCCCCTCACTTTATGAACTCTAGGAACTGCACCCTTCTTCAACACAATGCGATGTGTAAAACCCCTAAGCTTACCAAGAGTGTCTGAAAATACCTAAGGAAACTCACTCATGAGCACTATGGGAGTAACCATTATGTCATCCTCTTCCGTTCCCTCCATGACACTGAGAACCGGCTCTTTTTTACCTGGATGAATTTGTATTTTCAGTGCAGCCTGCTCATCCCAACCCAACACACTTGTCCCCTTTGAAGTCACATACAATTTACCCGAAGTTTGCCTCCCTTTGAATGAGAAATTCGACCAATTATAACCCAGCAGGTCGATGGAACTCTGCCCATAAGCATATGGTCTGATGTCCGGAGTCAACAAAGTAGAGATCTGTTTACCCAAAACCTCTTGATACACTTCCGGAGACACCAGAGTATATGGTGACCCCGAATCCACAAGCATATCCATAGGGTGCTGGTCCACCAATACCGACACCCATGGACCCTTCCGCCCACATCCCTCAAAATGTAATATGACGCTCTGATTAGAACCACCACCTGATGCCCCTTCTAGCCCCATGGTAGAGTCCTCTGTAGCTACATTAGCGACCACCTGCCCCTTACACATGCGTGCAAAATGGCCCATACGTTTACATTTCCTGCATTCAACATTGCTAGCAGGACAGGATTTCGAATCCGCAGTGTGACTCGACCAACCACAATTTTTGCACACCTCCTTACCCTTAGATGCTCTATTCCCTTGTACCACCACTTTATCCAAACCTTTCTTGCTCCTTGACACCACAGCATGCACCATCTCCCTATTTCCATCCCTTTCAGTAACAATTTGTACACTCGCCTTCGAGGCTTCAATTGCTCTGGCAATCTCCAAAACCTTATCAAGTGAAGGATCGCTCTCAATCCACAATCTCTCTCTTATTTTTTGATTTGACGTTTTCATCATAATCTGATCCCTTATATGTTCCTCTCCATTACCCGGGAACCCACATGTAGCCATGAGTGCACGTAGGGCTGTAACATATGAATCTATGCTTCCCGTGGAACCTTGTGCCCTAGAGAAAAACTTATACCGCTCTAAAACCACATTAACTCTTTTACCAAAACGTACTTGCAATTTCTTTAAAGCAGTCTCGTAGGCACTTACAACCATTTCCTCCTCACCTCCCCCTTGAACCATTACATTCTCTCCAGGCAGGTGACGAAAAACTCTCAACCCCTCAGCACCAATACAATTCAGTAATGCAGCCTCCTTTTCATCATCGTTGAACTTTGCCCCACCTGCAGCCCTCAAATATACTTTAAAGGCATCTACCCACTGCTCCCAAGGAGCAACACGCTCCCCAGGGTTAGGCAGAAAAGCAGGTGGAGGCCTAGCAGCTGTATGCAACATGGCTGAATGTGCTACCTTGTTCCTTATGTCCCCAAGAATAACTTGCCCAACACTGTGCCAGACTCAATGCTCTTTGCAAGTGGGTGAAGTGTAGAGATGCACACCTTTAGATTTAAGGAATTTATGATTTTAAGTTCTAAAGTCAATCTAATTTGTTGATTTTACTAAACAACTTTAGGTGCTCCCAGAGAGTAAAGTGCTACCTTTACTAGGAAATACTGAAACTGGGAAGATTCACTGCAAAAGCACGGTGAATGAACTGAGGCACAGCAATAAGCAACAAATGTTGCAATGATTCAATTATATGTAAGGAAACATCAATGAGTATAATGTAATCTAAGTAATTCAAATAATAAACAATTGTGTGAAGTACACAATTCAGTGTTCCATTTTATATAAACAAGATATACTGGTATTTCAACATACACTAGTTCTTTAGTTGGTACAAATTCTAATAACAGTGAAAGAAACTGCTTCAAGTGCTTTGTATTTCAACAGCAACTTCATTAACATAGTAACCATCTCATGACAAAAATTCAAAAATTCAAAAAGTATCAAAAAAAATCAAATCAAATCCCAATATATGAGTAGACTTCAATTGTGTGATGTTTATATTACAAATGTCTTCTCTTCTTAACTACGCGTTTCGGGCGGTAAACACCCTTCTTCAGGTTATATATATTGGGTGAAGGCTCTCTAAATCCCTCCTGCAAATAATTACAAAAAATATTTCAATAAGAGTTACCATTTTTAAGTATATAAGTAATAATACTGAATTCCTTAACGGCATAAAATGGCACTAACCTTGTTGGTGGACCTGGAGTTAAGTCCAAATATTTACATTCTGGTAGACTGTAAATTAACTGAAAGACATATGTGCATATGTGTTATTCAGAAATGGAAAAGAGTGAATTGTGGCTAAGGGGGAGCAGGCGCCATCATTATAGCGCTGGGTCCCCCTGTTGCCACACATGGTTAAATACAACAATACAAATATACCAACTGAAAACAGTCTAAATCTTACCTAAAAGTTATATATGACCAAAGTCAATCTGTTTAAGTCGGCAAAGGAAACTTGGTGGATTCTCGAAGTGCCGGATTAGGTTCAAATACCGGACCTGTAACATATATTATATGCTAAATTACGAAATTCACTAACATATTTCGATGTGTATGTTATTACGCAGAGACAGCCTACCTGTCTCAAGAGCAGCATTCAGTGTGTCATCTGTCCTGCTGCGAGTCACGACAAAATCACTCAATTCACTCGTGTATACGAGTTGATGAAAAAAGTCTCTGCTGCAAAACCAAAACAGAGTATGCGATATGCGGATGCTGTATATATGGCCATAGCTTTAAATAATTGTTTTCTGTCTCATAA
The DNA here is from genome assembly GCF_040938575.1 of Ambystoma mexicanum. Lineage (NCBI taxonomy): Eukaryota > Metazoa > Chordata > Amphibia > Caudata > Ambystomatidae > Ambystoma > Ambystoma mexicanum. The sequence goes on from NC_090922.1 coordinate 661,638,481, forward strand.
TTTGAAGATACCTTGAACATATAAGTCCACTCAGAATTCCTTTCTCTGCACGATCCAATGTCTGTTTACCTCCGCCGTCTCAATTGAAGAAACGCGGGTTCCATAGTAATGTTTCTACCTTAAATGTCCTTCTATTATTTCTATGACTACTCGAGTACGGGCGCCATCTTAGAATGGATCAGGATGCTGATTCCATAGTAATGTTTGTGCATTAAATGTCCTTCTATTGTTTCTATAACTACTCAAGCGCGAGCGCCATCTTAGAATGGATCAAGACGCAAATAGATGTGTACGTCTAATTTTCTGCCTGGTCTATTTATGCTCGTAAACGATACCGAATTTTTGGGAAAATATTATTATGATGTAAGTAGTTAAGAGTATAACTTATGTTTTGTTGTGATATTTCAACATCAATATAACAAAAAAATATACATCATAATACTGCAGGTGACAACAAGGGTAACTGTTTTAACAAAGCCCCCTATCACAACACAAAATCAGTTGACAAATATACAGTGCATACCACTTACTAAGTGTGGGTACATGGTTACAAAGAGGCACAATGGTGTACTGTACCTATATATTAGCTTCAGAAAAAGAGAATCTCAATCCATTTAGCGCTGATTTCAACAGAATTGCATTTTCACATCACTTCCCACTGAAAATATCACAAAAAACAATTCAAATCCCAATCAATATTCATTCCACGGGGATACATAGTATCAAGTTTCTCGATCCAAAAGATCTCTCTCTGTTGTAATAATTTCATCAGATTGCCCCCCCTTCTGGGGAGTTTAACCGATTCCAAAATCACAAATTTCATCTGTGCAATGGTGTGTCTTTCTGTCATAAAGTGTTGTGCTACCGGTGACTTCGTAGAACAATTCCTAATGTTTGACTTATGTTCTCCCCATCTCACTTTAGCTTTTCTACTGGTGAGTCCGACGTAATATATGCCACAAGGGCATTTTATTCCATATATTACATTTTTCGTGTCACAGGTAGATGTATGAAATAATGAAATGTTTTTACCATTGTGTGGATGGCAAATAGAATTTCCCCTCAATACATTATTGCAACAATTGCAATTGTTGCATGTTAGTGTGCCCCTGTATGTTTGTTCCACTTCAGTTTTTTGCGAAAAATCAGATTTTATTAAGTGGTCTTTCAACGATTTGCTCTTGCTGTAAGCAAAAAGTGGCGGAGTAGGGAATAATTTTTCAAGTGTTGGATCCAATGACAATACATTCCAGTTATTCTTGATGATATTTTTTATTTTTCCACTTTGTTGGGAGTAAGTAGTGACATACACTATTTCCTCTTCTTTTGATTTTATTTTAGGCTCAAGGGCAATTGTTCTTGGAATATCTCTCACTGTCGAGTAGTGTTCAGAGAGAACTGGCTCACTGTAGCCTCTTTTAATGAATTTGTTTTTTAATTCCACTGATTTTCTCTCAAAGTCTTCTTCGTCAGAGATAATACGCCTATAGCGTAAGAATTGGCTCAAGGGTATACTTGTGATAGTTTTCCTGGGATGGAAACTTGTGGCCAGAAGTAAACTGTTCCTGTCTGTTTCCTTAGTGTAAATTGTTGTAGCCAATTTGTCGATTTTCCAATACACTTTAACATCCAAAAAATCAATGTAAGTTTTACTGGTCTTGTGAGTAAACTTAATTCTTGGCGCAAGTTCGTTCATGTAATCAAAAAATTCCTGGATTTCTTCTTCAGTCCCATGCCAAACTCCAAAGAGGTCATCAATGAACCTTGTAAAGAATTTCAATTTGTTGTTCCATCTTGGATTATTAATCACTCCTGTTTCTTCCAAATAAGCCATATATATATTGGCATAGCTAGGTGCCATGGCTGCGCCCATTGAAGTTCCAGATATTTGGATGAAGTATCGCTTTTCAAAAGAGAAAAAATTATTTTGAAGTACAATGCTCAGTAATTTCAGAATAAATAAAGGATCACTCTTCACCTGTTCTCCACTTTTCAATAACTTCCATTCCATTGCCTCCAGTCCAGCTTGATGTGTGATATTGGTATATAAGCTTGTGACATCCATTGTAAACAAAAGATCTGTTTCTGGATTGAATGTAACAGTTTCAAGCTTTCTTAGAAAATCATTCGTGTCTTGAATGTAAGTGGTGCTAGTCCGAGTCAATGGCTGGATTACTTGGTCTATAAATTGTGCTATTGGTTCAAGTAAGCTATTGCTGGCTGCAATTATTGGCCGTCCTGGTGGATTAAGAAGGTTCTTATGAATTTTCGGCAATATATAAATCACCGGCATTATTGGGTATAAATTGTTCATGAATCGTTTTGTTTTTTCAGTAATTATATTTGATTCCATAGCTTCATCTAGTGTTCTATTGATTATTGTTCTAATTCTTTCAGTTGGATCTTCAAAGATCTCAAGGTACGTATCTTGATCTTCCAATTGACGTGTTACTTCCATCTTGTATTTCTCTGTATCCATAATGACAAGGGCTCCTCCTTTATCAGCAGGTTTGAGTATAATGTCTGGATTTTGCCAAAGGTGTTCTAATGCCTGTTTTTCTCTGTGGGTCAGATTCCCTTTCCTTCTACTTCGGAATTTAAGTTTATTTAGATCTTTTAGTACCAATTTCTGGAACGACTCAAGTATTGCATTCTGAGTGGGAGGTGTGAATGTGCTTTTAGGTTTCATTTCTAGGTATTTGGAAGGTCGTGTATTCTCAGGAATGTCCATACCATCGAAGAACAATTTTAATTTCATTTTGCGCATAAGTTTAAAAAAGGCTATTTTTTCTTTCAGCAAGGTAGTATTGTAATGAGGTACAAATGAAATGCCCTTCTGTAATGTTTCACATTCAAACTTGGAAAGTCTATATGTTGAAATGTTCACCACTAGGTTTTCTTTACTGGGTAATTCACTTTTCTGGTTGGATTTTTTCTTTTTCCCTCTTCGTGTCTTATTCTGTCTAAAAAAGAGTACGTGGCAGGTGTAATTTCGGCGGAAGTCTTTGAAGTACTTGGGATTTGACTGGATCCTCTTGTTTCACTTCTAGCGTCTCTTGTTTCTTCTGGTTCAACTTCAATTGGTACTTCCGTGTTATCTGTTTCCGCACTTGAAGCGTCTGATGATGTCGGTGCTGACCCTGGATTTATTGGTTTTTTATTTTTATTCCAGACTGGTCTGGGGATCCTTTGATTGTCTTTTTCTTGGTAGTAAGATTTCCAGGTATAGACTATGTCTAATTTATAGTCTAATGTGTCCCTTCTAAATTTTCTGATTTTTTTGGATTCAATTTCTTTTTTGTATGTATCGAGTTTGTTATCTATTTCTGCCAATAAGGCTGTTAATTCATCCTTTGTCATAAAGGTACCAAGGGCTTTTTTAGTATTCTCTAGGTCAACCTCAATCGTTGTAAGAGATTTAGATAGTTCTTCAATGGTTAAGATGATGAGATCTAATGAACACTTATTTAATATAAGTCTCCACCTTTTAACAAATTCGGGATTCTCTTTGCAAAGAGTTGGCTCCAAATCTATTCTGAGTCCTCGTGGAATGCGTTGGGATTTGTAATATTGAGACAATGTGGTTGCATGAAGTCTTTGACTGATTTCACGTCTGATTAATCGCTCCAATTGATATACTAACTCCTCAGGTTTTGCCGATGCTCCTAAGTCTTGTTCAGTATGTTTAATTAATTTCAAAATCTTTGCAGCTTCTTCTTCAGAAAATGCCAATGTTTCAGCTTTGTTAGTGGTTAATGAACCAATTTTTAAGAATGACATTACTAAATGCGAGTTCGGGTGCAATCTCTAAAGTTGGTGTAGCAACAAGAGATATAACAAGTGGGTGAAGTGTAGAGATGCACACCTTTAGATTTAAGGAATTTATGATTTTAAGTTCTAAAGTCAATCTAATTTGTTGATTTTACTAAACAACTTTAGGTGCTCCCAGAGAGTAAAGTGCTACCTTTACTAGGAAATACTGAAACTGGGAAGATTCACTGCAAAAGCACGGTGAATGAACTGAGGCACAGCAATAAGCAACAAATGTTGCAATGATTCAATTATATGTAAGGAAACATCAATGAGTATAATGTAATCTAAGTAATTCAAATAATAAACAATTGTGTGAAGTACACAATTCAGTGTTCCATTTTATATAAACAAGATATACTGGTATTTCAACATACACTAGTTCTTTAGTTGGTACAAATTCTAATAACAGTGAAAGAAACTGCTTCAAGTGCTTTGTATTTCAACAGCAACTTCATTAACATAGTAACCATCTCATGACAAAAATTCAAAAATTCAAAAAGTATCAAAAAAAATCAAATCAAATCCCAATATATGAGTAGACTTCAATTGTGTGATGTTTATATTACAAATGTCTTCTCTTCTTAACTACGCGTTTCGGGCGGTAAACACCCTTCTTCAGGTTATATATATTGGGTGAAGGCTCTCTAAATCCCTCCTGCAAATAATTACAAAAAATATTTCAATAAGAGTTACCATTTTTAAGTATATAAGTAATAATACTGAATTCCTTAACGGCATAAAATGGCACTAACCTTGTTGGTGGACCTGGAGTTAAGTCCAAATATTTACATTCTGGTAGACTGTAAATTAACTGAAAGACATATGTGCATATGTGTTATTCAGAAATGGAAAAGAGTGAATTGTGGCTAAGGGGGAGCAGGCGCCATCATTATAGCGCTGGGTCCCCCTGTTGCCACACATGGTTAAATACAACAATACAAATATACCAACTGAAAACAGTCTAAATCTTACCTAAAAGTTATATATGACCAAAGTCAATCTGTTTAAGTCGGCAAAGGAAACTTGGTGGATTCTCGAAGTGCCGGATTAGGTTCAAATACCGGACCTGTAACATATATTATATGCTAAATTACGAAATTCACTAACATATTTCGATGTGTATGTTATTACGCAGAGACAGCCTACCTGTCTCAAGAGCAGCATTCAGTGTGTCATCTGTCCTGCTGCGAGTCACGACAAAATCACTCAATTCACTCGTGTATACGAGTTGATGAAAAAAGTCTCTGCTGCAAAACCAAAACAGAGTATGCGATATGCGGATGCTGTATATATGGCCATAGCTTTAAATAATTGTTTTCTGTCTCATAATTTGAAGATACCTTGAACATATAAGTCCACTCAGAATTCCTTTCTCTGCACGATCCAATGTCTGTTTACCTCCGCCGTCTCAATTGAAGAAACGCGGGTTCCATAGTAATGTTTCTACCTTAAATGTCCTTCTATTATTTCTATGACTACTCGAGTACGGGCGCCATCTTAGAATGGATCAGGATGCTGATTCCATAGTAATGTTTGTGCATTAAATGTCCTTCTATTGTTTCTATAACTACTCAAGCGCGAGCGCCATCTTAGAATGGATCAAGACGCAAATAGATGTGTAGGGGGCAATCTGATGAAATTATTACAACAGAGAGAGATCTTTTGGATCGAGAAACTTGATACTATGTATCCCCGTGGAATGAATATTGATTGGGATTTGAATTGTTTTTTGTGATATTTTCAGTGGGAAGTGATGTGAAAATGCAATTCTGTTGAAATCAGCGCTAAATGGATTGAGATTCTCTTTTTCTGAAGCTAATATATAGGTACAGTACACCATTGTGCCTCTTTGTAACCATGTACCCACACTTAGTAAGTGGTATGCACTGTATATTTGTCAACTGATTTTGTGTTGTGATAGGGGGCTTTGTTAAAACAGTTACCCTTGTTGTCACCTGCAGTATTATGATGTATATTTTTTTGTTATATTGATGTTGAAATATCACAACAAAACATAAGTTATACTCTTAACTACTTACATCATAATAATATTTTCCCAAAAATTCGGTATCGTTTATGAGCATAAATAGACCAGGCAGAAAATTAGACGTACACATCTATTTGCGTCTTGATCCATTCTAAGATGGCGCTCGCGCTTGAGTAGTTATAGAAACAATAGAAGGACATTTAATGCACAAACATTACTATGGAATCAGCATCCTGATCCATTCTAAGATGGCGCCCGTACTCGAGTAGTCATAGAAATAATAGAAGGACATTTAAGGTAGAAACATTACTATGGAACCCGCGTTTCTTCAATTGAGACGGCGGAGGTAAACAGACATTGGATCGTGCAGAGAAAGGAATTCTGAGTGGACTTATATGTTCAAGGTATCTTCAAATTATGAGACAGAAAACAATTATTTAAAGCTATGGCCATATATACAGCATCCGCATATCGCATACTCTGTTTTGGTTTTGCAGCAGAGACTTTTTTCATCAACTCGTATACACGAGTGAATTGAGTGATTTTGTCGTGACTCGCAGCAGGACAGATGACACACTGAATGCTGCTCTTGAGACAGGTAGGCTGTCTCTGCGTAATAACATACACATCGAAATATGTTAGTGAATTTCGTAATTTAGCATATAATATATGTTACAGGTCCGGTATTTGAACCTAATCCGGCACTTCGAGAATCCACCAAGTTTCCTTTGCCGACTTAAACAGATTGACTTTGGTCATATATAACTTTTAGGTAAGATTTAGACTGTTTTCAGTTGGTATATTTGTATTGTTGTATTTAACCATGTGTGGCAACAGGGGGACCCAGCGCTATAATGATGGCGCCTGCTCCCCCTTAGCCACAATTCACTCTTTTCCATTTCTGAATAACACATATGCACATATGTCTTTCAGTTAATTTACAGTCTACCAGAATGTAAATATTTGGACTTAACTCCAGGTCCACCAACAAGGTTAGTGCCATTTTATGCCGTTAAGGAATTCAGTATTATTACTTATATACTTAAAAATGGTAACTCTTATTGAAATATTTTTTGTAATTATTTGCAGGAGGGATTTAGAGAGCCTTCACCCAATATATATAACCTGAAGAAGGGTGTTTACCACCCGAAACGCGTAGTTAAGAAGAGAAGACATTTGTAATATAAACATCACACAATTGAAGTCTACTCATATATTGGGATTTGATTTGATTTTTTTTGATACTTTTTGAATTTTTGAATTTTTGTCATGAGATGGTTACTATGTTAATGAAGTTGCTGTTGAAATACAAAGCACTTGAAGCAGTTTCTTTCACTGTTATTAGAATTTGTACCAACTAAAGAACTAGTGTATGTTGAAATACCAGTATATCTTGTTTATATAAAATGGAACACTGAATTGTGTACTTCACACAATTGTTTATTATTTGAATTACTTAGATTACATTATACTCATTGATGTTTCCTTACATATAATTGAATCATTGCAACATTTGTTGCTTATTGCTGTGCCTCAGTTCATTCACCGTGCTTTTGCAGTGAATCTTCCCAGTTTCAGTATTTCCTAGTAAAGGTAGCACTTTACTCTCTGGGAGCACCTAAAGTTGTTTAGTAAAATCAACAAATTAGATTGACTTTAGAACTTAAAATCATAAATTCCTTAAATCTAAAGGTGTGCATCTCTACACTTCACCCACTTGTTATATCTCTTGTTGCTACACCAACTTTAGAGATTGCACCCGAACTCGCATTTAGTAATGTCATTCTTAAAAATTGGTTCATTAACCACTAACAAAGCTGAAACATTGGCATTTTCTGAAGAAGAAGCTGCAAAGATTTTGAAATTAATTAAACATACTGAACAAGACTTAGGAGCATCGGCAAAACCTGAGGAGTTAGTATATCAATTGGAGCGATTAATCAGACGTGAAATCAGTCAAAGACTTCATGCAACCACATTGTCTCAATATTACAAATCCCAACGCATTCCACGAGGACTCAGAATAGATTTGGAGCCAACTCTTTGCAAAGAGAATCCCGAATTTGTTAAAAGGTGGAGACTTATATTAAATAAGTGTTCATTAGATCTCATCATCTTAACCATTGAAGAACTATCTAAATCTCTTACAACGATTGAGGTTGACCTAGAGAATACTAAAAAAGCCCTTGGTACCTTTATGACAAAGGATGAATTAACAGCCTTATTGGCAGAAATAGATAACAAACTCGATACATACAAAAAAGAAATTGAATCCAAAAAAATCAGAAAATTTAGAAGGGACACATTAGACTATAAATTAGACATAGTCTATACTTGGAAATCTTACTACCAAGAAAAAGACAATCAAAGGATCCCCAGACCAGTCTGGAATAAAAATAAAAAACCAATAAATCCAGGGTCAGCACCGACATCATCAGACGCTTCAAGTGCGGAAACAGATAACACGGAAGTACCAATTGAAGTTGAACCAGAAGAAACAAGAGACGCTAGAAGTGAAACAAGAGGATCCAGTCAAATCCCAACTACTTCAAAGACTTCCGCCGAAATTACACCTGCCACGTACTCTTTTTTAGACAGAATAAGACACGAAGAGGGAAAAAGAAAAAATCCAACCAGAAAAGTGAATTACCCAGTAAAGAAAACCTAGTGGTGAACATTTCAACATATAGACTTTCCAAGTTTGAATGTGAAACATTACAGAAGGGCATTTCATTTGTACCTCATTACAATACTACCTTGCTGAAAGAAAAAATAGCCTTTTTTAAACTTATGCGCAAAATGAAATTAAAATTGTTCTTCGATGGTATGGACATTCCTGAGAATACACGACCTTCCAAATACCTAGAAATGAAACCTAAAAGCACATTCACACCTCCCACTCAGAATGCAATACTTGAGTCGTTCCAGAAATTGGTACTAAAAGATCTAAATAAACTTAAATTCCGAAGTAGAAGGAAAGGGAATCTGACCCACAGAGAAAAACAGGCATTAGAACACCTTTGGCAAAATCCAGACATTATACTCAAACCTGCTGATAAAGGAGGAGCCCTTGTCATTATGGATACAGAGAAATACAAGATGGAAGTAACACGTCAATTGGAAGATCAAGATACGTACCTTGAGATCTTTGAAGATCCAACTGAAAGAATTAGAACAATAATCAATAGAACACTAGATGAAGCTATGGAATCAAATATAATTACTGAAAAAACAAAACGATTCATGAACAATTTATACCCAATAATGCCGGTGATTTATATATTGCCGAAAATTCATAAGAACCTTCTTAATCCACCAGGACGGCCAATAATTGCAGCCAGCAATAGCTTACTTGAACCAATAGCACAATTTATAGACCAAGTAATCCAGCCATTGACTCGGACTAGCACCACTTACATTCAAGACACGAATGATTTTCTAAGAAAGCTTGAAACTGTTACATTCAATCCAGAAACAGATCTTTTGTTTACAATGGATGTCACAAGCTTATATACCAATATCACACATCAAGCTGGACTGGAGGCAATGGAATGGAAGTTATTGAAAAGTGGAGAACAGGTGAAGAGTGATCCTTTATTTATTCTGAAATTACTGAGCATTGTACTTCAAAATAATTTTTTCTCTTTTGAAAAGCGATACTTCATCCAAATATCTGGAACTTCAATGGGCGCAGCCATGGCACCTAGCTATGCCAATATATATATGGCTTATTTGGAAGAAACAGGAGTGATTAATAATCCAAGATGGAACAACAAATTGAAATTCTTTACAAGGTTCATTGATGACCTCTTTGGAGTTTGGCATGGGACTGAAGAAGAAATCCAGGAATTTTTTGATTACATGAACGAACTTGCGCCAAGAATTAAGTTTACTCACAAGACCAGTAAAACTTACATTGATTTTTTGGATGTTAAAGTGTATTGGAAAATCGACAAATTGGCTACAACAATTTACACTAAGGAAACAGACAGGAACAGTTTACTTCTGACCACAAGTTTCCATCCCAGGAAAACTATCACAAGTATACCCTTGAGCCAATTCTTACGCTATAGGCGTATTATCTCTGACGAAGAAGACTTTGAGAGAAAATCAGTGGAATTAAAAAACAAATTCATTAAAAGAGGCTACAGTGAGCCAGTTCTCTCTGAACACTACTCGACAGTGAGAGATATTCCAAGAACAATTGCCCTTGAGCCTAAAATAAAATCAAAAGAAGAGGAAATAGTGTATGTCACTACTTACTCCCAACAAAGTGGGAAAATAAAAAATATCATCAAGAATAACTGGAATGTATTGTCATTGGATCCAACACTTGAAAAATTATTCCCTACTCCGCCACTTTTTGCTTACAGCAAGAGCAAATCGTTGAAAGACCACTTAATAAAATCTGATTTTTCGCAAAAAACTGAAGTGGAACAAACATACAGGGGCACACTAACATGCAACAATTGCAATTGTTGCAATAATGTATTGAGGGGAAATTCTATTTGCCATCCACACAATGGTAAAAACATTTCATTATTTCATACATCTACCTGTGACACGAAAAATGTAATATATGGAATAAAATGCCCTTGTGGCATATATTACGTCGGACTCACCAGTAGAAAAGCTAAAGTGAGATGGGGAGAACATAAGTCAAACATTAGGAATTGTTCTACGAAGTCACCGGTAGCACAACACTTTATGACAGAAAGACACACCATTGCACAGATGAAATTTGTGATTTTGGAATCGGTTAAACTCCCCAGAAGGGGGGGGCAATCTGATGAAATTATTACAACAGAGAGAGATCTTTTGGATCGAGAAACTTGATACTATGTATCCCCGTGGAATGAATATTGATTGGGATTTGAATTGTTTTTTGTGATATTTTCAGTGGGAAGTGATGTGAAAATGCAATTCTGTTGAAATCAGCGCTAAATGGATTGAGATTCTCTTTTTCTGAAGCTAATATATAGGTACAGTACACCATTGTGCCTCTTTGTAACCATGTACCCACACTTAGTAAGTGGTATGCACTGTATATTTGTCAACTGATTTTGTGTTGTGATAGGGGGCTTTGTTAAAACAGTTACCCTTGTTGTCACCTGCAGTATTATGATGTATATTTTTTTGTTATATTGATGTTGAAATATCACAACAAAACATAAGTTATACTCTTAACTACTTACATCATAATAATATTTTCCCAAAAATTCGGTATCGTTTACGAGCATAAATAGACCAGGCAGAAAATTAGACGTACACATCTATTTGCGTCTTGATACATTCTAAGATGGCGCTCGCGCTTGAGTAGTTATAGAAACAATAGAAGGACATTTAATGCACAAACATTACTATGGAATCAGCATCCTGATCCATTCTAAGATGGCGCCCGTACTCGAGTAGTCATAGAAATAATAGAAGGACATTTAAGGTAGAAACATTACTATGGAACCCGCGTTTCTTCAATTGAGACGGCGGAGGTAAACAGACATTGGATCGTGCAGAGAAAGGAATTCTGAGTGGACTTATATGTTCAAGGTATCTTCAAATTATGAGACAGAAAACAATTATTTAAAGCTATGGCCATATATACAGCATCCGCATATCGCATACTCTGTTTTGGTTTTGCAGCAGAGACTTTTTTCATCAACTCGTATACACGAGTGAATTGAGTGATTTTGTCGTGACTCGCAGCAGGACAGATGACACACTGAATGCTGCTCTTGAGACAGGTAGGCTGTCTCTGCGTAATAACATACACATCGAAATATGTTAGTGAATTTCGTAATTTAGCATATAATATATGTTACAGGTCCGGTATTTGAACCTAATCCGGCACTTCGAGAATCCACCAAGTTTCCTTTGCCGACTTAAACAGATTGACTTTGGTCATATATAACTTTTAGGTAAGATTTAGACTGTTTTCAGTTGGTATATTTGTATTGTTGTATTTAACCATGTGTGGCAACAGGGGGACCCAGCGCTATAATGATGGCGCCTGCTCCCCCTTAGCCACAATTCACTCTTTTCCATTTCTGAATAACACATATGCACATATGTCTTTCAGTTAATTTACAGTCTACCAGAATGTAAATATTTGGACTTAACTCCAGGTCCACCAACAAGGTTAGTGCCATTTTATGCCGTTAAGGAATTCAGTATTATTACTTATATACTTAAAAATGGTAACTCTTATTGAAATATTTTTTGTAATTATTTGCAGGAGGGATTTAGAGAGCCTTCACCCAATATATATAACCTGAAGAAGGGTGTTTACCGCCCGAAACGCGTAGTTAAGAAGAGAAGACATTTGTAATATAAACATCACACAATTGAAGTCTACTCATATATTGGGATTTGATTTGATTTTTTTTGATACTTTTTGAATTTTTGAATTTTTGTCATGAGATGGTTACTATGTTAATGAAGTTGCTGTTGAAATACAAAGCACTTGAAGCAGTTTCTTTCACTGTTATTAGAATTTGTACCAACTAAAGAACTAGTGTATGTTGAAATACCAGTATATCTTGTTTATATAAAATGGAACACTGAATTGTGTACTTCACACAATTGTTTATTATTTGAATTACTTAGATTACATTATACTCATTGATGTTTCCTTACATATAATTGAATCATTGCAACATTTGTTGCTTATTGCTGTGCCTCAGTTCATTCACCGTGCTTTTGCAGTGAATCTTCCCAGTTTCAATGCTCTTTGCACCCTTGAAGCAGGGAATGTCCTCACTGTCACTTTGTGCACGTGCACCCACACGTATCTGCAGTACCGCCAAAAAAGAAAAAATGGGCACTGGGTGAGTCACAACACACCAACCAATGTAACAGCAGACAGATGTCTCCCACTGTTGCCTTGTGCACGTGCACCCACACGTATATGCAGTACAGCCAGGTCCTGGCACTGGGTGAGTCACAACCAATGATGTAACAACCGACTTGCAATGATCCAAGCCCAGCAGAAATGTGCCCCAACCTTACCACCAACACCCCTTCAGATCCAGCTCCAGTATAAGCTGTGGCCCCTCGAACTTGCAGGCGTCGCTGGAGCATATTATACTCCTGTCTTCTCCCATCCGCCAGTTAGCAGTAGTCAGCTGATAGCAGAGCACACCGCGCAGCGCCACTGCAGCCCCTCCTCCTTCCCTGAGGAGACCGCAGTCCACGCTGAGCAGCGTAGCGTAGAGACGCGCGTACCGTGTACAGGCCTCCGTCTTACCCAACGGCTGCTCTCCCTCCGAGGCCCCGACTGGACCCGAGCAACCAAAGACTCCCCGCAACCAATGGAGCCCACCTGCCACCGTCGCTGCCTCCGATGGAAACACGGATGCAAGGCAGCCGGCAACGCGAACCCCTTGGCACTTCCAGCTGCTCGCGGCGAGCTGGCGGCGAACTGGCCCGCTGAAGTACCCCGACTGGGCACCCGGACAGTTCCTCTCCTTACCCTCTTTCGCAGGACAACCGCCCGCCTGTCGAGATGGCCCTCCTGTGGCCAGCGCTGTCCTCAATGTTGGACAGGGCGTACGGCAAACAGCTCCGACGGATCCAGCGTTGGTCGACTCGCGTCCTCGCCGGCAACACTAGAGATGAGCAAGGAGCCCGAACAGCTGGTCCGCGCACACGTGGGACAGGGTCTCACCGAAATCCTCGTCGCCAATGACACAATCCCTCCAACACAGGTAAGTGAAGTTATGTATCTTTATTACGAGACCCCGCAGCCTGCTGCCACGGCTCCCTCAACTCAACGGCCACTGTGGAATGTTGACTGCTGAACATGCATCAACATTCCACCAGTGTGCCTATGCACGAGCCCGTGCATATTACAACACTTACCCCCTCTGTGAGTTCAATTTGTTTGATATACTCCACCCATAGAAATTCTTCTACCTCCTTTATTAGACTAACACTCCCCAACCAACTTAACCTTGTTCTGCCTGCCCTTGCAGAAGTTACCAACTGGGGGAGCGCCGTTCTTGATGGGTGAAGCTGAGTTTTAGTCCTTTGTTAGAATTTGAACTCTGCCTTCTTTCCCCCTTGTCTTAGCCCAGATTCCATTTTTACTTGACATGTAGGAGCAACCTCCCCCACCCTAATCCTAGGACTGACGGGCCTTGCCGGTGATCTTGTGCTGGCGTAGTGCTGTCTCCGACCGGGCGGGATGACCTCTTCTTTCCTCTAATAAAGCCCCTTTCACCTTTGAACTTTCAAAAGAGAGGCTCCCCCTTTCCATTTTACTTATCATGTAATCTCCCCACCCTAATCTTCTGCGGTTGGGACCTTTCCATTCCTTTGGCAGGCCAACGTTCCCCTGCCACCGACCCAGCAGACTGTCTCCCTGCAGACGAACCAGGCTGATGGGGTGCTGCTCCAGACCCAGACAATCTGACTTGTCCTTGTTTCCTTTCGGCCACCCTCGGCCACTGCTACTTACTTATTGACACCGGAAGGATGAATGGCTGGGTTGGCCTTGCTGCCCTGTTCATCCAGAACCCCACTCCCAATGTTTAACAATGTACCCCACTCTGTGCCTGATGGCGGTGGTAATGCCTGACCCATGGCCCCCAATCAAACAATCAAAACTCCAGAAAACCTGCTCTCCCCTGTGCCAGCTGCTACGTTAAAGAACCAGGTTTGTCCTTACTTGAACGTCAGTAATCCTAACGCCGCTTTCTTCCTTCTAGTACTGATGTTGCTAGGTAAACCCCTAAATTGACTTCTGGCCTTCATAGGCGTAACTAGTCCCAGCGTTCTGTGTGCATCAGAGCCCTTGCAACTCCACACTTACCCCGAGCCGCGGAGCACATAATATCCTCTAACTCTGTTTGATCTGTTACTGAAGCACCCTTGCTAGTAAGAAGTGCTATTACCAGACTCAAATCAAAACTGGCCTTCCTGACAGTTAACTTCTACCCTGAGCTCCGCGTGCCTCCTTTCCTTTCACTACTGTACTCTCAGTGAGGACATGGGTGCTACCCTAACTGTACACGCCACCATCTACTTTGATCCACGGAGCGCGTACCCCCTGTTTTAAAACGACCACGCTGCCGCCTGCGCTCAACCCCCGAGCTATCTCAGCTCTTTAAACTGAAAAGTTAATATGGCCATTGCCTAAGACCCCTCCCCCTCCAAACCATCTGTGCTGAAACATTCTAGCCCAGTCATTGGGGGTACTGCCACCTGGAAGCCCCAGTCGGGGGTGGGGGCCCCTGGAACCCTTTTACAATCAAATTGCCACTCGCCCCTATACGTGCATTACTCTCCACAAATCTCTACTGCAAATTGCCCATAACACACCCATACTTATACCGTGTGCCCTCAGCACTGAACCTCTACCCCTCCTTCACCCCTTGGTGCCCAGCCGGCATAAAAGCGGTGCGTTGGGAGTCATGATTCCTTTGTAGGCATGGAATGCGGTCCTCCCTTAATTATCTCTTTCTTGTAGCCTACTGTTTTTACCCATTCTGAACCTCCAAGCATGCGCCCCCTAGCTTTCCAAAGAAAACCTTGAGGTGTCCCCTTAGATGCTTAAAAACCCTGATGGTGCACACAGTACTTGGCCGGCAAGGCACCTAGACTAATACAATCATGGGGTAAATCAAATTTGTTATTCAAGCATAATAGTCTGTGAATTATGCATATAGGACATAGGAAAATTGCATTGAGTTCCCTTTTGACCTATTGCATTAGATTGTATTAGTCTATGTTGAATGAAAGTGGTGAATGATGATCAAAGGATCAAACGTTAAATGTTTTTTAATATTTATTTATGAAAAATAATTAAAGAGAATTTTGTTTTGCAAAAAAGCTGTTGTCTTAAAATCCAAATCTACCCAGGTGACCTTTCTACTCATTAACAAGGTCTTACCCTGTTGTACATAAAGGATCTCTAGAGAGGGGTAGTCAGTCTGTCTCTTGCTTTAATACAGTGTACACTCTCCCTTAAAACAGACTTGACCCCGTCAACAAAAAATTTGGGAGTACCAAATTCTGTATTCCTAATACTCATGGGACACACAATGGAAGATGCTGTGGGATAGGAGGTCATCGCATTACAGGAGATGGAAAAGGAGTGTTCAAGAGATAAGCTGCAATCCATTTGACTGCAGTGTGCTTGATCCAAGGAAGGAGATAGTTTGGAGATGAGAAGGCGGATCCACAGTGTTAAAGGAGGAAGATAGATCAATTAGAATGAGGATAGGGGAGAGGTGTGAGTGCAAAGCAGTAGTAGTGAAGATAGCAGGCCAGACAGATGCCAGTTCATAGAGGTTGAAGAGGGAAGAAACATTTTATCGGTTAACAGGTGCAATCTCTTTGATAAATTGGTGTGTAAAGGAGTCATTGGGAGCACAGGATGGGTTAATGGAGTGGAGGATGTGTCAGGGGAAGTAGGAGAGAAAGAGAAAGGGATGGGTGCAGTGTGGATAAATATAGGGTGGAAGGATAGATGGGTGGACAGAGTGTCACCCATTTTGAGCTGGTTATGGTCGGTTTCGAGGGTTGTTGAGGAGAGGGAATATGAGATCCATGTAGTAAGCCGAACCTGCAAAGGCAAGAGCAGGAGTGAGGGCAATCAGATAGTCAATGTTTTGTGATGAATCGCAGAATTCCGTCACTTCTCCCAAGGGCAAGGGCCTTTCCCTGTGAGGATAGGGAGATGAGCCCGCTACACAATACCCTCCCTAGGGGTAGTGTAAGGAACACATGGTGGCAACAGTAAAGACAGACACAAGTGCTCATAGTTCAAGAGTGTTTATTAAACTGTATAGCAAGGTTGGAAAAACACATAATTTAAACCGTAAATCTAAGATGCGAGCAAGCTTCGACCATCAAACAATAATAAGGCACTCCTAGTGGTGTCTTGTCAAATAAAAAGAGCCAATCCTTAAACTAAATACAAAAGAAGTGTGGAGTAATATTCATAAGAAAGAAGGAAGCGTTCACAAAGAATAAGTCGGGATGCAGTAGTCGGGGTCTTCCTTCCCCATGTTTTAAGCACAGGACAAGGTAGGATTCTGGAGCACAGCGCACACTCAAGCTTTTCCAGCATGAGCCAACAGTTCCGCTCTCAGAAATCAGGGCCTTCGGTGGTTAAGTCTCTTTTCTACAAAAAGTCTTTTGCCTCTGAGGACCTGATGTGTTTGAAAAATAATAAACAAAAGTTCCTTTCTGCTTGTACGTTGGGTGATGCTTTTTCACCCCTGGATATCTCTCTTCCGGGTTCAGACCCATCTCAAATGTTAGCTTCCTTTTGTCGGGTTCACTACGGCTTTCAACACAATTTCATCTGTCGCGTTGACGAATATTAATGTATTTTTGAACAGTTCACTGTGGACATCCCTCTGCCAGGTTCACTCTTGTCATCACACTGTATTTCGGGACTTTAGACTTCACCCCTCTTTATCTGCATCCCTCTTTCTCCTTCACTCTTGCCAATCTTGTCAGTCGCACATTTTCTCAATCAGTTCTTATGATGCAGGACTCATTCCCCTTAGCTTCACAATCATCTGTTAGTGAATGACTTTCAACTGTACAGAGGATTTTATGACCCCTTTATGAACACTTTGACCCCTTTCTCGCCTTTCCCAAGGCCTTCTGGTAATGGTAATTTCAATAATTGGGTAATCACCCAGAGTTTCCTGTGTGAGGACCGACGTGGTGCCGGACTCCTCTGTTGCTGGTTTTTCCCCCTTTTGGTATTAACAGTTCTTTTTACTTTCACAATTCAATTAGCCATTTGCTACTTTCGTTCAACACAGTTCGGTTTCTTATCGGCTCTCCCCTTGACTCACCGGCTGTGATGAACCGCTTGGCTTTTCTTCTCTCTGGAGTCAAGGTTGGTACCACAGAGACAAGCGTCTCTCCCCGGCTTGGTTATCAGTGGAGAAGGGTCTTCTGTACCGTTGACATCTGTTGCAACAAATGCTGGCTATTGTTTGTGGCCTTACGATTCCTTCCGTGGAGTTTTCACGGGCCTTGGTGGGAAAGGGAAAGGTCGCTTCCCTCCTTGTCTCCCTCTCGGTTCGTGCCATCTTTCTCCTCCTCTTGTACTGCCGTGTTGAGTTAGCTCTCTTGTCGTGTGGTCTGCCTTACTCGTATTGTGCTCTCGTGTTCCACCTTTTATCCTTGAGGGGAAGGGAAAGGACCGTCAGGTGGGTGTGATTCTGGTCAATTGCATGACTTATGCGAAAGTGTTCTCGTCGGAAAAGGTGGGTAGAGTGTTTGAGTATCCTATGCGGTAGGCTGGGGAAAAGGTGTTATAAGAAGGGAGATACCAAGTCTCACCCGTCGGTGTACACTCCCGAGGACCCCCATCCAGGTGATCCTCCCTCACTGATTCACCTACAGGAACTGGATCCAATAGTGATGCCCTTGTCATGGCTACCTGGATGACAGACCCCCGGGGTCTAGTCAGGGAGAAACATTCAGGTTTCTCACAGTAGCAGGCAGGACTTCACCTAGAGAGACTCCCCTCTGGGGAGAAGGACTTATTTTCTTATGAGTAGCTCCCCAAGCAACACATCACTACACCTCCTTCACCAAGATCCGGTGAAGAAAGAGATAAAGAACAATCTAGAATATGTTATTGTCATTCAAATACACTATTGGTACCTGTGAAGGAAAACGTATATGGTACTGTGATGAAGAAAACCACTGGAAGACTAGAGAGTGTGAGTCAGACAGAGAGGAAGGACTTTGACAGTACGCTGGGGAAGTCCCACAGTAGCATCATAAAACCTGGAAGAAGCTACCTTAAAAGGAAAGAGACCGGGAGTTTTAAATCACCAGGCCGAGGTATGCTGAGAGAAATTTGGACCTGTGGTGTAGGATGCTGGAAAGATGTTTAAGTGCAGCACCCAAGGTGAAAGAGAAGAGAAGGGACGCAAGAGACAGAGGAGAATACTAGGGGTCTTGAGCCTGAACAGGAAACAAGTGGTGGCGTGACCACTGACAGGGAGCGGTGGACCTGGAGGTCTGTTAATTACGCTGATACCACTCCAAATGAGGTATCGTGGAACAAGCCAACTAAGAAAGGAACTGAGAGACTGTTCTTAATGCTACTGAAGAAACGAGAGGCCAACCTGTCAATTGAAGGTCCTAACCTGATACAAGCCCCATTGATGTTATCCCTGAACAAACCAGATAACAGGGAAAGCCGGAGACCTGGGTGGCGGACCAAGGATCATTATTGGAACACTCATAACCGACCCAGACAGGACAAAGTGTTAAGAATACGTGAAGAAAGTGAGAATCATCAGTGGAATATGTTTACCCATCCCAATCGTGTATCAAGAGTATATGAGAAGAGTGAGAATCATTACAGGAACGCTCATTATTGTCCGAGTCAAGATAAAGTGTGAATAATACTGGAAAAGAGTGAGAATCACTACTGGAATCCCCAAATTTGTTCCAGTCAAGATAAAGAGTGGACATTAAATAAAAGGAAGATCTTAAGTTTGAATAAAGAGAAAGGATCAAACTTGTCTCATGAAAGGAGAGGAGCCAAATTAACTAGAACACAACAAGAAAAAAATAAGAAGGGATGATCAACTGAAAGAGTTGGTTGAAACCTTGAAGAACCCAGTTTCAGGTCTGTATTATTTGATAAAAGTAGTAACCAGGAACTTCCTAGGAATACATTATTGAACTGAACTTGGTGGAAATCATCTCACAGGGGAACTGAGCCATTCTCCTGTATTTTTGATTGTTCTATTAGTGGTAGCGTTGAGATAGGTTAGTTTGGGCAGTCGACTGATCTTGATTTGGACTCTCACTAACAACTGCCAAGCACCTTAATTAGTTTGGGTAGGTAGCGTACCCCTTAGTTTAAGGAAATATCGAGTTCCCTTTTCAGTTAATAAACAATAGCAGTGAGGTGAAAAGTCAGAGTCCCTAATGGTTACCATTGCAAATCCCTACCTTTATTTGAGGATCCTGGAAACTAAGGGTGATGACTGCGAAAGCTGCACACATGGTGCTGCAAGGAACTTTCACCTTTCCACCCTTTATCAAAGTGAGAGAAAAAAACAAAAAGGTTGCTTTTCTCTTATGCTTCTCTACTCCATATGATAAACAAAAAAAGAAGAGGAAGTAAAGGATGGTGGTTTGAGATGTAGTATCTTTTCTCAACGATGGCAGATTATCAAGGCAGGAGTTGGGTGCATGGCTAAAGGGTGTAGGCAATACACTGAAGAGGCTAGGACTTTGGAACACACATGGATGTAAGGTATTGTAGAGGCTGCAACAGACAGAGGGTTGTGATCTGTAAGGAATGGGTGTGGAGCACATTTCAGACGCAATACAGCAGGAGAAGTGAGCTGCCATGACTGCTTGTGTGGTTCTGCTGGTGAGGACACTGTTACAACATGGTAAACTTTTTGTTGTGTACTTAGAGAAGGTGCTGTGAAAAGTGATGCAGTATGGGCAGTGGGTGCTGGGTTTGCCTACTGTCACTATGGAGTTGCGGGGCCTATGTTGAAGGGGAAGCCTACTGGGTGTATGGCTGAATGTGGTGGGGTGTAGGTAATGGATTGAAGAGCGTTGGAATTTGGGAAATACACGCCACTAATGCAATGTTGACTCTGCATTTGGTAGACGGTGATGACCTGTATAGAATGATTGTGCAGTACGTTGCAGATGACATAGAGCAGTAGAAATGAGCTGGCAGGAATGTACGTTTGGTTCCGCAGGTGAGTTGGATGGTGGAATATGGTACAGTTTTGGATGTGTGATTGGAGATGGTGCAATGAAAAGTCATGCAGTGTGCCCACTTGGTGCAGTGTGTGTATACTGGCAGTATGGCACAGGGTATGGTTGAAGTGCAGTTTATTTGGGTTCTTTAATATGATGTGTGTGCAGAATTGTTGAGGTAGGGCCAATGTTGTCACAATGTTGTGGTTCGGTTGGTAGTGAAACATTACTTTGTGATTGGTAGTGGGTAGGGGTGAGCGAGGCTATGGTATGTTTGTGGATCGTGGTAATTGTGACCTGTTTTCATCAATGGGTGCTTTATGGAGTGAGGGAGTTGGGTTAAAGTGCTGCTGTGTATGTTACGTTTCTGTACTATGTTAGCTGCCTGCATGGTTTTATGCATGCATTCATAGTGTTGTTGTGGGTGTGCGCCAGGGTGCTGCGTTTGTGTGCATGGTGAAGGGTGTGCTGGTTATGCCGGCAGATTGTTGTGGATGGTGAAAAAGGGCAGCGTGTAGGGAAAGTGTATGGTGGAGGGGCTTTGGAAGTAAAGGGAACAGGTTCTCAGAGTTTTAAAGGGGACATATAGAGTTGTGTACAGAAATGGTAGTGTACTAAGCAGAGTTTCAGTATGTGGATGGTGTAGGCGTTTTTGAAAATTGGATAGTTGTGAATAGGTACCAGTAAGGGACTGTTGGCGAAATCGAGTGCAAAGGGAAGAAGTATTGTGTGTGCTTTACTGGTGCGTGGCCTTAGCTGTAGCTGGGAAAGCGCACGTGCCACATCATGTTTTATTTTACAAAAATCGAGTGCAAAAGGAAGATGTATTGTATGTGCTCTACTTTGGCATGGCCCTAGCTGTAGCTGGGAAAGTGCATGTGCCACATCATGCCTTTATGAGCATGGAGCCTTAGCATGGTGAAGGGTGTGCTGGTTATGCCGGCAGATTGTTGTGGATGGTGAAAAAGGGCGGTGTGTAGGGAAAGTGTATGGTGGAGGGGCTTTGGAAGTAAAGGGAACAGGTTCTCAGAGTTTTAAAGGGGACATATGGAGTTATGTACAGAAATGGTAGTGTACTATGCAGAGTTTCAGTATGTGGATGGTGTAGGCGTTTTTGAAAATTGGATAGTTGTGAATAGGCACCAGTAAGGTACTGTTGGCGAAATCGAGTGCAAAGGGAAGAAGTATTATGTGTGCTTTACTGGGGCGTGGCCTTCGCTGTAGCTGGGAAAGTGCATGTGCCACATCATGCCTTTATGAGCATGGAGCCTTAGCAAGTGGAACTGTGAGGATTATCCAATGAGGATTGGAGGGTGTGGTTTGACTGAAGGGGCAGTGACTTATTTACCGAAAGGTAGATGTACTGAGGTTGGCAGACATGAGAGACGGTGCATGCTTATAGTTGGTGATAACTTTGTACACGATCTGCACAGTTATGCCGTGGAAAGAGGCTTCGATACTGACTTTCAGTTGAAAAGAGTGCAGGCTTTTTGGGCCACAGAGTGGGGTTTCTGCTGCGTGGATATTCTTTGCAAATATGTGGCCTCTGTTGGTACTGTGGATGTGGTGGTAATGCATTTTGGAGGACTGCATTTGGGGCAAATGGCGTGTTTGTTTTTGCTAGCTTATTTAAAGAGGTTGATGACAGCTGTGATGCAGATCTTTCCTACAGCAAAGGTGATTTTCTCAGCGATCACATCTACACGAAAATTGGAGCATGCCGGTGTCAGTTGTCAACAGCTAGAGGTTAAGCGACGTTGGATAAATAGAAGCATGTGCGACTTTATGTCCAGTGTTGGGATGTTCTGCACAGACTATGACACCATTAATAACCAGCAAGAGTTCCATTGGCTCCGAGGAAATGTCATTTATTTGACTTCCATTGGCAATGCTGTTGTGTTTGCCACTGTGCACGAAGCTTTGCAGAGAATCCTGTGGAAATGTTACATAATGGTTTGTCTTCAGTGGGAAAAAATGTAATGAGGGGAAGCAAACAGAAACTGAGCAAAAGACAGAAAAAGAAGAAAAATGTATGAATGCACGTACATAACAGCCACCTCCCTGTTACTGTATCAGGCATTGACCTAGAAATGGAGCACTCTTCACATATGCAACATTAGACAGTAGCGCTGTAGTACACGAACACTTCAACTGGTGAATTTGTTTAGACAAGTGTAGAACTTGGAAGAAAATCAACATCTTGGATATTCACCATCTTCAATCAGCTCCTGAAGTGGCTCTGCAAGTGGCTGTTTTGCTGTGGAACTCTCTCCTTCACATCCCGTGGACACAGTTTGCCAGCCACGCCCACATCGTCATTAAATTGAGCCAGCCGCGCGCTCCTGCTCCTGAAGTGGCTGTTTTGCTGCGGAACTCTCTCCTTCACATCCCGTGGACACAGTTTGCCGGTACTTCATTGAATATATGTGGACTTAATTTACTTATGGACTTACTTATGGAGTTCTACAGATTTCCTAATATAATTATATGTGTACTACTATAATTATAGAGCCCTAATACTCATTTATTATATATTTTTGCAGGCCACGCCCACATCGTCATTAAATTGAGCCAGCCGCGCGCTCCTGAAGTGGCTCTGCAAGTGGCTGTTTTGCTGTTCTGCTGCTCGGCAAGCGAGCAAGCGAACCACAATACCATTATTTATTTTAATAAACTAGTATGTTGAGGCTCTAGGAAGTGTACACTAGGAAGCACATGCAGCAGTGTTACCACGAGTACGAGCGTGAGATTGCAATGTACAAAAACCTTAGTAATAGGAGAATATGTGTTCCTAAAATAATAACGCACCCCAAGAAAGCGGTACCATTGTGTAAACAGATTACAGAATATTATTGCAAAAAAAACATTGCCCTTCCGGACGTCCCCGCGGATGCCATCTCCATGGAATCAGTAAAAGACACCCTGATCATGGAACTGACAAACGATTTAGGCTGTGTGAGTGCTAAACTACTAATTGACATGTTAAGTTGTCCTGATGCTACTAACCTTACTACTAACAATGTTGTTGCCAATGATTCAAATGAGATTGTGCAAATACCCGATGATATGGATTCTGACAAAAACAAAACCAATCTCAATCCCTCTGCAAAAAACGTCATCCCAACACGAGGTGTCAACTCGAATGGCCACGAGATCAATCCAAGTGTAGCTCTAATTCACGATATCCCACTGATAAAAGCTAAAGCCTCTATTTCCTCGCTATCTCTGCCATGGATGACCCGGAGGTGGAATACATGGGCCTCGATCCTGACCAATCCTTAATGGATGTCGTATCTACTCCCATGTTTTACACACCACCAAATCAACCAAGTAGTAAAGCTGGTTATGATAATCATCTTACTCCTCCTGCTATGAATTTAAACCCTCTAAAGGCTGAGCAACCGGAACAACCAGAACGAGTTCTCTCTTCATTTCTGACCTACCCCACTGATATTATATCTGATTCCATTTTTCAATTTCCTATGACAAAACCCAATGTCGAAGATAACAATACTCAGCCGAAAAGCCCCAACGATGCAAGTATGAATTCCGATGACATGTTTTATGCCTTAGAAAATTTACTGACTCAACTCATATCCAAATGTGAAAATTTGAAAAAGAAGATAACGATTCAGTCGCTGATCATACATAAAAACATGCGTGGGTGCTACCATATGGCGTTCAATGGGCGCACTAGTGATACTCAGAACAAACCACGTTTATCATCGCACCGTGTGCCAAAAAAATATAGGAAACAAGCCAGAGCATATTTACCTGCGCCTGTCCACCATGCTTTCATGTACCGTAATAGTAAACGTAAAAGGGCACGAATAATGGTAAATCCAGGAATATTGCAGTAGATATACGTAGTGGGCAAAATATACAACCAGTCGTTGACCTATCGCAACCTATTGAGATCCCAAATCCATTATTGGATGAGTCACTCGCCGTTGTTTAAACTCCTGTCATAATATATATAGTTACACCCTCCAATCCGGCCATTGTTAATGCCATCAACATATCTTCGAAAACACAAAAGAAAAAAGTCTAAAAAAAAGCAGTAAAGCAAGTCGCATGCGCCAAGAAGGACTCTCATAATCAACCGACCCTTCCAGCAGTCTGGGCACAGCCCAAGAGTAGTTTAGCTGAACCTGATATACCTGAAACTGGAAATCGCTCTAATGAGCAAAGAAAGATGGTATCTGCTCTCCAACTGGTTCAACTGTACCAAGATCCCGTTCATACTCCCCTGAATCGTACTGCGGTGCTGTGCATATTTAAATCTATAGTCCCTCTAAGAGTTATTACATCTACTGACATCCGTATAGTTGATCAAGTTGAAGCTATGAACCAGTTTATTACAAATATCTGGTTTGAAACGGACGCCTCCCTAAACTGTGTCTTGAGTTTTGAGGCTGATTTTCTCCGCCTAGGGTATAACATCTACCGGGTGGAGATCCCACTAAATAGACATTCTAATGCCGGCCCCATTAAACCTAGCAATCGTACCCAACAAAGTTCCTCTAACTCCAAAAGAGAGGATACCTCCGACCCTATTAGTGCATCAAATAGGACGATTGCTGAAGCATCTGTTGGAGTTACAATTGGGCCGAGGGGTACACCACCGGAGACCATTGAACCACCAATGGGCCGAGGGGCCACAATTGTGCCAAGGGGTACACCACTGGAGACCATTGAACCATCAATGATATAAGGAAACAATCAATGTCTTGATGGTTATTGCCAATGGCTACCAGTGGCGTTTAAGCCTCACTTTGGCGCTGTGCGTGAGTGATGTAATAAGGTGGATAAGCTCTACTCTTGGAACACTAGAGGGCATACCCACCTATTTGAAAATGATGGATTAGTGAGTAAGATGGACAGATTTGGTGTGGTCGCATTACAAGAAACCTGGCTGCTCGCTGAAGTGCAATTGGACGGTAGAAGTACAGTACACCAGAGGGCCACTAAGGGTACTTTGGGTCGTCCGAAAGGTGGTCTTCTGGTGTCGGTTACACCGCCATGGCAGATTAAAAAACTAAAACAGTCCTCTGAATTCATCTTGGTTACCCGTATTTCAAGACCAACAATAGACATCATATTAATCAATGTATATGATCCACCAAATATGGCAATGACAGTTGTGAATATAGGGAATGTCAACAATGTATTACTGCAATACAATCAGTCTTGCCTGTATGGATTGTTGGCGACTTTAATGGACTTATCGGAAATCTTCCATTAATGAATGATGACAAATGGAATTTTAAAACATCAGTGGGGCCTGTGCCGAAAACAAACCGACAGGGTGAAATTGAATGGCGTCACGCCTGGCGATCCCCATAAGGCTTTCACCAGAGTCGAGGGTCGTTCAGCATCTACCATCGATTATGCTCTTTCTAATATTAGAGGGATAACCTATATAAAAGATATGAGCATAGTAGTTAGACATGAAAGCGACCATGTGCCTATGTGCTGGCTTCTAAAGTTACCTGAATCGAATGAGATTGCAACCGATCACGATGAAAATGGTCAGTTGACAATTAATGAGGGTGGAAATCGCATAAACTGGCATCCACGAAAAATCGATAAAGCAAATAATGTGGTGACAATACTTTTACCTCGCTTCATTCAAACTGGGTATGATGGGGACAACATCACTGCCGATATGCTGTCTGACTTTTCTAATATCATGTCGACAATCAAAAATGAAGTGTCTGTAAGACGTAGATATATTGGTATGTGTGAACAATCAAATATGCCAGCTAGGTGTCGTGTGGGGTTCGACGCTGCAATTAGTGACGCAAAGACAGTGATGAGAAATTAAATCCAAATGGCACTAATGGAAAATGTTACTCATCCTAAATCAAAGGGTATCTCTATTCAAATCAAAATTGCGAAAAAGAAATATAAAAACTGGTTGTCAAACCATAAACTGTCATGCGGAGCTCGTCTATGGCTACAGATCGCCAAGAAGGCCAGGTCGAACGACTCTGTTGGTATATGGCAGCTCCTCCATCACCCCAATCAACGCCCACTATCAATAAATTGCATAACAGAAGAACAATGGCACTGTCACATAGCCAATACTTTAGGTAGGGTGATCCCACATGATGTTAACTTGGCTATTCCTGGAGAGCCATGGGTTTGTAATACAACAATATCAGACATAATGCTGATCATCTCTAAGCTTAAAAACTCTAGAGCTGCAGGGCCTGATGGTGTGTGTAACATCCTGATAAAACAACAGCCAGAAATTTGGGCCATGGCTCTACATCGCCTGTTTACTCAAATAGGCTTGTCAGGAATAATACCTCAATCGTGGCAGTCAAGTCATATACTGACTATCCACAAAAAAGGGGCATGAGATTTCCCCAGTAACTTTAGGATGCTTGCCATGCTCGATACTTCATCAAAAATATTTGCAAAAGTCCTATTGCATGAACTGAATGTGTGGATTGCGGAGAAAAAAATCCTTTCACCGAATCAGATTGGCTTTCGAGCTAAATCAGGAACCCTGCATGGGCAGTTGCTCTTAGCCACTGCGGTTGAACACTCGTGGACTAGACGCAATCTTGATGTGTATTGTGTATTTATTGATTTCTCTGCGGCGTTCAATGCTAATGCTGTTGCACACCGACACCACAGTGCGTATTCGCCTGAATGCTGCTGGGAGATTGTCAGCCTCTATGATGACATCTAGTGGAGTCAAACAAGGGTGTATGGTCGCGGCAACACTGTTTAATTTGTATCTAGCAGATATGGAAAAAGCCTTTTGTATAGCGGCAGCTAACCCAGTGAAGATCACTGAGGTGATTTTAGATGGTTGGCATATGCCGACGATCTAATTCTGCTTGACTATACACCGGCTGGTCTCCAGTTGATGCTAGATGCACTAAGCAGTTATTGTATTGATAATGGACTACAGATCAATCTAGATAAGAGCAAAGTGATGGTATTCACAAAAAAACGTTGTCCGAAAAAATACTTGTGGACATTGAACAGTGAAACATTAGAACAACTAAGTACCTATAAATATCTTGGTATTATTGTAGATGACCGTTTAACTTGGAAGGCACACTGGTCTTCACTTCAGGCTCGGTGCATGGTATCCACCAATGCGTTGAGCATCTTCATTGGAAGAAATAGTGGCTACTCGGTATCTGCGGTATTGACAATCTATATCGTTAAAATAAGAGCTATATTATTGTATGCCATTGTTATATGGGGCATAACTTAATCAAATTAGTTGAAAAATTTGAAGCTCGTTTGCTTCGCAAGCTGCTTCATCTACCACAATGTGTAAGTGTGGAACACATATACCTTGAATTCGATTTGGTGGGAATTTACCATGTATTTGTTAACCACTGTGTTATAAATTTTGAGAAGTTGATACGACTCGAGATAGACACAATCACTGGTGCTTATTTGCTTGCTTATCTGCGACTCGTGAGTAGCTCTACGTTTGGCATAATGGGCAAATTGAAAAAACTACACAGTAAGTGTGATTGTCCAACTTCCCCATATGCTCTGATGAGTATGCCCCTCATGAAGTCTAAGATAAAAAATGTACTGAAAGAAGTCAGCTATGAACAGCAGATGGTAAATCTATCTACAAAAACAAATAGTGGAATCTATTATTCTGAGCACATATTACAATGCAAGCTTCCAGGTTACATCAATGCATACCCAAGCCCACAAACTGTGCGGCAATATCTGTTATTGAAATTTAATGTATATGAGGCCCTGGAAACACATGGAGCCCTAATTGGTATTCCTCATGATAGGCGTTTCTGTCGACTGTGCGGTCATAATGTTATCGAGTCATTGCATCATTTGTTAATTGTATGTGATAGTCTGTATGCGCTGCGATACAGACACATGAAATCATATAACAACAACACTGAGCCTGATGAAATTGAGACATTATGGTCATTATTCATGAGTGGCAATGACACTAACCTAAAATATTTTATGGTGACATTTTACAAGAAGATTGTATTGATTTTACACTGTATTGAATAATTATGTAGGGCATCGTAAGATTATTGTATAAAGATTATTGTATAAATATGTTTTAATGTTATGAACTAGTAAACTGATTTTAATATTGTAATAATGTGCACGTCACGGTATATAAACATTTGTTTTGTTATATGTATACCAAATAAACTATGACTATAATGAAAACATGCAAAAAGGCAAAAATAATAAGTGTTTTTACACACCACAGCACCCCACTCCTTTCTTTCATCCCCCCAGCACCCCTAACACTTTCTCAAACCCCCCTCCCCACCTGTAGTGTCTAGCATGGTAATACCACGCAATGCACAGTACTGTGAGGATCCGACGTGGCACATCCAGTTGTTTTTACAATGGCACCTATAGTATTGCCACTGAAGAGGCAAAGCAATTGGGAAATGTGCTTACTGGTTGTGGTGGGTACACAAACCGTGTGATGGAAGGTTTGGTTGTATAGATTAATGTAGGAGGCTATGGCGAACGTGTGCAAGGTAAGGGGCATGCATCATGTTTGTATGCATAGACTGCATGCACTTGCATAACGTAGTTACTATACATTCCCTGCTGGTTTTGTGGAATCACTTTTCTGACATTTGTAGTACATGCATTACAATGTGAAGACCATATTGTGAAGTGTATAACCTACGTGGCAGCAATGAAGTTGTTATGCATGCAGTGTGTGCATCATATCATATGATGTCTTATGGCACTTCATGCTGTTTGTATTGCGTCTACATACAAGTGTGTGAAGGAGCGCCGACAAAAGGGACGCAGTTAAGGGCGTGGTGGGAAGAG
Organism: Ambystoma mexicanum; assembly: GCF_040938575.1. Taxonomy (NCBI): domain Eukaryota; kingdom Metazoa; phylum Chordata; class Amphibia; order Caudata; family Ambystomatidae; genus Ambystoma; species Ambystoma mexicanum. The sequence continues at coordinate 661,667,810 of NC_090922.1, forward strand.
GATAGTGGAAAAGGAAGAAGGACTGTTTATGAATTGTTCGGGTGTGGCTCTAACGGTACTTTGCTAGGCGCACATGCTATATTCTGTGCTTTTGAACATGCTGGCCATTGGAAATGCGATTGTTGGAATTCTCCAATGAGGTGGTTAGAGTGTGCGTCACAGGAAAAGGCGGCCATATTTTCTTTTATTCCTGTGTGTAGTGAGGCGGGCAAAGATGGCGAAGTGCAAACCTTTACAGCGGGTGATCGCTTTGTGCTCAATCTGCTCCAGTATGCCATGGAAAGAGGCATTAATGGCAATTTCAATTTGGACGAAGTGGAGACTTTGTGCTGCGGATGTCCCTGTCTGTAGTTTCCACTATTTGGTTGATGAATGTCAACAAGTGGCCAATTTAGGTACTGTGGACATAGTGATAGTGCATTATGGAGCATTGCTTTTGGGTTCAATAGCTTGTGCAAGTGTGTACCGTCAACTGAAAAAGATGATGGAAGAAGTGATGCACATTTTTCCCACTGCGAAGGTGCTTTTCTCCAGTATACTACCAAGTCTAGTATAGAACTATTCCAATGAATGTTGTCAGCAGCCAGAGGTGGGAAAGTGTCTTCTCAACAGAAGTATGTGCAACTTTTTGCATGCTGCTGGGATGTACGTACTCCTGTACGAATGAAAACATTGGTAATCGATATGTCCACTTTCTCAATGGAAGTGGCATTTCATTGTTGCACAGTGGCAATGACATTTGATTTTCGAATATATAGGCTGCAGTGAAGACGCTATTGTAAGAATGTGAGGCACAGAGCAACAAATAAAAACCATTATGAAAGGGTGCAGATGGAGTTTTTACCGTGGAAGTTGTTTAAAAACAGAAAACAAGACGGCTTTCTTTAAAACCCACCAGTACAAAGGTCGTCCCCTACCTTGGTTGACATTTATACCCCCACTCTTGCGCATACACACCTGCAAAAAATCACAGACATTGCCACTGTTGCAGGGTTGTAAGTGTAACATATGCCGATTTTGCAAATATACATATTCTGTTTGAGATTGTGGAGGACACAGGATTGCACAATAAGCTTTCTGCGTGTGCAATGCACGCCCAGAATGTGCTATACCATATATTTGTAAACCTTACTTGAGAGGGTGAGCTTATGGCTGTGTGCTGTACGAGGAACAGCGTTTGCTCTGTGGGTGAATGGCGCATACATTACTTGACAGTCAATGAAAAAGTGCATCCGATGGGAGTTCTGTGCAGTGTATCATGTGGGTTTGTATATGTATGGAGCACCTACACTGAAGTGATTGCTGTTGGTTTGTTTGTGTGAGACTTTGGTGATGCTCGATCTAGACAACATTATTGTTGTTGATTGTGTAGGGAGAAATGGACACCATGTACCACAATATATAGTGGCGTTTGTGCTGAGGGATGTAGTACGGCAGGCAATGATTCAGTTTCCGGTCTCCTGCATAATTTTGTTCCCAAAATTTAGGCAGCCATTTAGGGACGTTATTTTTAATTTGGTACCAAAATGGACACAGCGTAGTATATTGTGCAGAAGTGTATTTGTGTCTTTTACAACTTGTGCCATTGTCCTACTATACAAATGGGATTCTATCTTTTCACAGCACAAGCATTTTTCCCCCACAAATAGCAATCTTTTTTCCTAATACTGCATGTTCCTTTTGTGCCCCCTGTACACTCATTGCTTTGCTGCTCTTTTTGGAAGTGCAGGAACAATGTTTGTGTTTGCTGTTGTGCACTTGCACCCTTAAAAACGCACTGCAGCACGCACAACCATTTCTTTCATTAGGTACCTATTTCTACCTATTTCAATTGCCGTGTTTTCCACACTACCACCGTTCCTTCCATTTAGCAAACAACTGTGTGGAGGGTCTACCATGCGCGTCACACTTACTCCCTTCATTGCCACTTGCTTTGTGACAATGTAAAAGGAGCATTCTGTGATAATCACGTACAAAACCCATTCCTAAAGGAACGTTGCGATACAGGTGCGCTATTACAAACATAGCATCATTTCTAAATACAGTCTGCTACAGGGAACCTATGTTTACAGTGCCCTACTAAAAACCTATGAAATTCACTTACAAAAAACCTTGTTAACGGGACATTATGGTTAAATTGCACCACTACAAAACCAATGAAATTCAATGGAAAAACGTTGCTACAGGGGCATTAAGGTTACAGGTAAACCCATAAAACCTCAGAAATTCAATTCGCAAGTTATGGTACGCTATGCACCCATAACTCGCGCTACTACTGTGCACTGCAAGGACTAACACCCATGACATCAAAGATGACATCACAAATGTCATTGATGAGGGGTACTTCAAGAGGAATGTCTCCCTCATTGAGGAGTCCCCTTCTATATAGACTTGGGGTTCCTTGACTGTGCAGAAGGGTATAATTCCATCCAACTACACCAGCCATTAACATAATGGCATCAAGATAAAAGCACACATGTTTAGTGTTATTAAGTGGATAGACTGGCCTATCTTGGTGGTGCCTATATGGATATATTTTCTTACTATGGCATGGCATGTTATTTATGTAAACCTTTGTTTTAGACAGTTTTGTACATTACTGTACAACAGAACATGTTATTACACTTAAATGCACATTACATAACTTCTGGAAGATTATACACATGAGTTCTTCAGAAATGACTATTAATATGGGTTCACATTTGATGCAGGTTTTGTCAGTAGGTACGGGTGATATTATTCCCATACATGTCTTTGTCGATTAGTGGGTGATATTAATGATACATGTATTTCCTTTGTTAGATCGGGTAACTAATCCTTCAGTGTGGGGGTTTTCATGGTTTTCAACTGATCAAAACAAGCTTTCTTTACTATTAGGAATCCAAGGTGCATATATTTACATTTCACTTTAGGCATTTTGTTTTAACATCCACATCAGGTTCATTGGGACCTCTATTGCAAGCATTAGGGCTAGGTCTGTACAAATACTAAAATCTAGATGGAACAGGGGATTGCCATGTGTCAGTGTCGGCAGCATTACATTTGTTGCACTTGGCATCCATGCTTTCACTAAATGCATTTATTCTTGCTGGTGTATAGGTAATCCTGTGCACGTTCTTAAATGTCATCGCTTTGACATTGAGGGATACATCCTTCATTAACTTATATACTCTATTCCACATTTTTATCACTGAAGTCAACTCTTAGCATCATGGGACATTTCTTTCGAGCTTTAGATGGGGTTGTAATATCATTAATGTGAACCACGGAGTAGAATATCGACAAGAAGTGCCGGCACAGTCACAGATGTGATTTAAAGAGGACATTGGATGTGTTTTGGGTACAAGAGGACATTTCACCCAATTGGAGCTGAAAGACATCCGCATGAGCAAATATTGAATGGTAACTGGCAAGCTATATTTTGCTGCACATCTAAAAGCACAATAAATAAACCATTATAAAATAAGTACTCCGAACCTTAAAATCTGCTCCTTTTGTGGTGGCATGGAAGGAGGAGTCTGACCAAACTGTGGCATAGTGATTGCTGTACATTTCTATTGATGTGATAATCAAACCTACCTGAAACAAACTAAACCTAGGGCAGTCAGGAAGTCTGTGTAGTCAAAATATGGAAGTCTTAGTCCAAACTCCTATTCTATCCCTGCCTAACGCAAATCCTAATCTACGAAAAAGAGTTATTTCTCCTGGGTATGTGTCTCTCAAAGTTCAGCGTTCTCAAAACTTCAGGAAATGTTTCAAGGTTCCCAAACAAAGGAGAGGGTCCAAGGTTCACAACCAAAAGAGGCATAGTTCCACAATATCTAGGTGTGGCTAGGAGAATTACTCCATCTCCTAGCTTGCTCCCCAGTTCTCTGTGAACCTCTTCCAGGCTAGTTTCAACTTCTTTAACAAATCTTGTAATTCCCTCCAAGGGCTTCTTCCTCCCTCTACATTCTCTACTTTCTGTAACTTGCCCCCACTGGGATGATGAAGAGGATCCCAGAGTCCTCCTTGACTCTACAGTACCACACTGTTGTGGAACTGGCCAAGGCATTGACTCACAATGTGTTTCACTACTTTCTATTCTTCTGCTTCTCAATTCAGTCTTAAACTTACCCGGACCCGTCCCGGACTTACTCTTATTCCCGTTTGCTTCTCTCAGGGAATGCTTAACCAGTTTCGCCACGGGCTGTAGGTTTGTTCTTCCATCTTCAACTTCTCTTCGAAGACCTGCTTGTCTTCATAGCCAGGTACTGCTGGCGGTCTTGGCACATTTTCCAAACTGTATGGTTCACCCATTACAGGTCACCCCACCACCATAGTTTCTCATACTCTCCATACCTACGCCTACACAGCTCAGCTGTAGGCCAGAGTAAGAGGTCTTGATGCAGTTCTCAGACCTGTGAGAAATCAGAAGGTGTCTCACCCACTAGTCCCCGGGGATTATCCAGGTGACCAGGAAATGGCCATCGTGGTATCTAGTCATTCCATCGAATGATAGTTCATCTAATACCACTCCATCAAATTATATGCAATGAAAATCCTTACCATCGAAAGACTCTTTCGTTGACTATAATTCGATGGTAGTATCGAACTGTCATGTTTTTTTTTTTTTGCAGTAGGTTTACATTAGGGTTAGGGTTGGAACTAGGGTTAGATTAAGGATTACATTAGGGTTAGGGTTGGGGCTAGGGTTTGATTAAGGGTTACATTAGGGTTAGGGTTGGGGCTAGGGTTAGGGTTGGGACTAAGCTTAGATTAAGGGTTACATTACAGTTAGGGTTATGGTTAGGGTTGGGGTGGGCATGGGGTTTGGGTGGGCTGGGAGGTGAACCCCCCCAATATACAAAAAAAACATTAAAACGTTACAAAGAGCTGGCCAGTGCCGAAATTTCAGTTCTGGACAGCTCCATGTGACGTTTTAATGTTACAAAAAATGCATTGAAATGCTATCTTTTAGATGTAAAAGTGCATTTCCATTGAAACCAGCCCATTTATATTTCGATGGACTGGTTTAGATGGAAAAGCCCTTTTACATGTAATAGATAGCCTGTCGATGCATTGATAAACAATGCTTTGGTTACGATGCTGTGTCATTTCGATGCTACAGTTTAGATTTAAATACCATAAACCGGCCATCGCTATTGGATCCAGTTCCTGGGGATAGACCAGTGTGGGAGGATCACCTGGGTGAGGGGTCTTTGGGGAGTGGGAGTGGGACTCTGGATGGTGAGACACGGTATCTCCTTCCATGTAACACCTTTACCCATTTTACCAGGCAGGATATTTAGGAACTCTATTTCCCTCGACCCCTTTTACAGCACAAAGGCCCTCATTACGACCCTGGCGGAATTCGAAAAACGATGGCGGAAATGTAATACTGCCATCGAATACCGCCCGTTGCGATTATGACCCGTCACCGTAAAGTACGATGCCATTAGCGACACCGTAGTGAACGCCAACGCTAACTGCACCAAGTACGCGCACGCGCGCCTTGCAAAACCGTAAATTCCGCCATGGCGCAACGGTACGCGAATTCTGACCCTAGCCGACATTTACTTAACGCCATCAAGCATGGCGGAAAGTACCATTCCGCCATTGGTGAGAATTACGGCATCGCGAACCAACCGTAAATGGCCCTACTGAGTGCCTGTACTCCACTCCCTGCCCACATTGCACAACTCCCCGTAGGCGCAATGTAGTCACACTATGCAACCAGTGAAATGTACAAGTCACCCATGCATGCCAACGAACAAATGCATGCAGGGGCTCCAAGTGCCTTGTGAGTGGCCATCCATATATGGCATGTCACCATTGCCGTACTGATGCAGCACAGGCATTTGAAGGTCCAAGTACAACAAAATGAACTGAAATATTCCATGAGACAAAACAACAATAGTCCCCCATCGCTTGCCACCAGTGTAAATCAACATTCAAAGCAGTATCCAGAGGGAGACTGCACTAGCCCTGTACACTTGCCAGTAGACAAACCAACCATCAGCATAAGCATGTACCACACAAGTTGGCAGAGTGACTGAGCAGCCAGGCTCATCTCAAGAGGGGCCAATGGGAGCTGTAGGGCACAGATGGCACGAATACAGAAGCAACACCAATGGACCTGACCTCAGTCACCCTCCAAGAAACGCACGCAAACACAGGCACCTGTGACCAGCCATTTACTGATAATCCCATCATTCCACCAATCCACCTGGCTGACCGGCATCTGTTGCACAAAAGCTAATCCCCCGCCCCTGAGCATGACAGCATAAAAACAGTCATAATGGCAGCCCCTATCCCTGACCTTACTGGGCTTCGTAGGCAAACGCGGCCAGTACAGTACCACACAACTCTACTCAGAAGCCGGAACCCAATGCAGATCATCTCACAATACATCGCGCCACAAATCGGAATATGCTACATTACTAGCAAAGAATAACGCTACACGGTTAATATCTGAACATAAATTTAATGCACATCAAAATCACCAAGCCCATACAGCTATTTGCTCATAAACTCCCAAATAATTTTCATTACTGTGGGCTGCATCCGCAATAAATGACCAGCTTCTTCTTGTGTGACGCCCTGTTCCTTCATGGTACACAGGGGCTACATTTACGTTCAAAAAGGCAACATGGAAGCGCCTAGAACCACAGGGCCGTCCCATGAAGTAGGCACTAGTCCAGCTGAAAGCTTGATATGTTGCTCCTAGCCACTAGTACTGCGTAAGGGCATGTGGCCCATTGGCGATCGTCCCATAAGATCGTAATGGTGCTCCACTGATTAACTCGAAGCTGCAGGTGTCGACGGTAAAACCCATCTGCAGGAGTGGCGTACAGATGGCAGCGGCAAAAGGGGAGGAGATACCTGTCACCCAAATGAAAAAAAATATAATAGTATGGGCATCCGAACTTCATATGTATTACTCACTTCATTCAACACACTAAATCTACAACCATATGCATGCTAGCCCACTCAAAAGGATTAATTTCACCCAAAAAGCACTAGCGAATCATAACGATATAAATCGAGGTGAATACACTATTACAAACGAGTGTTTTGTGTGCATGCGTCTGTTAAAACTGAATCCATCAGATGGGATTAGTTACGTGTATAGACACAAGTGTCTGAAGGCGCGTCGAGACAGGGAGGGTTCAACAAGGGCAGATAGACGATGGTCCCACTATGGCAGCTTTGCTTCACATAGCGCAGGGGAAGGGGATAGATTCCAAAAAGCCATGTACATGGCAAACTCTCAATTAAATCATCTTTCCATGCATCCATTCATCATTCCCTCATCCCGGTATAAAAACGGCTGAATATTCACTCACATGACATTTGAAATTTCCATTGAGTCTGTGCGTAATGCAGTCTGCAAAATCCACTGTGCTCCTGCCCGGATTTCTAGTGTAGTGAAGTAACATGTATTTGGGAACGTCCTGCCTTATCGTCCACTACGCTATTGCGCATCCCATTCAATTCATATCAATCATTACATTCTCGTCATGGGCCCTGTCTGAAGGACATTCAACAATAGAACGTTATATTTCCAGTCAGACCTGTGGGCGTCTCCTCGCCGCCAGTTCAAAACCAAAAGCGCTGTCCTTCGAATTCCTCATTTGCAACATCACGTCGAAAAGGCATCTGTGAACGCTTGAATTCACTAATACATCTATGTAGTGCGGCTGTGTGTGAAAATGGTAACTGGCTTCAATCACTAATGGGACTCCCCGCCCGTCGGTGAACGTCGGCACAGTGCTGCATGAGGGTCCACCGTTGATCGAGTACTACATTCCACTGACCCTTCACAAGTTTGCTCGCGACTGCAAATATAGTATGTGAAACAATGGGACCATAGCAGAATTAACAGATAAACCAACATTTCACTGCCATCGGGATTAAATACATGATTGTAATTGCAAGATGCCATGCGTCAAATTGCAGCGTTGTGTGCGGGACGTGCTCGCACAAAAGTAATTGCAGCTGGCACAGGTGGAATGAATCACCACAGGTGGAGGCTATACAGCCTGAAAACACATAAATTGCACACCCAACCCCCTCCCACAACCACACCCACTCCAAAATGCTACCGGCAGGACTAGCGATGTTGGGCCTGGAGGACCTGATAGCACTGCAAGTACTCCAACTTCAAGAAGAAAACGAACACCAACAACTACAACAACCGGCCGCACAGAGGAGACGCAGGAGGAGGAGGAGGAGGCCAAGGCAGGGGCAGCAGGGCCCACCAGCACAGCCACTACCACCACGCAGGCAGCCCGCAATCCCACGCCTCCGAGCTAATCCGTTCAACCTCACTGCTGAGCAGATCCACACCCTCTACCGTTTGGACCGGGACACCATAACCGCCATTGTCAACATGACACACGCTGACCTTGTCAGCATGATAGATAGCCCAACCGCCATCCCACCCCTACTGAAGGTGGTGTCTGTACTCCACTTCCTGGCCACAGGCACCTACCAGCACACAGTCGGACAGTGGCATGGCATTTCACAGCCACTATTGTCACAGACACTATTCCAAGTGCTTGATGCCCTCCTGAAGCACACAGACGACCACATCTCTTTACCACGCTCGGAGCAGGAGATTACAAACACAAAAGTGGGATTCCATGCACTTGGCGGCATACCGGGTTGCATTGGTGCCATCGACTGCACCCATGTGGAATTGGTTGTCCCACATGCCATGGAGGTCCAGTACCGCAACCGGAAACAATATCATTCTATCAATGTACAAATGGTGTGTGACTCCAACAGGATCTTAACACATTGTTGTGCCCGATTTCCAGGATCAACCCATGATTCTATGGTCTTGAGGAACTCTACAATACCACGCTACATGGAGCGACACGCAGGGAACCGATCCTGGCTACTCGGTGAGTCTCATTTAATGCATGCCGGGTATCCACTGAAGAGATGGCTCCTTACACCAATCCGGAACCCACAGAACCAGCAAGAGGAGGACTACAACCATGCCCACTCACGTACCCGTGTAGTCATAGAACAGGCATTCGGCCTACTGAAGGCTCGTTTCCGCTGCCTCAGCAGGTCTGGCGGGGCACTCCTGTACCGCCATGAGAAGGTTGCAAAGATGGTCATGGCATGTGTCATGCTACACAACATGTGCGTACGTAGAAATGTGCCCATGCCCCCTGACGCAGAACTGCAAGCACCTGAAGATGGTCATGATGAGGGTGGGGATGTGGCAGCACCTCAAGGAGTCCGCGAGGCACAGGAGGCCCGTGAAATTCCTCAGAATATCATAGATGCATGCTTCTAGCACTCACGCCTGGTGGCTGTTACATGGACACGGGACTTGTGGCACTGTGTGTGTCTGGAACATGCACAATGTGGACTGTACGCCAAGAATGGCCTCGTACACAAAGATCAATGTCCACACATCTCATTGGATGATTTTGAATAATTGTATAGCAAATGTGAAATGATATTACACACCCAATCGACCCGCCACCCAAAAAAGCCCAACACACCCCCTCCACCCTCCTACCTCCCCCCCGAACACCAGTGTCCAAAGATGCTCATTGTCAGTGGGCAGACGCTATTGCAAGCCCCCTCTCCGGGTATCAGGGGCACCCCTGCCTGTGGAGCGCAGGTTCCTCCCAGATCTACGTTGGGGGCTGCCCTGGACGGAACTTGCAACGGATGATGTCTCTGCCTGCTCACGTTCATGCATGTCCCTAAGGGTTTGTGTGAGCTCAGTGAGCACACGGCGCACAGCGGCAAGTTCACCACATATGTCTTTGGACGTCGCATGCAGTTCCCCCCTCAGGCTCTCGATGCTTCTCTCCATTTGTCCCCTCAGGCTCTCGGTGCTTCCCTCCATTTGTGCCCTTAGTGTCTCGGTACTTCGCTCCATTTCTGCCCTAAGTGTCTCAGTAGATGTTTCAATGGCTGCCTTAGAACCCCCACATTCAGCAGCATGCTCCTTGAGGAGCGTGGCCAGTTGCTGCTGTTGCACAATCATCTGCTCGAGGGACTGTTGCCTCTGCTGGGCCATGCCCATTTGCGGTGGTGTCACAGAGGGGCTGATCACCTCATGTTGCCTTGCCACAGGCCTTGTGGGGGTTGGCCAGTCATCGTCTTGTGGGTGCCCCTGCGTGGTTTCCTCATGGTGTACGGGATGAAACAAACAGGGGGATTGAGACAGGTCATGGATGGGTCCTACGTCGACAGCACCGTTTTCTGTGTCGGAGCATGCTGGCATGTAAGCAGTGTCACCTATGGTGCTGCTGCCACCAGAAGCAGTGCCTTCTGTGGCATCCATTGGGGGGACCTGTGGTGCTGCTGTTGTGGACATGCTGGCTGCTGGGGTGCCTGTTGAAGTCCCCTCCAGTGTGCTGCCACTTGATTTGTGCTGCTGCCGTGTCTTGATCCGTGCAGCTGAGGTGGAGGGTCTTTGGCCGTTGGTCTTGGCCCTCTTTGCAGGTGTGCTGGTAGGGGTGTCCTGAAGCTCGTCGTTTGAATCGGACCCTGTGGTGGAGTAAAGGAGGGCGAGCGTTATTTATGGGTCTGTGGAAATTGGAATGGCAATGTATCACATGCTTTGGGGTGGTACCTGAGGGTGATTTGGGTCAGGGCCTTGGAGGTGGTCTCATTTTTGTGTGGATTGAGGATGCAGTTGTTTTGCAGCCTGCAGTTAGGGTGTGCATGCTGCACATGTGGAGGGTGTTTTTAGGATTTCTACTTATTTATGTATTTAATCTGACTTTTAAAGGGCGCTATCATGGCAATGTATGTGGACGTTCTCCTGGACATGTGTTTCTATTGCACTATGGGGACACATGGTACTTCACATGATTGGACATTGTGGATTTAGCATTGTTTTATTTGGGCCACCTACCTGATTCTTCGGATGTCTGCACTCCTTTCTCCATCCCTCCGACTCCCTCTATGCTCTCCATTCCAATGGTGGAGGCACAGATTTCTTCCCAGGGGGTCAACTTGATGGGTGATTCCGATCCTCCCCCGGTAGCTGTGGCAATGTTTCGGTTGGCAGAAAGTATGCTCCGGACGCGTATCCGCAAGTCGTCCCATCGCTTTCTGCATTGCTGTGGGTTGCGGGGTGCGGTCCCCACCGCACTTACCCGCTGTGCCACCAGGGCCCATATGGCCTTCTTGTTCGCAAGTGCCGTCCTGGTCATTTGCGTCGAGAAGACGACGGCAGCATTGTCCTGGAGGGTCTCTGTGAGCACGGTGAGTTCCTCATGGGAGAAGTGGACCTGCCGCTTGCGATCGCACGCTTTTTTAGCAACTTTTCCCATATTTATTTTTTTGACTGGGGTGGCTGACGGGTTGGGATGTGTCTCAGGGTCGGATTTTTAATGGTTGTGTGGGGATTCTGTTTTATAGGTGTACGGCGTGCGGTTTCCCGTTCCGGCCCCATGTTTTTACTTCCGTTTCCGTATATTTACGGTGACCGTAATTTGCGCTGACCGCTCATTACGGTGACCGCTAAGATGGGTGGCGGAATTGCACCTAGGGCGGCGTACGACGGCGGTAAATGGCGTTTTGGGGTCATTTCCGCCATCGCGGACTTTGCACTTCCGCCATGGCGTAATGCTCGTGCCCGATGGGTCATAATTAGCCGCACTTTACTCCATCGTGCAATGGCGGAAACGCTATTTACGCTATGGCGGTCATGTCAGTTACTTTCCGCCAGGGTCGTAATGAGGGCCAAACACTTTCTCATGGACAGCCCGCTATGAGAGAAGACAGACCAACACCCGAGCAGTATACCTAACGTGTCCCAATGCAATGGTCAGGAAAGGTCAGGCAATTACCGAACATCACACGCACCTGACTTCCATTAAGCTTCCCACATGGATAAATGACGGAGCACGAGAGCACTCTCTGAGCAAGGCAAAGCACACAAGGAAACAGCTATTTCTAGACGGCAGCTGAACGAGAGAGGAAAGAATGCAAAACAAAAGGGGATTGCAAGAAGGAAAGTTCCCTTGACCTTTTTGACAAGGAACCATTACTTTGTAGGAACCTCTAGAATAGAAGGTGTAAGAAGAGAAAACTAGGCTGAAGAATCCTACATTGTGTGTCAGAGATAGCCAGGGCCCTCTCACCTCAATAATCCAGACATGGAGAATCACCAGCCGCTGTGGTACCATCTTTGGCTCCAAGAACAAAGCGGTGTCAGTGCAATCAACACAGCCGGTAAATTGGGGAGACTGATACGAGACCGATCTGTATTGAAGCCAAGGTTGAAAGCAGCACCATTGTGTGGCAGGCACTGGAGTGAACATTGTTAAAACGCATGTGATAAGAGACACAACTAAAGTTGAACTGCTGATGAGTGATTGAACTTTAAAAGCAAAATACATTAGCTTTGACAGATTGGTCTGGCACTGCATGTGTGCTCAATCGAAGGTCTCTGTAAGGTATCCAGCTGAAAAGTTGCAAAAGTAAAAGTGAGAAAAAAGTTATATCAAGAAGAGAACGAGTAATTGTGATTCAAAGTGGTCCTGCGACTGGTCAAGCAAAATCCTGCGCCCAGTCGAAAGTCTTCGATTTTGATGAAGGAGAGAAATTTGGTCCGGGCTCGGCAGAGGGAGACTAGTTGAAGGTTTTGTGTTATAGTGGGTCTGAGCCCAGCAGAGGCAGACCTGGGGTGAACAGTAAATCACCAGAGAAGTTGTATATCTGAAATATTTGGTCCAAGCCCGGCGGAGGGAGATCAATTGAAGATTTTGTGTCAAAGTTGGTCAGATCCCTGCGGAGGGGTACCCGGGTTGAACAGTAAATCACCCGAGAAGTTGTATATGGGAAATCCTAAGAAGAAACATACTTTCATGTTTGTCATGTTGCATCAGGCCCTCTGAGATAAGAGACTTTGAATGGAAAAGAGACTTTGGCATAGAAGGCGGTTTATTTTTTATTTTATTTTATTTTTAATGTGATATAGTTTTATAAACAAAAACTTTACACATATTCCAACAATAGAATTATAAAATAAAACCATAAAATATGATTAAAAAAAATCTTATATCATATTACTAATATACATTTCATACGAATAAGGACAATTCATTCACTATTTCTGTTGATGGATCCAAACTATAGGTCAGGAATTAAGAATATAATACATATATATACTCATATACACATATTCATCAATCACTAACTCAAGTCTTACAGCACTTTCCAATGGAAACCTAATAGTCACTACTCCCAATTAATATAATCAGTTTCCACACTTAGTGGTACCTTTTATTTAAACCTCCTAATTCGTGACTAATTTGATATTTCATGATAGATTGCCCTTTTCAGTTTATACTGGGCTTCCATTCATATCCCATGACATTCATGATTAGTATTTGTTCAACTGATTGGCTACATTACACCAAACTCTATACAGCGCTAAATGTAGACTGTGATTTTGGGTATTTAGACACATATACCAGAAATCATCATCCTTAGCGTAATCCAAATGATGTACATAATTGCCGTAATTTTTAGTGTATAACAAACCTAAATTTGGACATAACATTAAAACATGTCTGGCAGTTTCAGGTACAGTTCTCCTTTTACATATCCGGCAGTATCGCTACTCTTTGGGGATCGCCCGCTCGTGTCCATTGACCGTTAGCACCGGCAGATGGTTAATACGCAGTAATAATAAAAAACGTCGAAGATTGTCAGAAGGACACAAATTCAGATAACCTTGTGGTTTTTTATAAGTATATAAAATGTGTGAAATAAATCCATAACTCTTCAGTTTTTCCAAATGTTTGAAGTTATTTTGCCAATCCCATAGCTTCAAACGCTCCCCCAATTGATATTTCAAGGTGTTGAAACCTGTGCCCCACTCTGGCTTCCATCCAATGTTCTTAAACAATGTGATCATTTCATCCTTGAACTTAGCCTGCTTGTTCCCACTGATTTCATCTCTCATAATTAACATTAGAGGGTTAGCAGTATTCACACAGATTTTAACAAAAAATTCAGCTCTTTTTTTTAATAACAACTGATGACAGTGAAGATAACCCAAGCTCAAGTCTCAATATTGCCATAGGGATTCCTTGAGGAACACCCAACAACTTACGCCAGAACTTACCTTCAATAACCTGTAGCCATTCTAGATTCATATTAACCAACGTCTCAAGTCCATAAGTTACCATAGGGACTAGACATTGAGTATATATACTTGGCGAGCAGCCCAAATAGAATATCCACTCTGACTGCCGGTAAACTGGGAAATCATGGCCGTAAATTGGGCAGCTCTAATTTTACGATTTTGGACACAGGAGTCGTACTTATTTCTAGAATCAAATTCGACTCCTAAATATCTATAAAATGAAGCATAAGAGATTTCATGACCTCTAACATACAAACGAGGGCGACTAATTTTCCCATGAGAATAAAGAATTAATTCTGCCTTGTTATGATTTATTGTTCATTCGTTCAGTTCTGCATATTCCCAGAGTTTAGCAGCTGATCGCGAGAGACCACTGAATGTATGGTAAAAAATGACCAGGTCATCCGCGTAAGCCATCACCAGACAATGTTTTGAGCCTACTATCGGAGGGACATTATGTGCAGTTCTGATGTACTCTGGAATATCAGATACAAATAGGTTATACAATATCGGCGCGGTAACGCACCCCTGTTTTACCTCTCTAAGTTGTTTTACAGGTCTAGTAGTAATTCCACTACCGTCCAATCTAAGTCGGACAGTGGTTTTATGGTGAAGCAGTTGTAGGTAATATAGTAAACCCGTAGGACAAGCCACACCGCTCAGCTTGCTCCATAACTTCTCTCTATTGACAACATCGAAAGCCACTTTAAAGTCGACATATAGAGCGTACAAGGGGGGATTATTTGGTAATAAAGCTTTGGCTCTTGAATTATTCATAATCCAAAGTTTATGAGATGTAGAGAATCAGGCCCTGAAGCCACTTTGAAAACAATCCAACACCCCAGATTCTTCTACCCAGATTTGAAGTTTCTGCAATATCAAGGAGGCGAACATTTTCCCCGAGCAATCTAACATAGATAATAATCTGTAGTTGCTCGGGTCATATCTGTTCCCCTTCTTGAATACCGGAACCAGTATAGCGGTCTACCAGGTTTCCGGGATTCTTCCCTCAGAGAGTACCTTTTCAATTAAAATTTTTAGTAGATTTGCCCAAAAAGTAGGATTGTTTTTAATAACTATATTAGCAAGACCATTAGGTCCTGGTGCACGTGAAGCCTTAAGATTCAGAATGTTTTCCTGAAGTTCAGCGACACTAACTGTAAAGGGCGGGGGGATATGTTGGTTAATGTAAGGCAGTGGCATCAACCCGACCATGTCCCCATTACGTTGTTCAAGAAATCTCACCCAGTCTTCAGCTTTTATGGGGTTAATTTGGGGTGTAAACCTACTGCCCTTTGCCTCACCCAATAACGCCCAAATATTACGGGTGTTATTTGAGCAAATAACAATAACTTGCACTGTTTTTTGCCAGCTATCCAATTTTTTCCTTCTTTTCCATTGTTTAGACCAGGATCGATATTGGTTTTTTAATTCTCTAATTTTGCTATGAACAATAATCATGGAGCTTATCAAGGTCTTTATTTTACGTATGCTTCTTCTGAGTTGACGTTTGGCATCTCTAATTACTGGGTCATAGGCCAGGATCGTACCCTTCTCCCTAATGGGTTATAATAACTTTTTAGTGGCAAATTTGCCCGTATTGGCATATATCCAGTTCTCCATGTCCTCTAGGGTCATAGAGTTAAATAGATTTAGGTACCCAATGTCCCAATCTTTGCTATCTTCATCTGCTCTTATAATGTTTTTATCTGACCAGATTAGTCTAGTAATTGCATGATTAACCATAGTAGTGGCGGTAGGATTAGCTGGTAAGATACTCATTGTACTTTCTAATTGTACACTCAGGATCTCATGATCACTCCAGTCATTTCCAATCACTGTCATATCTTTTACTAGGAGTGCCACATCTGCACTAGTACAGACGTAATCAAGCGTTCTTCGCGCCCGCCCAGCCCTCCAGGTAAATTTCCCTGGTCGATCACTGAGAGTGTGGCCATTTATTATTTCAAGTTCCCATCTTTTCAAAAAGCATAACCAACTTTCACCCTCCTCATCACTTTTATACTGCACGAGAGGCAACGGTTTTAGTAAATCATTATTCGTGGTTCCCTCTCCACCTTTCATTTGACAATTAAAATCACCAGCAAGTATTACATAATTACTTTCTGATTCACTCCTCCATATGCTCAATAATTCATGTAAAGCATCATGGATGCATTCTCGATCAGTTGCACCATGGAGATTATATAGGTTGATTAATAATACTTTCTCCCATTTATCTTTCAAGGAAATAATCAACTCCACTGTAATAATATTGTCATTATGCTTGATGGTTATTTCTCTAGTGTTGGGTGTCCTGACCCACGTTTGAGCTATCATGCTGCAACATTTGGTGCTGTGGGCTTAGAAAATCCAAGATGGCCAAAAAGCCCACATGTGCGCCAAAATCCAGGAGAACCACGCAGTTTGTGCACACTAAAATGGTTGCCTAACTTGCCACCCACCAGTGCGAGCAGGATGGGCCGGGGTGCCATGAGTGAAATGTGTGCCAAAGGAAAAACCGCACTTTAAAATCACCTTTTGCTTCCCTGAATGCCAGCTCTAAATGCCTATTTTAAACATTGCAACATATCCAAAAATCTCACTGAACACCAGCAGACATCTGGCAGAATGAAGTATGTGTGCATACAAAATCTGGGAAGTTGAAGAGCCCCAAAACTATGTTCATAACAAGACTGGCTGAGCTCTGCAGGTCTGCAGCAGCCTAACTGAAACTGGATTTAAAACTACCAAAAATCAAAAATGTTTAAATTAACTGAGTGACCTACTTTTGAGTGTCACATAGTTTGTCACTGTTGAAATGTCATAGTTTTGAACTTAGAATCAGCATTCTAGCTGCATATGTAAAAATTGTCTTGACTTAAACTTGGGAACAAAAAGTGACATTTTACCTGAAACCTGGCTTAAGGAAACTGGAATTCTGCCAGACAGCTACCCCCGACTGGAGTGGGGGCTTGCCCAACAAATGCATTCCCAGGCCTGGCTGCATTCTGTTGCTCCTGCCAAAAGGAGGTCACACACTCTCTGATTGAATTACCAGGGGATTGCAAGAAACTAAAGAAAGGGCCCAGGCAGATGGTTTATTGGGGTGGTCGTATATGGCTTCCTTTTGAACAAAGCCCTGCCTTGACTCAGGCAGATGGTTTATTGGGGGGACCGTAAAATAGCTTCCTCTTGGCAGAAGCTGGGAGGGGCAGGGTCTCTGAGCTTGGCAGAAACTGGATAAACTGGTTTCTACACCATGTGACCTGAAAAGACACACCCCTGTTGGCCAGAACATGATTCTAAGAAAGATGTATAACTCACAGTGCGGACTTGTCAAAATTATTTAAATGATACCATAATTCTTGTGATTTTCCTGTGCACGTTTTAAGACTCGAGAATTTGTGTGATGTTCTAGGGCAAAACCCCGCTATTTATTGACACCACTTACTCTGTGTATAAGCTAGCGACCTGGAAAGTTACTGAGATATGTGTGGGAGGGGGGTGTATATGTGTATAAATCTGGAGAAAAATCTGATGTTGCAAAACCCACTAAAAAGCACAAAATGTTGCCATTTCTGGATGCAAGCCCCCAGGAAGAGCAGAGTTTGAACAGAGTGTACATCATGTGATATGTGATGGGTGCATGTAATTTTAAACAAATGTGTACCTGTGCAAATATATCTTTAGGTCAAATATAGATGTGTGTGTAATTTGACAGGGGAGTGTCCTTTCTGCAGGCCATTAAATGGCATCACCATGACACACATTTCCTTCCCCCAATCAAAGCAGTGCGGAAAGCTTGACCAATGGGCAGTTGAGAGAGGGGCTGGCTAGTGATGCTGCACACACACCCACTTTCAAAAGACATAAAAAGAGCCACTGGAAGCTAGAGAGGACATTCAATTCCATTTGCTGCGGAGCATGCTGACCGACGACTTCACATCCAGAGATCCAGACTTCAAATCCATCAATCTCCAGAACCTGTAGCAGTACCCGGAAAGCAGAGCAGTATCCAGAATCCAGAGAGGCTAGACCAGCAGAGCAGAGTTGACCCAGATCACTGTGAAGTGCCGAGACCAGAACCGGAGTCCAGTCCAAAACCTGACCAGATCCGTGGCGAGGCCCATTTCAAAAATATATTGTGAGTACCTAGCAGAACTGTGCAGAACCAATCTCTTAGTTAAAATAATCTAATCCAAACTATTTTAATCTAACCAGAACTACTTCCTAGAAGTTGTCACTTGTTATTTTGTAAAGCTGCACCACTGTCATTTGTCAATTCTGCAGCTGCAAAGCTGTCACCTGTCATTTTCTAGCTGCGAGCTGTAACCTGTCGCTTTGAACTTTTAAAATTTCAAATCCGAAAAACAACCTTCACAAAATCGTTCATAACTCCGTAACCGTTTGGGCTAGGAACTGGTTTAACTTTCCCCTGAAAGCTTAGA
The DNA here is from genome assembly GCF_040938575.1 of Ambystoma mexicanum. Lineage (NCBI taxonomy): Eukaryota > Metazoa > Chordata > Amphibia > Caudata > Ambystomatidae > Ambystoma > Ambystoma mexicanum. Next base: position 661,686,383 of record NC_090922.1, read on the forward strand.
TCTTAGCTTTTCAACGAACCTAGAACCGACTTGCTACTCCTTATACTTTTGCCGTAATCGTGATTTACGCATTCGCGAATTTTGCCGCGATTCGCGATTTTGTTAAAAATCCAGCCACGTGTGAAAACAGCAGCTTCCTTGCTTTCCTTTGCCAACAATTTCGTTTGCCTCTTAATCACCATTCCTGAATCATTGCTAGAGTGAGCCTGCACTCATCCCTAGTATCTCTCACTCACCCTGAACCACCTAAAGGGAATTAAAAGCATTTTCAGCATATTTCTCACTTCATTGTCACCATATTCAAAGCATTTTGTCTGTGTTTCAAAACTCCTATCTGTTGTATAAGCTGCTGGGGGGGAATTGAACTGAATTCTATTTGATTGCATTCCTAAGAACTGTGTGCTCTCCTCTTCATCTCCTTACATTGCAAAAGGGGGGGGAGAATTGTCCAAGGAAGTGATTACATTGTCTTTTGCTGAAATCCTATCAAGTTATTTTCTGTACTGCATTTTCATGCCACATTGCATCTATTTGAAACCATAAAAGTATTGTTGCTATCTTAGCCATCCTATACCCCCTCATCATTGATTATAAAGAAGTATGCTAGTGCCAGACTATCCATTATTGATTACTGCTCAGATTAAGTGTGATATTCAATTATTAATTCATTATAAAAGTGTGATATATATATATATACTGTTAATTTTTTTTCAAATAAACCTTTTAAACTTGCAAAACAGAACTACTTCTTGGCTCAGTGGGGTCAGGGGGATTCTAAGAGAGGGGTTTATATAGGGGTAGTCATCCAGAACTCATGAACTGGACATGAAGATATATCTATAAGGGTTTCCTTTCAGTATCCTAGACTAGGCATTGACTTAGTTGTAGTGTTGAATTGAATACAAATTGGGGGCTCGAGCCGGACGTCTGGGTTAGATCTATCACTTGTGCAGCTTAATACAGTGTGCTAACTGACGGGATACATACATCCGGTCGGATCACCACGCTGTGTTACGCTGTAAAGCACTCCTCAAAAGGGACACTCTAAGGAAAAGGTCTGTTTTGCAAAAATAAAATACTAATTTCTGTAAGTCAGGACAGAGATCAATCTCTAGAATGACGACCTTGGTAGACATGAAAATAGCGAGAGAGCACTTCTTACATAAGCTATTTGTGAGAGGTGAGTGGACTCATCAGGACCAAACGGTCTGGTTGCAGGCAATCGCTCAACAGGTCACTGAAACAGGGTCAGATATATGGGGAGATCAGGGTCCCCTACAGGTGGCCCTGAGTGAACTATATATGGCCCCTAAGGCCAAGGATGAGCACCACAAGATTGCCAGGGTAGTGGCATATTTATATTTACATATGGGAGCTATGCAGGACAAATGTGCTGAAGGCCAAGATCTGGCGAGTAGGCAACTGCTGGCATTACAGAAGGCCCAATCTGATCTGGACTCTTCTGAGCAGAGGCTGCACAGAAGCCAGGAGTCCAAAAATGAGAGTAGACAGTACATCATTAAAATAAAGAAGGATATGGATATCCTGCAACAGGAAAAGACTGACCAGGATGCCAGAATTCTGGCTTTGCAGAAGGAGCACCAAGACAGTCTGGACTCCTTACTGCAGAGCCAGAAAAAGCTGGACCAACAGATCAATTTCAACAGGGCATGCACAGAGCAGGTAGCCACCCTGCAAATCCAACTAGACAGACAGAAAGAGGAAAGCAATAAATTGATTTTGAAAGACCTGGAAACCCAGGCAGAGTTTGATGAAGAACACCAGAAAGCTGGTGCCTTCCAAAGGCAAAGGGACGACCTGGCGGCACAGATGCAGACTCTTAGTCAGGAAAGGGATACCTTAGGCCAGGAAGTCTGCCTCTTAAAAAGGAAAATGGAAGAAAATCACCTGGCCCTCCAGGGACTGGGTGACCTCCAAAAAGAACACCAGGACTTGCTAGAGCACACCAGGAGGGTGGAGGAGGCTCTGGCAAGACAGGAGCAGGCCAGTAGGGATGGGACTCAGGAGGTAACCCTCCTGCAGCAAAGACAGGCCCAGTGCTCCAGGACCAATCAGGAAATGCAGAGAGAGATTGAGGCTCTCTGCCAGCACAATGATAGGCTCCAACAACATGTAGCGATGCAGGAGAGACTGATAGAGTCTAGTAAGGCCTTAACTGAGGAACTGAAGGCGCAGGCTCTTGCATTGCAACAGGGATTAGGGGCAGATAGAGACCAGGTTCGCTGGGAAAGGGAAACTCCTGAGCATAACCTCAGGAGCCCTAGTACCAGAGGCCTTTATCTCTCTCAGTCCCTGGACTCTGCCACCCCCATGTCCCCTGGCGCACATGAGCACCGGGCCACAGGGATGGCAGATTACTATCCAGCCAGAAGCATGGGGCTCATAGGCCAGTACCTCCCAGGAATGGATGGGCGGGCATCCGGGTATGGGCACCCAAGCGCAGTGCAATTTAGTGGGGAACCCCAGGAGAATAGGCCCATTAAGGGCATCCTGAAAACTTCTGCCCAGTTAGGTCAGTGGAGGGGTACCCATCAAATCCTGGCAGCAAGGAGGAATGTGAAGACTCCTCTGAATGGCGCAGGACACAGGAGACCAGGTCCCCACATTCTGCCAGCCATTCCCAGGCTCGCAGAATCCGGGAAAACCTGGAAGATCAGACAGGAACCTCTGGGAGCAGTGCCTCTGAGTCAGAGGATGAATGGACCAGGGTTACCCGAACCAAAAAGGCCAATAAGGCAAAAAAGGGCCTTGCTTAAGGACCCATTGAAACAGATTAAGGCAATCAGGAGTGTCATCACGCCTTATCATAAGAACGCCAAGTACTCTGTTTGGGAACACTTGGAGCTCTATGAGCAAATGATGGAGACTTTCCATTTGAAGGACAGCAGTCGCTGCATCCAGTACGTCAAATGGACATTCTCCCCAGAATACTCCAGTTTCTTTGCAGGGCTGGAGGACCAAAATCATTTAAGATGGTCCACCTATAAGGCGGCCATCTTGAAACATTTTTCTATTCACAGAAATCCTCAAGAGGCTCGCAAGGCAGCCTACAATTTTCAATGTGGGGAGGATCAGGCCCCACAAGAGTTTGTGCAAGAATTAAAGCGTGCTTTTGCGCAGACCACCAGAAGGGTGCACACAGACAGCAAAGAGTTTGTCAATACATTTTTCCATGCTCTCCCTAAATATATAATGACCCAGCTCGTGAGAGATTTTCATGAGAAAAGATCTTTAGACTGGGTCATTGAACAGGCTACCCAGATCTATGAGGTGCAGAAGCCTATCGAAAATAAAAATAACGCGCCGAAAAACCCTAAAACCAACAGCACCCATGCTGCTGCCAAGGTGGCAGAGGTAAAGGTTGCTCCCGTTTTAGATTTGGAGATGGGGGGGCCTAAAAACCTGCCTGCACCAAATAACTCACAGCCCAGAAGGCCCTCGGGCCAGTCACAGACAGGGAGTCGAGGAGGTAGTCCCACAAATGGGGTCCCCCGCTCCCCTGACTATGTAAGTCCCCACTACAAGGGAAACCGACCAATCCTGGGTTATGTGTGGACTCCTCCAGCCCAAGGGGGGGGATCCAGCCAAGCACCTAACCCAGGGAACTTCCCTCCCAACTTCCCCCAGGAGGGCAGAAATTCTCCAAATCCTGGGCAGAACTTTTTCCCCAGGTATCCACCCAATTTCCAGCCCCAAAATCATCCATCCTTCTTTCCCCAATTCCCTGAGCCCTGACAACCTAATCCGGGAGAGGGGAGGCCAAGGGTGGAGGGGTACCAAAATCTTCCCAACCAGGGGTACTACCAGAGAAGGGATAGCTACCCTTCCCGGGATCAGCCCAGGGGAGATAAAGAGCCCTGTATCACCCTGAGCGGGTTTCCCAGTTAGAGCGCCAGGTCCAAAATATGGCACGGGACTGGGTCACATACTGAGGGCTCAACAGAACCCTCAGATGAGCATGCCACCGCCGAATGCCCCAAACTCTGGACCTGGTGCTCCAGAGCAATGACGGGGGCAGCACCCCGATAACACACCGGTTCCCAGGGAGGAGGCACAAGGGGAAGGTGGGTGTAAAGCCTTGGAGGAAGCTTCCTTCCCAACTTGTAAACAGCCCCTGGAAAACCAGGAACCGGAAATAAAATCTCCTACCCCTGAAAGTCTGCCTCCCAAGGAGCAGAGGGGGGGTAGGAGAAACAAAGGACCCAAACAGACCCACTTTGTGGAGGAGGTTCAGGTCTTCCAATTTGAGGGAGAGGGATCCTCAGAAGATCCTGGGAAAAGGACCTTCTCCTTCAGAGATGGGGAAACTCCTCCCAAAGAAAAATGGGTCCCAAGCGATTCCAATCCAGACTGGGGAGATATGGAGACTTAGCTACCGCCGTCCATCATCTCATCCCATAACCCACAACACCAAAATCCCCTGGTTCAAACCCATCCTGGTGACTGCCTCCAAAAAGGGGGGGCGGCCCGGAACCGGTACCAGGGGAACCCACCATGGCTCTGATCTCCAGTTGCCAACTTTTTCTTTCAGATTCCCAAGACTCTCCACAGAATTCTGCCCAAATCTCTTCGCTAGCAATGTCCAAAACCAGAAGGTTAGCCCACCAGTTGTCCAAAAATGTGCATTATCTGTGCCCCCTTGAGGAGAAGGAGGGAAGATACTATGCCCTGATACAAGTACAGGTGCAGGGTACAATTTTGGCACTGGTGGACACTGGATCCCAAGCTACCCTTCTGTCTAAAAGGGCCTTTGAGGAACTAAATGCAGGAAGGGTGGAGAATTACCGTATTCCTCTCACCTCTCTTCCTGGACAACTGCAGAACTTTGACGGGAAGGAAATTCCCATTGAGGGGACTGCAGACTTGGACATTAAAATTGGGCAACACAAGGTGGAACACCCGGTCATAGTAGTGACTCCAGAGGGCACCCCTTGTTTACTAGGGAATGACCTCCTGAGAAGGTTGTCACCCCTAATAGATTGTGTAAACAAGGTCCTCTGGACCCAGACTAGCCGACCAATAAAATTAAAACAGAGTGTCAACCATGTTAGTTTAAACGGCACCTGCCACATGGTTGAACAAAAATCTGACCAAGTAGAATTTCACTTCCAGAACAACCAAATTCCAGACGTGACAGTAATAGCAGTAGGACAACAGACTGGTGATGGGGGGTCCTCTCTATTCATGAAAATCAACCTTCCTTCCAGTTTAAGGTGGTATTCCACACTGGAAGGAAACACCCTGAAATTCTTTACTAATCCACAATCAGGAACTCCCACTCCTATAGTCCAGAAAGATGTGAAATCAGCTCAGAGCCTGGCTGATATTCAGCAAATTGGAGAGCAGTTGTTCATCCCTGTTCAGTTAAATGATGGGAAGGACTCTGTTCTCGCTCGAGTGTGCGTGAACAACGGTAAGAGCTTCATCAACGAAGCCATGTTCCGCCAACTCCCAAAAGATCCAGCCATTCCCACATTCAAACTGATAGACAAATGGGAAATGGACCTGGAAGCACCTAATTCCAAACATCTCCTGCCAAGCAGGTGTATGCTCAAAATCTCCATTGGCAACAAGAGCATAGTCCATAATTGTTGGGTCGTGCGAGACGTCACTGCCGCCTTTTACTTAGGCAGTGACATTCTCAATCGCTTTGCCATTAGTTTGGACCTAATAAACTTCTAAGCTTGGTCCCGATTAGCAGATAATCCCATGGGCTTTGATGATCCAGAAAAAGCATTTAGGTCAGCTCAATTGCTAGCTTATGCAGTTGAAATTCAGATTAGAGAGGAAGTCACCATCCCAGAAAGGACCCGACAATTCTCCCTGGAAGTGAAAGTTAAAAGAGGACAACATTTGAAAAACCCTGATGCTTACATACATCTAAATGCTTCTCTCCAACAGCAAGGGTTGGGGGTAAACCCAACTCCATTAGTCAACATAGAACATGACACCATTTTAATAGAGGTGGATAACAGCGACTTAAAGAGTATTACTCTAGCCGCAGGCACCATTTTTGGAATGGCGGTTGATGACTGACATTTTTCCATTGATTTAGGAAATGAACTGTTAGGACCAATCCCCAAGGACCGTTTTGACAGTGACAGTGATGACAATACAACACCAGACAGGATTTTTACCCGGCATGGGGGGAACTTCCTGGTGTACACTTCCTGCCCCTATGGTAAGGAAGATGTGACTTGTGACTTCAGGAGGGATGAGGTGATTTTCCAGGTCCATGAGGGTTGCCTTTCCCACCTGAGGCCTCCAGTCCAAATCAGCACTCTGACCAGGGACTTCTCCACCCAGCTGGAGGAGGCCGCTGAAATAGCCAAACCAGAAGTCTTTCCAGGCTTCAGGCAGATGGTGGAAGAGAGAGTCAACCTAGCTGATGCCTGTGTGACTCTGGAACAGAAGCAAAAGTTGAAACAAGTTTTCTTGGATTTCCAAGATCTCTTTGCGGTAGACTCATATGACTGTGGTCGCACCGACATCCACACCACAACAATTCCCACGGACCCTGGAATGACTCCAGTGTTTGTGAAGCAATATCGCTTGCCTCTCGCATCCATGGAGTCCCTTACTGAAATAATTAAGATCCTTGAGTCCCGGGGAATAATTCGTCCAATACATAGCACCTTCAATAATCCGGTGCTGGGAATATTGAAGCCAAACGGCCAGTGGAGACTCTGCGCCAACCTCAGGGAGCTCAACAAACGGGTCCATACTTCCCGATGGCCTCTGCCCTACATTGACCAAGGGCTGGCCCAGATCCAGGGGTCACAGGTATTCACTGCAATAGACCTGACCAATGGATACTGGACTGTGCCTGTCAGTAGGGAGGACCAATACACGCTGGCTTTTACCTTTGGGGGCCAGCAGTACACATGGACCCGGACTCCCTTTGGATACCTCAACTCCGGCAATGAATTCAACATTTTCCTACATAAGGCCATGCCCGACCTGGGTGCGAGGGGTAACCTGGCTTATGTAGATGATGTCCTCATCAAAAGTTCATCTGTGGAAGAACACATAGCGGAGATCCGTTATGTTCTGACACAGTTGAGGGCCGCCGGAGCAAAACTTTCCTTTCAGAAAGCACAGTGGTGTAGAACCCGTGTTAATTTCTTGGGGCATGAGATTACACCTCAGGGTCTCTGTCCCCAGGAAAAGAAAGTGGAAGCACTTCAGAAACTGAAAGACCCCACAACTCTGCGGGAACTAAGGAGCTTCCTTGGACTGACTAATTACAGCAGAAAGTTCATTGAGGGCTACGCAGAGATCACCAGACCCCTGATTCATCTCCTGAAGGGGGGGGTCAAGTGGGAATGGGGTCCAGAACAAGCCGAGGCAGTAAGACAACTCAAAAGAAGCCTCTCACAAGTGCCTTGCCTAGCTTACCCTGTCAGAAACAAGGAGTTCTTCCTGGAGACGGGGTTCTCTAATACGTGCTTGACTGCAGTATTATACCAAAAGCATGACAAGGTCAATAAAGTAATCTCCTATGCGAGCAAAACTTTATCCTCTGTGGAGGAAAAATTCAACGATTGTGAGAAGGCACTCCTGGCAACGGTGTGGGCATTGAAGAATTACCGCCCGTTTATCCAGGGGGAACACATCATAGTGGAGACTCCACACCAGCCTCTGCAATATCTCCAAAGTGACAGAATCCGGGCCGGAAATGTGAGTAATTCCCGAATTACTTCCTGGATTCTGTCAATGCAAGGCTTTCCTGTGGAGGTCAGATATGGCCAAAACAAGAAGAGTCCCCTCGCGCAAGGTCTGGCTGACTTGCATGATTGTGCCAGAGAAAACTGTCTCGAGGACGAAAGTCTAAAAATCAAGGACAACACGGAGGCATACCTTAATTCCCCACACAAAGTCTTTGAAGAAGACAAGTGTGAGGGAATGCCCACTGTCTATGTGGAGGGATGCTCTTACCATGTTGACAACAACGGGGAGAAAGAACTGGTGGCCGGCGTAGGGAATGCATGGGTGAAGGAGTTCCCAGAACCCTCCGCTGGATACAAAATTGGTCCCCGAAGTAGTCAGGTGGCAGAATTGATGGCTGTGCATCAGGCCATCCTCACTGCTGTCCAGCATCAACTCCACGAACTGGTCATAATCACAGATTCGGATTATGTACGGAACGGGTTCGTGGAGCACCTGGTTAATTGGAAAACCAGAGGCATGTTATGTGCTAATAACAAACCCTTGAAACATGGGAAGTTAATCCAAAACATTGATGATCTGGTCACCTCGAATGGGATGACCATCTACTGGAAGAAGATCAAGGGTCATTCCAAAGTAGAGGGACCAGACAAAACTGGAAATGACTTAGCTGATCAGCTGGCCAAAACCAGGGCCATCCAAGGGGATCTAATTGAGATTGAGTCCCTGTTGGGGGAAATCCAGGTCACTGCTATCACTAGGTCCCAGACAAATGCTCACAATGATCTTTCAATTGCACAATGGATTAAGGAGACCCCTGATGCTGATTTGATTACCGCTCAGAAGGGGGATCCAATAATTGGTAAATTTTACCAACACATTGAGGACCCTGAGAACTTTCCCCTGACGGATACAGATTACAACGGGAAAGAGGACCTTAGAGTGTTGATGAAATGTCCAAAAATGTTCCGGATCCAAGACGTTTGTTGGTAAGGAAATCCCAAGCTGGCCATATCCAGAGGGAGACTGCACTAGCCCTGTACACTTGCCAGTAGACAAACCAACCATCAGCATAAGCATGTACCACACAAGTTGGCAGAGTGACTGAGCAGCCAGGCTCATCTCAAGAGGGGCCAATGGGAGCTGTAGGGCACAGATGGCACGAATACAGAAGCAACACCAATGGACCTGACCTCAGTCACCCTCCAAGAAACGCACGCAAACGCACGCAAACACAGGCACCTGTGACCAGCCATTTACTGATAATCCCATCATTCCACCAATCCACCTGGCTGACCGGCATCTGTTGCACAAAAGCTAATCCCCCGCCCCTGAGCATGACAGCATAAAAACAGTCATAATGGCAGCCCCTATCCCTGACCTTACTGGGCTTCGTAGGCAAACGCGGCCAGTACAGTACCACACAACTCTACTCAGAAGCCGGAACCCAATGCAGATCATCTCACAATACATCGCGCCACAAATCGGAATATGCTACATTACTAGCAAAGAATAACGCTACACGGTTAATATCTGAACATAAATTTAATGCACATCAAAATCACCAAGCCCATACAGCTATTTGCTCATAAACTCCCAAATAATTTTCATTACTGTGGGCTGCATCCGCAATAAATGACCAGCTTCTTCTTGTGTGACGCCCTGTTCCTTCATGGTACACAGGGGCTACATTTACGTTCAAAAAGGCAACATGGAAGCGCCTAGAACCGCAGGGCCGTCCCATGAAGTAGGCACTAGTCCAGCTGAAAGCTTGATATGTTGCTCCTAGCCACTAGTACTGCGTAAGGGCATGTGGCCCATTGGCGATCGTCCCATAAGATCGTAATGGTGCTCCACTGATTAACTCGAAGCTGCAGGTGTCGACGGTAAAACCCATCTGCAGGAGTGGCGTACAGATGGTAGCGGCAAAAGGGGAGGAGATACCTGTCACCCAAATGAAAAAAAATATAATAGTATGGGCATCCGAACTTCATATGTATTACTCACTTCATTCAACACACTAAATCTACAACCATATGCATGCTAGCCCACTCAAAAGGATTAATTTCACCCAAAAAGCACTAGCGAATCATAACGATATAAATCGAGGTGAATACACTATTACAAACGAGTGTTTTGTGTGCATGCGTCTGTTAAAACTGAATCCATCAGATGGGATTAGTTACGTGTATAGACACAAGTGTCTGAAGGCGCGTCGAGACAGGGAGGGTTCAACAAGGGCAGATAGACGATGGTCCCACTATGGCAGCTTTGCTTCACATAGCGTAGGGGAAGGGGATAGATTCCAAAAAGCCATGTACATGGCAAACTCTCAATTAAATCATCTTTCCATGCATCCATTCATCATTCCCTCATCCCGGTATAAAAACGGCTGAATATTCACTCACATGACATTTGAAATTTCCATTGAGTCTGTGCGTAATGCAGTCTGCAAAATCCACTGTGCTCCTGCCCGGATTTCTAGTGTAGTGAAGTAACATGTATTTGGGAACGTCCTGCCTTATCGTCCACTACGCTATTGCGCATCCCATTCAATTCATATCAATCATTACATTCTCGTCATGGGCCCTGTCTCAAGGACATTCAACAATAGAACGTTATATTTCCAGTCAGACCTGTGGGCGTCTCCTCGCCGCCAGTTCAAAACCAAAAGCGCTGTCCTTCGAATTCCTCATTTGCAACATCACGTCGAAAAGGCATCTGTGAACGCTTGAATTCACTAATACATCTATGTAGTGCGGCTGTGTGTGAAAATGGTAACTGGCTTCAATCACTAATGGGACTCCCCGCCCGTCGGTGAACGTCGGCACAGTGCTGCATGAGGGTCCACCGTTGATCGAGTACTACATTCCACTGACCCTTCACAAGTTTGCTCGCGACTGCAAATATAGTATGTGAAACAATGGGACCATAGCAGAATTAACAGATAAACCAACATTTCACTGCCATCGGGATTAAATACATGATTGTAATTGCAAGATGCCATGCGTCAAATTGCAGCGTTGTGTGCGGGACGTGCTCGCACAAAAGTAATTGCAGCTGGCACAGGTGGAATGAATCACCACAGGTGGAGGCTATACAGCCTGAAAACACATAAATTGCACAGCCAACCCCCTCCCACAACCACACCCACTCCAAAATGCTACCGGCAGGACTAGCGATGTTGGGCCTGGGGGACCTGATAGCACTGCAAGTACTCCAACTTCAAGAAGAAGACGAACACCAACAACTACAACAACCGGCCGCACAGAGGAGACGCAGGAGGAGGAGGGGGAGGCCAAGGCAGGGGCAGCAGGGCCCACCAGCACAGCCACTACCACCACGCAGGCAGCCCGCAATCCCACGCCTCCGAGCTAATCCGTTCAACCTCACTGCTGAGCAGATCCACACCCTCTACCGTTTGGACCGGGACACCATAACCGCCATTGTCAACATGACACACGCTGACCTTGTCAGCATGATAGATAGCCCAACCGCCATCCCACCCCTACTGAAGGTGGTGTCTGTACTCCACTTCCTGGCCACAGGCACCTACCAGCACACAGTCGGACAGTTGCATGGCATTTCACAGCCACTATTGTCACGGACACTATTCCAAGTGCTTGATGCCCTCCTGAAGCACACAGACGACCACATCTCTTTACCACGCTCGGAGCAGGAGATTACAAACACAAAAGTGGGATTCCATGCACTTGGCGGCATACCGGGTTGCATTGGTGCCATCGACTGCACCCATGTGGAATTGGTTGTCCCACATGCCATGGAGGTCCAGTACCGCAACCGGAAACAATATCATTCTATCAATGTACAAATGGTGTGTGACTCCAACAGGATCTTTACACATTGTTGTGCCCGATTTCCAGGATCAACCCATGATTCTATGGTCTTGAGGAACTCTACAATACCACGCTACATGGAGCGACACGCAGGGAACCGATCCTGGCTACTCGGTGAGTCTCATTTAATGCATGAGAATGTGGGGTAGGTGATGCGTCAATGACCTGGCAGGGAGGGGGGGGGATGCGTACGTAGCAATTTCATTCCACAAACATCCTTTCTTGTCCACATACAGGTGATGCCGGGTATCCACTGAAGAGATGGCTCCTTACACCAATCCGGAACCCACAGAACCAGCAAGAGGAGGACTACAACCATGCCCACTCACGTACCCGTGTAGTCATAGAACAGGCATTCGGCCTACTGAAGGCTCGTTTCCGCTGCCTCAGCAGGTCTGGCGGGGCACTCCTGTACCGCCATGAGAAGGTTGCAAAGATGGTCATGGCATGTGTCATGCTACACAACATGTTCGTACGTAGAAATGTGCCCATGCCCCCTGACGCAGAACTGCAAGCACCTGAAGATGGTCATGATGAGGGTGGGGATGTGGCAGCACCTCAAGGAGTCCGCGAGGCACAGGAGGCCCGTGAAATTCCTCAGAATATCATAGATGCATGCTTCTAGCACTCACGCCTGGTGGCTGTTACATGGACACGGGACTTGTGGCACTGTGTGTGTCTGGAACATGCACAATGTGGACTGTACGCCAAGAATGGCCTCGTACACAAAGATCAATGTCCACACATCTCATTGGATGATTTTGAATAATTGTATAGCAAATGTGAAATGATATTACACACCCAATCGACCCGCCACCCAAAAAAGCCCAACACACCCCCTCCACCCTCCTACCTCCCCCCCGAACACCAGTGTCCAAAGATGCTCATTGTCAGTGGGCAGACGCTATTGCAAGCCCCCTCTCCGGGTATCAGGGGCACCCCTGCCTGTGGAGCGCAGGTTCCTCCCAGATCTACGTTGGGGGCTGCCCTGGACGGAACTTGCAACGGATGATGTCTCTGCCTGCTCACGTCCATGCATGTCCCTAAGGGTTTGTGTGAGCTCAGTGAGCACACGGCGCACAGCGGCAAGTTCACCACATATGTCTTTGGACGTCGCATGCAGTTCCCCCCTCAGGCTCTCGGTGCTTCTCTCCATTTGTCCCCTCAGGCTCTCGGTGCTTCCCTCCATTTGTGCCCTTAGTGTCTCGGTACTTCGCTCCATTTCTGCCCTAAGTGTCTCAGTAGATGTTTCAATGGCTGCCTTAGAACCCCCACATTCAGCAGCATGCTCCTTGAGGAGCGTGGCCAGTTGCTGCTGTTGCACAATCATCTGCTCGAGGGACTGTTGCCTCTGCTGGGCCATGCCCATTTGCGGTGGTGTCACAGAGGGGCTGATCACCTCATGTTGCCTTGCCACAGGCCTTGTGGGGGTTGGCCAGTCGTCGTCTTGTGGGTGCCCCTGCGTGGTTTCCTCATGGTGTACGGGATGAAACAAACAGGGGGATTGAGACAGGTCATGGATGGGTCCTACGTCGACAGCACCGTTTTCTGTGTCGGAGCATGCTGGCATGTAAGCAGTGTCACCTATGGTGCTGCTGCCACCAGAAGCAGTGCCTTCTGTGGCATCCATTGGGGGGACCTGTGGTGCTGCTGTTGTGGACATGCTGGCTGCTGGGGTGCCTGTTGAAGTCCCCTCCAGTGTGCTGCCACTTGATTTGTGCTGCTGCCGTGTCTTGATCCGTGCAGCTGAGGTGGAGGGTCTTTGGCCGTTGGTCTTGGCCCTCTTTGCAGGTGTGCTGGTAGGGGTGTCCTGAAGCTCGTCGTTTGAATCGGACCCTGTGGTGGAGTAAAGGAGGGCGAGCGTTATTTATGGGTCTGTGGAAATTGGAATGGCAATGTATCACATGCTTTGGGGTGGTACCTGAGGGTGATTTGGGTCAGGGCCTTGGAGGTGGTCTCATTTTTGTGTGGATTGAGGATGCAGTTGTTTTGCAGCCTGCAGTTAGGGTGTGCATGCTGCACATGTGGAGGGTGTTTTTAGGATTTCTACTTATTTATGTATTTAATCTGACTTTTAAAGGGCGCTATCATGGCAATGTATGTGGACGTTCTCCTGGACATGTGTTTCTATTGCACTCTGGGGACACATGGTACTTCACATGATTGGACATTGTGGATTTAGCATTGTTTTATTTGGGCCACCTACCTGATTCTTCGGATGTCTGCGCTCCTTTCTCCATCCCTCCGACTCCCTCTATGCTCTCCATTCCAATGGTGGAGGCACAGATTTCTTCCCAGGGGGTCAACTTGATGGGTGATTCCGATCCTCCCCCGGTAGCTGTGGCAATGTTTCGGTTGGCAGAAAGTATGCTCCGGACGCGTATCCGCAAGTCGTCCCATTGCTTTCTGCATTGCTGTGGGTTGCGGGGTGCGGTCCCCACCGCACTTACCCGCTGTGCCACCAGGGCCCATATGGCCTTCTTGTTCGCAAGTGCCGTCCTGGTCATTTGCGTCGAGAAGACGACGGCAGCATTGTCCTGGAGGGTCTCTGTGAGCACGGTGAGTTCCTCATGGGAGAAGTGGACCTGCCGCTTGCGATCGCACGCTTTTTTAGCAACTTTTCCCATATTTATTTTTTTGACTGGGGTGGCTGACGGGTTGGGATGTGTCTCAGGGTCAGATTTTTAATGGTTGTGTGGGGATTCTGTTTTATAGGTGTACGGCGTGCGGTTTCCCGTTCCGGCCCCATGTTTTTACTTCCGTTTCCGTATATTTACGGTGACCGTAATTTGCGCTGACCGCTCATTACGGTGACCGCTAAGATGGGTGGCGGAATTGCACCTAGGGCGGTGTACGACGGCGGTAAATGGCGTTTTGGGGTCATTTCCGCCATCGCGGACTTTGCACTTCCGCCATGGCGTAATGCTCGTGCCCGATGGGTCATAATTAGCCGCACTTTACTCCATCGTGCAATGGCGGAAACGCTATTTACGCTATGGCGGTCATGTCAGTTACTTTCCGCCAGGGTCGTAATGAGGGCCAAACACTTTCTCATGGACAGCCCGCTATGAGAGAAGACAGACTAACACCCGAGCAGTATACCTAACGTGTCCCAATGCAATGGTCAGGAAAGGTCAGGCAATTACCGAACATCACACGCACCTGACTTCCATTAAGCTTCCCACATGGATAAATGACGGAGCACGAGAGCACTCTCTGAGCAAGGCAAAGCACACAAGGAAACAGCCATTTCGAGACGGCAGCTGAACGAGAGAGGAAAGAATGCAAAACAAAAGGGGATTGCAAGAAGGAAAGTTCCCTTGACCTTTTTGACAAGGAACCATTACTTTGTAGGAACCTCTAGAATAGAAGGTGTAAGAAGAGAAAACTAGGCTGAAGAATCCTACATTGTGTGTCAGAGATAGCCAGGGCCCTCTCACCTCAATAATCCAGACATGGAGAATCACCAGCCGCTGTGGTACCATCTTTGGCTCCAAGAACAAAGCGGTGTCAGTGCAATCAACACAGCCGGTAAGTTGGGGAGACTGATACGAGACCGATCTGTATTGAAGCCAAGGTTGAAAGCAGCACCATTGTGTGGCAGGCACTGGAGTGAACATTGTTAAAACGCATGTGATAAGAGACACAACTAAAGTTGAACTGCTGATGAGTGATTGAACTTTAAAAGCAAAATACATTAGCTTTGACAGATTGGTCTGGCACTGCATGTGTGCTCAATCGAAGGTCTCTGTAAGGTATCCAGCTGAAAAGTTGCAAAAGTAAAAGTGAGAAAAAAGTTATATCAAGAAGAGAACGAGTAATTGTGATTCAAAGTGGTCCTGCGACTGGTCAAGCAAAATCCTGCGCCCAGTCGAAAGTCTTCGATTTTGATGAAGGAGAGAAATTTGGTCCGGGCTCGGCAGAGGGAGACTAGTTGAAGGTTTTGTGTTATAGTGGGTCTGAGCCCAGCAGAGGCAGACCTGGGGTGAACAGTAAATCACCAGAGAAGTTGTATATCTGAAATATTTGGTCCAAGCCCGGCGGAGGGAGATCAATTGAAGATTTTGTGTCAAAGTTGGTCAGATCCCTGCGGAGGGGTACCCGGGTTGAACAGTAAATCACCCGAGAAGTTGTATATGGGAAATCCTAAGAAGAAACATACTTTCATGTTTGTCATGTTGCATCAGGCCCTCTGAGATAAGAGACTTTGAATGGAAAAGAGACTTTGGCATAGAAGGCGGTTTATTTTTTATTTTATTTTATTTTTAATGTGATATAGTTTTATAAACAAAAACTTTACACATATTCCAACAATAGAATTATAAAATAAAACCATAAAATATGATTAAAAAAAATCTTATATCATATTACTAATATACATTTCATACGAATAAGGACAATTCATTCACTATTTCTGTTGATGGATCCAAACTATAGGTCAGGAATTAAGAATATAATACATATATATACTCATATACACATATTCATCAATCACTAACTCAAGTCTTACAGCACTTTCCAATGGAAACCTAATAGTCACTACTCCCAATTAATATCATCAGTTTCCACACTTAGTGGTACCTTTTATTTAAACCTCCTAATTCGTGACTAATTTGATATTTCATGATAGATTGCCCTTTTCAGTTTATACTGGGCTTCCATTCATATCCCATGACATTCATGATTAGTATTTGTTCAACTGATTGGCTACATTACACCAAACTCTATACAGCGCTAAATGTAGACTGTGATTTTGGGTATTTAGACACATATACCAGAAATCATCATCCTTAGCATAATCCAAATGATGTACATAATTGCCGTAATTTTTAGTGTATAACAAACCTAAATTTGGACATAACATTAAAACATGTCTGGCAGTTTCAGGTACAGTTCTCCTTTTACATATCCGGCAGTATCGCTACTCTTTGGGGATCGCCCGCTCGTGTCCATTGACCGTTAGCACCGGCAGATGGTTAATACGCAGTAATAATAAAAAACGTCGAAGATTGTCAGAAGGACACAAATTCAGATAACCTTGTGGTTTTTTATAAGTATATAAAATGTGTGAAATAAATCCATAACTCTTCAGTTTTTCCAAATGTTTGAAGTTATTTTGCCAATCCCATAGCTTCAAACGCTCCCCCAATTGATATTTCAAGGTGTTGAAACCTGTGCCCCATTGTGGCTTCCATCCAATGTTCTTAAACAATGTGATCATTTCATCCTTGAACTTAGCCTGCTTGTTCCCACTGATTTCATCTCTCATAATTAACATTAGAGGGTTAGCAGTATTCACACAGATTTTAACAAAAAATTCAGCTCTTTTTTTTTAATAACAACTGATGACAGTGAAGATAACCCAAGCTCAAGTCTCAATATTGCCATAGGGATTCCTTGAGGAACACCCAACAACTTACGCCAGAACTTACCTTCAATAACCTGTAGCCATTCTAGATTCATATTAACCAACGTCTCAAGTCCATAAGTTACCATAGGGACTAGACATTGAGTATATATACTTGGCGAGCAGCCCAAATAGAATATCCACTCTGACTGCCGGTAAACTGGGAAATCATGGCCGTAAATTGGGCAGCTCTAATTTTACGATTTTGGACACAGGAGTCGTACTTATTTCTAGAATCAAATTCGACTCCTAAATATCTATAAAATGAAGCATAAGAGATTTCATGACCTCTAACATACAAACGAGGGCGACTAATTTTCCCATGAGAATAAAGAATTAATTCTGCCTTGTTATGATTTATTGTTCATTCGTTCAGTTCTGCATATTCCCAGAGTTTAGCAGCTGATCGCGAGAGACCACTGAATGTATGGTCAAAAATGACCAGGTCATCCGCGTAAGCCATCACCAGACAATGTTTTGAGCCTACTATCGGAGGGACATTATGTGCAGTTCTGATGTACTCTGGAATATCAGATACAAATAGGTTATACAATATCGGCGCGGTAACGCACCCCTGTTTTACCTCTCTAAGTTGTTTTACAGGTCTAGTAGTAATTCCACTACCGTCCAATCTAAGTCGGACAGTGGTTTTATGGTGAAGCAGTTGTAGGTAATATAGTAAACCCGTAGGACAAGCCACACCTCTCAGCTTGCTCCATAACTTCTCTCTATTGACAACATCGAAAGCCACTTTAAAGTCGACATATAGAGCGTACAAGGGGGGATTATTTGGTAATAAAGCTTTGGCTCTTGAATTATTCATAATCCAAAGATTATGAGATGTAGAGAATCAGGCCCTGAAGCCACTTTGAAAACAATCCAACACCCCAGATTCTTCTACCCAGATTTGAAGTTTCTGCAATATCAAGGAGGCGAACATTTTCCCCGAGCAATCTAACATAGATAATAATCTGTAGTTGCTCGGGTCATATCTGTTCCCCTTCTTGAATACCGGAACCAGTATAGCGGTCTACCAGGTTTCCGGGATTCTTCCCTCAGAGAGTACCTTTTCAATTAAAATTTTTAGTAGATTTGCCCAAAAAGTAGGATTGTTTTTAATAACTATATTAGCAAGACCATTAGGTCCTGGTGCACGTGAAGCCTTAAGATTCAGAATGTTTTCCTGAAGTTCAGCGACACTAACTGTAAAGGGCGGGGGGATATGTTGGTTAATGTAAGGCAGTGGCATCAACCCGACCATGTCCCCATTACGTTGTTCAAGAAATCTCACCCAGTCTTCAGCTTTTATGGGGTTAATTTGGGGTGTAAACCTACTGCCCTTTGCCTCACCCAATAACGCCCAAATATTACGGGTGTTATTTGAGCAAATAACAATAACTTGCACTGTTTTTTGCCAGCTATCCAATTTTTTCCTTCTTTTCCATTGTTTAGACCAGGATCGATATTGGTTTTTTAATTCTCTAATTTTGCTATGAACAATAATCATGGAGTTTATCAAGGTCTTTATTTTACGTATGCTTCTTCTGAGTTGACGTTTGGCATCTCTAATTACTGGGTCATAGGCCAGGATCGTACCCTTCTCCCTAATGGGTTATAATAACTTTTTAGTGGCAAATTTGCCCGTATTGGCATATATCCAGTTCTCCATGTCCTCTAGGGTCATAGAGTTAAATAGATTTAGGTACCCAATGTCCCAATCTTTGCTATCTTCATCTGCTCTTATAATGTTTTTATCTGACCAGATTAGTCTAGTAATTGCATGATTAACCATAGTAGTGGCGGTAGGATTAGCTGGTAAGATACTCATTGTACTTTCTAATTGTACACTCAGGATCTCATGATCACTCCAGTCATTTCCAATCACTGTCATATCTTTTACTAGGAGTGCCACATCTGCACTAGTACAGACGTAATCAAGCGTTCTTCGCGCCCGCCCAGCCCTCCAGGTAAATTTCCCTGGTCGATCACTGAGAGTGTGGCCATTTATTATTTCAAGTTCCCATCTTTTCAAAAAGCATAACCAACTTTCACCCTCCTCATCACTTTTATACTGCACGAGAGGCAACGGTTTTAGTAAATCATTATTCGTGGTTCCCTCTTCACCTTTATTTTGACAATTAAAATCACCAGCAAGTATTACATAATTACTTTCTGATTCACTCCTCCATATGCTCAATAATTCATGTAAAGCATCATGGATGCATTCTCGATCAGTTGCACCATGGAGATTATATAGGTTGATTAATAATACTTTCTCCCATTTATCTTTCAAGGAAATAATCAACTCCACTGTAATAATATTGTCATTATGCTTGATGGTTATTTCTCTAGTGTTGGGTGTCCTGACCCACGTTTGAGCTATCATGCTGCAACATTTGGTGCTGTGGGCTTAGAAAATCCAAGATGGCCAAAAAGCCCACATGTGCGCCAAAATCCAGGAGAACCACGCAGTTTGTGCACACTAAAATGGTTGCCTAACTTGCCACCCACCAGTGCGAGCAGGATGGGCCGGGGTGCCATGAGTGAAATGTGTGCCAAAGGAAAAACCGCACTTTAAAATCACCTTTTGCTTCGCTGAATGCCAGCTCTAAATGCCTATTTTAAACATTGCAACATATCCAAACATCTCACTGAACACCAGCAGACATCTGGCAGAATGAAGTATGTGTGCATACAAAATCTGGGAAGTTGAAGAGCCCCAAAACTATGTTCATAACAAGACTGGCTGAGCTCTGCAGGTCTGCAGCAGCCTAACTGAAACTGGATTTAAAACTACCAAAAATCAAAAATGTTTAAATTAACTGAGTGACCTACTTTTGAGTGTCACATAGTTTGTCACTGTTGAAATGTCATAGTTTTGAACTTAGAATCAGCATTCTAGCTGCATATGTAAAAATTGTCTTGACTTAAACTTGGGAACAAAAAGTGACATTTTACCTGAAACCTGGCTTAAGGAAACTGGAATTCTGCCAGACAGCTACCCCCGACTGGAGTGGGGGCTTGCCCAACAAATGCATTCCCAGGCCTGGCTGCATTCTGTTGCTCCTGCCAAAAGGAGGTCACACACTCTCTGATTGAATTACCAGGGGATTGCAAGAAACTAAAGAAAGGGCCCAGGCAGATGGTTTATTGGGGTGGTCGTATATGGCTTCCTTTTGAACAAAGCCCTGCCTTGACTCAGGCAGATGGTTTATTGGGGGGACCGTAAAATAGCTTCCTCTTGGCAGAAGCTGGGAGGGGCAGGGTCTCTGAGCTTGGCAGAAACTGGATAAACTGGTTTCTACACCATGTGACCTGAAAAGACACACCCCTGTTGGCCATAACATGATTCTAAGAAAGATGTATAACTCACAGTGCGGACTTGTCAAAATTATTTAAATGATACCATAATTCTTGTGATTTTCCTGTGCACGTTTTAAGACTCGAGAATTTGTGTGATGTTCTAGGGCAAAACCCCGCTATTTATTGACACCACATACTCTGTGTATAAGCTAGCGACCTGGAAAGTTACTGAGATATGTGTGGGAGGGGGGTGTATATGTGTATAAATCTGGAGAAAAATCCGATGTTGCAAAACCCACTAAAAAGCACAAAATGTTGCCATTTCTGGATGCAAGCCCCCAGGAAGAGCAGAGTTTGAACAGAGTGTACATCATGTGATATGTGATGGGTGCATGTAATTTTAAACACATGTGTACCTGTGCAAATATGTCTTTAGGTCAAATATAGATGTGTGTGTAATTTGACAGGGGAGTGTCCTTTCTGCAGGCCATTAAATGGCATCACCATGACACACATTTCCTTCCCCCAATCAAAGCAGTGCGGAAAGCTTGACCAATGGGCAGTTGAGAGAGGGGCTGGCTAGTGATGCTGCACACACACCCACTTTCAAAAGACATAAAAAGAGCCACTGGAAGCTAGAGAGGACATTCAATTCCATTTGCTGCGGAGCATGCTGACCGACGACTTCACATCCAGAGATCCAGACTTCAAATCCATCAATCTCCAGAACCTGTAGCAGTACCCGGAAAGCAGAGCAGTATCCAGAATCCAGAGAGGCTAGACCAGCAGAGCAGAGCTGACCCAGATCACTGTGAAGTGCCGAGACCAGAACCGGAGTCCAGTCCAAAACCTGACCAGATCCGTGGCGAGGCCCATTTCAAAAATATATTGTGAGTACCTAGCAGAACTGTGCAGAACCAATCTCTTAGTTAAAATAATCTAATCCAAAATATTTTAATCTACCCAGAACTACTTCCTAGAAGTTGTCACTTGTTATTTTGTAAAGCTGCACCACTGTCATTTGTCAATTCTGCAGCTGCAAAGCTGTCACCTGTCATTTTCTAGCTGCGAGCTGTAACCTGTCGCTTTGAACTTTTAAAATTTCAAATCCGAAAAACAACCTTCACAAAATCGTTCATAACTCTGTAACCGTTTGGGCTAGGAACTGGTTTAACTTTCCCCTGAAAGCTTAGATCTTAGCTTTTCAACGAACCTAGAACCGACTTGCTACTCCTTATACTTTTGCCGTAATCATGATTTACGCATTCGCGAATTTTGCCGCGATTCGCGATTTGGTTAAAAATCCAGCCACGTGTGAAAACAGCAGCTTCCTTGCTTTCCTTTGCCAACAATTTCGTTTGCCTCTTAATCACCATTCCTGAATCATTGCTAGAGTGAGCCTGCACTCATCCCTAGTATCTCTCACTCACCCTGAACCTCCTAAAGGGAATTAAAAGCATTTTCAGCATATTTCTCACTTCATTGTCACCATATTCAAAGCATTTTGCCTGTGTTTCAAAACTCCTATCTGTTGTATAAGCTGCTGGGGGGGAATTGAACTGAATTCTATTTGATTGCATTCCTAAGAACTGTGTGCTCTCCTCTTCATCTCCTTACATTGCAAAAGGGGGGGGGGAATTGTCCAAGGAAGTGATTACATTGTCTTTTGCTGAAATCCTATCAAGTTATTTTCTGTACTGCATTTTCATGCCACATTGCATCTATTTGAAACCATAAAAGTATTGTTGCTATCTTAGCCATCCTATACCCCCTCATCATTGATTATAAAGAAGTGTGCTAGTGCCAGACTATCCATTATTGATTACTGCTCAGATTAAGTGTGATATTCAATTATTAATTCATTATAAAAGTGTGATATATATATATATATATATATACTGTTAATTTTTTTTCAAATAAACCTTTTAAACTTGCAAAACAGAACTACTTCTTGGCTCAGTGGGGTCAGGGGGATTCTAAGAGAGGGGTTTATATAGGGGTAGTCATCCAGAACTCATGAACTGGACATAAAGATATATCTATAGGGGTTTCCATTCAGTATCCCAGACTAGGCATTGACTTAGCTGTAGTGTTGAATTGAATACAAATTGGGGGCTCGAGCCGGACGCCTGGGTTAGATCTGTCACTTGTGCAGCTTAATACAGTGTGCTAACTGACGGGATACATACATCCGGTCGGATCACCACGCTGTGTTACGCTGTAAAGCACTCCTCAAAAGGGACACTCTAAGGAAAAGGTCTGTTTTGCAAAAATAAAATACTAATTTCTGTAAGTCAGGACAGAGATCAATCTCTAGAATGACGACCTTGGTAGACATGAAAATAGCGAGAGAGCACTTCTTACATAAGCTATTAGTGAGAGGTGAGTGGACTCATCAGGACCAAACGGTCTGGTTGCAGGCAATCGCTCAACAGGTCACTGAAACAGGGTCAGATATATGGGGAGATCAGGGTCCCCTACAGGTGGCCCTGAGTGAACTATATATGGCCCCTAAGGCCAAGGATGAGCACCACAAGATTGCCAGGGTAGTGGCATATTTATATTTACATATGGGAGCTATGCAGGACAAATGTGCTGAAGGCCAAGATCTGGCGAGTAGGCAACTGCTGGCATTACAGAAGGCCCAATCTGATCTGGACTCTTCTGAGCAGAGGCTGCACAGAAGCCAGGAGTCCAAAAATGAGAGTAGACAGTACATCATTAAAATAAAGAAGGATATGGATATCCTGCAACAGGAAAAGACTGACCAGGATGCCAGAATTCTGGCTTTGCAGAAGGAGCACCAAGACAGTCTGGACTCCTTACTGCAGAGCCAGAAAAAGCTGGACCAACAGATCAATTTCAACAGGGCATGCACAGAGCAGGTAGCCACCCTGCAAATCCAACTAGACAGACAGAAAGAGGAAAGCAATAAATTGATTTTGAAAGACCTGGAAACCCAGGCAGAGTTTGATGAAGAACACCAGAAAGCTGGTGCCTTCCAAAGGCAAAGGGACGACCTGGCGGCACAGATGCAGACTCTTAGTCAGGAAAGGGATACCTTAGGCCTGGAAGTCTGCCTCTTAAAAAGGAAAATGGAAGAAAATCACCTGGCCCTCCAGGGACTGGGTGACCTCCAAAAAGAACACCAGGACTTGCTAGAGCACACCAGGAGGGTGGAGGAGGCTCTGGCAAGACAGGAGCAGGCCAGTAGGGATGGGACTCAGGAGGTAACCCTCCTGCAGCAAAGACTGGCCCAGTGCTCCAGGACCAATCAGGAAATGCAGAGAGAGATTGAGGCTCTCTGCCAGCACAATGATAGGCTCCAACAACATGTAGCGATGCAGGAGAGACTGATAGAGTCTAGTAAGGCCTTAACTGAGGAACTGAAGGCGCAGGCTCTTGCATTGCAACAGGGATTAGGGGCAGATAGAGACCAGGTTCGCTGGGAAAGGGAAACTCCTGAGCATAACCTCAGGAGCCCTAGTACCAGAGGCCTTTATCTCTCTCAGTCCCTGGACTCTGCCACCCCCATGTCTCCTGGCGCACATGAGCACCGGGCCACAGGGATGGCAGATTACTATCCAGCCAGAAGCATGGGGCTCATAGGCCAGTACCTCCCAGGAATGGATGGGCGGGCATCCGGGTATGGGCACCCAAGCGCAGTGCAATTTAGTGGGGAACCCCAGGAGAATAGGCCCATTAAGGGCATCCTGAAAACTTCTGCCCAGTTAGGTCAGTGGGGGGGGTACCCATCAAATCCTGGCAGCAAGGAGGAATCTGAAGACTCCTCTGAATGGCGCAGGACACAGGAGACCAGGTCCCCACATTCTGCCAGCCATTCCCAGGCTCGCAGAATCCGGGAAAACCTGGAAGATCAGACAGGAACCTCTGGGAGCAGTGCCTCTGAGTCAGAGGATGAATGGACCAGGGTTACCCGAACCAAAAAGGCCAATAAGGCAAAAAGGGCCTTGCTTAAGGACCCATTGAAACAGATTAAGGCAATCAGGAGTGTCATCACGCCTTATCATAAGAACGCCAAGTACTCTGTTTGGGAACACTTGGAGCTCTATGAGCAAATGATGGAGACTTTCCATTTGAAGGACAGCAGTAGCTGCATCCAGTACGTCAAATGGACATTCTCCCCAGAATACTCCAGTTTCTTTGCGGGGCTGGAGGACCAAAATCATTTAAGATGGTCCACCTATAAGGCGGCCATCTTGAAACATTTTTCTGTTCACAGAAATCCTCAAGAGGCTCGCAAGGCAGCCTACAATTTGCAATGTGGGGAGGATCAGGCCCCACAAGAGTTTGTGCAAGAATTAAAGCGTGCTTTTGCGCAGACCACCAGAAGGGTGCACACAGACAGCAAAGAGTTTGTCAATACATTTTTCCATGCTCTCCCTAAATATATAATGACCCAGCTCGTGAGAGATTTTCATGAGAAAAGATCTTTAGACTGGGTCATTGAACAGGCTACCCAGATCTATGAGGTGCAGAAGCCTATCGAAAATAAAAATAACGCGCCGAAAAACCCTAAAACCAACAGCACCCCTGCTGCTGCCAAGGTGGCAGAGGTAAAGGTTGCTCCCGTTTTAGATTTGGAGATGGGGGGGCCTAAAAACCTGGCTGCACCAAATAACTCACAGCCCAGAAGGCCCTCGGGCCAGTCACAGACAGGGAGTCGAGGAGGTAGTCCCACAAATGGGGTCCCCCGCTCCCCTGACTATGTAAGTCCCCACTACAAGGGAAACCGACCAATCCTGGGTTATGTGTGGACTCCTCCAGCCCAAGGGGGGGGATCCAGCCAAGCACCTAACCCAGGGAACTTCCCTCCCAACTTCCCCCAGGAGGGCAGAAATTCTCCAAATCCTGGGCAGAACTTTTTCCCCAGGTATCCACCCAATTTCCAGCCCCAAAATCATCCATCCTTCTTTCCCCAATTCCCTGAGCCCTGACAACCTAATCCGGGAGAGGGGAGGCCAAGGGTGGAGGGGTACCAAAATCTTCCCAACCAGGGGTACTACCAGAGAAGGGATAGCTACCCTTCCCGGGATCAGCCCAGGGGAGATAAAGAGCCCTGTATCACCCTGAGCGGGTTTCCCAGTTAGAGCGCCAGGTCCAAAATATGGCACGGGATCTGGGTCACATACTGAGGGCTCAACAGAACCCTCAGATGAGCATGCCACCGCCGAATGCCCCAAACTCTGGACCTGGTGCTCCAGAGCAATGACGGGGGCAGCACCCCGATAACACACCGGTTCCCAGGGAGGAGGCACAAGGGGAAGGTGGGTGTAAAGCCTTGGAGGAAGCTTCCTTCCCAACTTGTAAACAGCCCCTGGAAAACCAGGAACCGGAAATAAAATCTCCTACCCCTGAAAGTCTGCCTCCCAAGGAGCAGAGGGGGGGTAGGAGAAACAAAGGACCCAAACAGACCCACTTTGTGGAGGAGGTTCAGGTCTTCCAATTTGAGGGAGAGGGATCCTCAGAAGATCCTGGGAAAAGGACCTTCTCCTTCAGAGATGGGGAAACTCCTCCCAAAGAAAAATGGGTCCCAAGCGATTCCAATCCAGACTGGGGAGATATGGAGACTGAGCTACCGCCGCCCATCATCTCATCCCAGAACCCACAACACCAAAATCCCCTGGTTCAAACCCATCCTGGTGACTGCCTCCAAAAAGGGGGGGCGGCCCGGAACCGGTACCAGGGGAACCCACCATGGCTCTGATCTCCAGTTGCCAACTTTTTCTTTCAGATTCCCAAGACTCTCCACAGAATTCTGCCCAAATCTCTTCGCTAGCAATGTCCAAAACCAGAAGGTTAGCCCACCAGTTGTCCAAAAATGTGCATTATCTGTGCCCCCTTGAGGAGAAGGAGGGAAGATACTATGCCCTGATACAAGTACAGGTGCAGGGTACAATTTTGGCACTGGTGGACACTGGATCCCAAGCTACCCTTCTGTCTAAAAGGGCCTTTGAGGAACTAAATGCAGGAAGGGCGGAGAATTACCGTATTCCTCTCACCTCTCTTCCTGGACAACTGCAGAACTTTGACGGGAAGGAAATTCCCATTGAGGGGACTGCAGACTTGGACATTAAAATTGGGCAACACAAGGTGGAACACCCGGTCATAGTAGTGACTCCAGAGGGCACCCCTTGTTTACTAGGGAATGACCTCCTGAGAAGGTTGTCACCCCTAATAGATTGTGTAAACAAGGTCCTCTGGACCCAGACTAGCCGACCAATAAAATTAAAACAGAGTGTCAACCATGTTAGTTTAAACGGCACCTGCCACATGGTTGAACAAAAATCTGACCAAGTAGAATTTCACTTCCAGAACAACCAAATTCCAGACGTGACAGTAATAGCAGTAGGACAACAGACTGGTGATGGGGGGTCCTCTCTATTCATGAAAATCAACCTTCCTTCCAGTTTAAGGTGGTATTCCACACTGGAAGGAAACACCCTGAAATTCTTTACTAATCCACAATCAGGAACTCCCACTCCTATAGTCCAGAAATATGTGAAATCAGCTCAGAGCCTGGCTGATATTCAGCAAATTGGAGAGCAGTTGTTCATCCCTGTTCAGTTAAATGATGGGAAGGACTCTGTTCTCGCTCGAGTGTGCATGAACAACGGTAAGAGCTTCATCAACGAAGCCATGTTCCGCCAACTCCCAAAAGATCCAGCCATTCCCACATTCAAACTGATAGACAAATGGGAAATGGACCTGGAAGCACCTAATTCCAAACATCTCCTGCCAAGCAGGTGTATGCTCAAAATCTCCATTGGCAACAAGAGCATAGTCCATAATTGTTGGGTCGTGCGAGACGTCACTGCCGCCTTTTACTTAGGCAGTGACATTCTCAATCGCTTTGCCAAACTTCTAAGCTTGGTCCCGATTAGCGGATAATCCCATGGGCTTTGATGATCCAGAAAAAGCATTTAGGTCAGCTCAATTGCTACCTTATGCAGTTGAAATTCAGATTAGAGAGGAAGTCACCATCCCAGAAAGGACCCGACAATTCTCCCTGGAAGTGAAAGTTAAAAGAGGACAACATTTGAAAAACCCTGATGCTTACATACATCTAAATGCTTCTCTCCAACAGCAAGGGTTGGGGGTAAACCCAACTCCATTAGTCAACATAGAACATGACACCATTTTAATAGAGGTGGATAACAGCGACTTAAAGAGTATTACTCTAGCCGCAGGCACCATTTTTGGAATGGCGGTTGATGACCGACATTTTTCCATTGATTTAGGAAATGAACTGTTAGGACCAATCCCCAAGGACCGTTTTGACAGTGACAGTGATGACAATACAACACCAGACAGGATTTTTACCCGGCATGGGGGGAACTTCCTGGTGTACACTTCCTGCCCCTATGGTAAGGAAGATGTGACTTGTGACTTCAGGAGGGATGAGGTGATTTTCCAGGTCCATGAGGGTTGCCTTTCCCACCTGAGGCCTCCAGTCCAAATCAGCACTCTGACCAGGGACTTCTCCACCCAGCTGGAGGAGGCCGCTGAAATAGCCAAACCAGAAGTCTTTCCAGGCTTCAGGCAGATGGTGGAAGAGAGAGTCAACCTAGCTGATGCCTGTGTGACTCTGGAACAGAAGCAAAAGTTGAAACAAGTTTTCTTGGATTTCCAAGATCTCTTTGCGGTAGACTCATATGACTGTGGTCGCACCGACATCCACACCACAACAATTCCCACGGACCCTGGAATGACTCCAGTGTTTGTGAAGCAATATCGCTTGCCTCTCGCATCCATGGAGTCCCTTACTGAAATAATTAAGATCCTTGAGTCCCGGGGAATAATTCGTCCAATACATAGCACCTTCAATAATCCGGTGCTGGGAATATTGAAGCCAAACGGCCAGTGGAGACTCTGCGCCAACCTCAGGGAGCTCAACAAACGGGTCCATACTTCCCGATGGCCTCTGCCCTACATTGACCAAGGGCTGGCCCAGATCCAGGGGTCACAGGTATTCACTGCAATAGACCTGACCAATGGATACTGGACTGTGCCTGTCAGTAGGGAGGACCAATACACGCTGGCTTTTACCTTTGGGGGCCAGCAGTACACATGGACCCGGACTCCCTTTGGATACCTCAACTCCGGCAATGAATTCAACATTTTCCTACATAAGGCCATGCCCGACCTGGGTGCGAGGGGTAACCTGGCTTATGTAGATGATGTCCTCATCAAAAGTTCATCTGTGGAAGAACACATAGCGGAGATCCGTTATGTTCTGACACAGTTGAGGGCCGCCGGAGCAAAACTTTCCTTTCAGAAAGCACAGTGGTGTAGAACCCGTGTTAATTTCTTGGGGCATGAGATTACACCTCAGGGTCTCTGTCCCCAGGAAAAGAAAGTGGAAGCACTTCAGAAACTGAAAGACCCCACAACTCTGCGGGAACTAAGGAGCTTCCTTGGACTGACTAATTACAGCAGAAAGTTCATTGAGGGCTACGCAGAGATCACCAGACCCCTGATTCATCTCCTGAAGGGGGGGGTAAAGTGGGAATGGGGTCCAGAACAAGCCGAGGCAGTAAGACAACTCAAAAGAAGCCTCTCACAAGTGCCTTGCCTAGCTTACCCTGTCAGAAACAAGGAGTTCTTCCTGGAGACGGGGTTCTCTAATACGTGCTTGACTGCAGTATTATACCAAAAGCATGACAAGGTCAATAAAGTAATCTCCTATGCGAGCAAAACTTTATCCTCTGTGGAGGAAAAATTCAACGATTGTGAGAAGGCACTCCTGGCAACGGTGTGGGCATTGAAGAATTACCGCCCGTTTATCCAGGGGGAACACATCATAGTGGAGACTCCACACCAGCCTCTGCAATATCTCCAAAGTGACAGAATCCGGGCCGGAAATGTGAGTAATTCCCGAATTACTTCCTGGATTCTGTCAATGCAAGGCTTTCCTGTGGAGGTCAGATATGGCCAAAACAAGAAGAGTCCCCTCGCGCAAGGTCTGGCTGACTTGCATGATTGTGCCAGAGAAAACTGTCTCGAGGACGAAAGTCTAAAAATCAAGGACAACACGTAGGCATACCTTAATTCCCCACACAAAGTCTTTGAAGAAGACAAGTGTGAGGGAATGCCCACTGTCTATGTGGAGGGATGCTCTTACCATGTTGACAACAACGGGGAGAAAGAACTGGTGGCCGGCGTAGGGAATGCATGGGTGAAGGAGTTCCCAGAACCCTCCGCTAGATACAAAATTGGTCCCCGAAGTAGTCAGGTGGCAGAATTGATGGCTGTGCATCAGGCCATCCTCACTGCTGTCCAGCATCAACTCCACGAACTGGTCATAATCACAGATTCGGATTATGTACGGAACGGGTTCGTGGAGCACCTGGTTAATTGGAAAACCAGAGGCATGTTATGTGCTAATAACAAACCCTTGAAACATGGGAAGTTAATCCAAAACATTGATGATCTGGTCACCTCAAATGGGATGACCATCTACTGGAAGAAGATCAAGGGTCATTCCAAAGTAGAGGGACCAGACAAAACTGGAAATGACTTAGCTGATCAGCTGGCCAAAACCAGGGCCATCCAAGGGGATCTAATTGAGATTGAGTCCCTGTTGGGGGAAATCCAGGTCACTGCTATCACTAGGTCCCAGACAAATGCTCACAATGATCTTTCAATTGCACAATGGATTAAGGAGACCCCTGATGCTGATTTGATTACCGCTCAGAAGGGGGATCCAATAATTGGTAAATTTTACCAACACATTGAGGACCCTGAGAACTTTCCCCTGACGGATACAGATTACAACGGGAAAGAGGACCTTAGAGTGTTGATGAAATGTCCAAAAATGTTCCGGATCCAAGACGGTTTGTTGGTAAGGAAATCCCAAGCTGGCCATGATCAGTGGGTGGTTCCTACCTCCTTCCGAAGCCTGATGTTAAGTCACGCCCATGATGCGGCTACCGCCGGTCATAGGGGGTTTCATACAACACTTGAGATCTTAAGAGAGGTTGCCTACTGGCCACACATGGGCCAGGACCTCAACCAATATTTGAACGGTTGTCTTGTGTGTGCACAATTTCAGCCAACATCCCTCACACACGGGCGCCTCTCCAAAAGAGGGGAATGACACTCCCATGGTCAGATTTACAGATCGACTTTGTAGGCCCTGTAATCCGCTCGTCTAGGGGAAACAAGTACATGTTGAACGTTACATGCTTGTTTACCAAGTGGGTGGAATGTCTCCCAGCCCCAAACTGCAAGGCAGAAACAGCAGCTGCCCTGATGATTAACCACATCTTTTCCTGTTTTGGTCTACCTCAAAGGATTGAGTCAGACAGGGGTAGCCACTTCACCAGTGAAGTAATGACGAAGATGTGGGAGATACTGGGGTCAAAAGGAAGTTACATATTGCTTACCGGCCAGCTTCTTCTGGGGCAGTAGAGAGATATAACTGAACCATTGTGAGCATATTAAAGAAGTTTGTGGCAGATTCTGGGCCAAGTTGGGATATCCGATTACCTCTGGTCCTAATGGCCATCAGATCTACCCCTTCATCCGCAACCAAAATGTCACCATTTGAGTTGATGACTGGACGCAAGATGGTGCTTCCACAGCATTTGCTCTACAGGACCCAAGAGCAGACACTAATAAATGCCTCCACAACTCACGAGTATGTGGAGAATTTAAGGAAACACCTTCAACATGCTTTTGCTTATGCTCAGCAGAATCTAGAAAGATCAGCTGATAGCATGAAGACCCACTATGACCTGAAAACTTCCAGGAAGGAATATCAGGTGGGGGACCGGGTCTATTTATACAACTTCCAAAGAAACCAGGCGAAACAGCGAAAATTTTTGCCTAAATGGAAGGGACCCTATGAGATTATAGACAAGATCTCCCCTGTGGCCTACAAGATCCACATCCCTAAAGGTCCTTTGGCAGAGGGGGAAGACAAGTGGGTCCACATTAACCAGTTGAAGTGTTGCCATCCCAGGCACACTCTGCAACAACTGGAGGAATCCTCTGGAATCCTAGAGGGTACTGTCTCAGATTAATTCAGTTCTAACTTACAATATCCTACATATCGCCTATCAAATTCTGAGTCTCTCAATGTGGGTGTTTTCGTTTTTGAATGCAAAAAGAAAGGTGCATGTTCATATCTGTTGAGTTCTAAAATATATATGCCACCCCACTATATCAATGGTGGGGGAGAAATGTCCATGAATAGGTATTGCCGCTTTTCCTTTGTCGTCCTAGGAGAAAGAAAACCTGGAGACTGGCCTAGGAGGACGATCCGGAGACCGGGAGCAGAGACCCAAAGGGCCCGGGGTACCGCCCAATATTCCCATCAGGACCGGCGAGGAGAACCGATCGATCAATACCGAATGGAGGAAAAGATGCTGAACTGTGCCATTTGCAGAATTGGAAGAAGATTATGCGGACATACCAGTGCGTGGGTCATCACCTTTTTTGCACCCGACTCCCCATCGACTCAAATTCAAAGTGCAGTCGCGTGGGGGGGGCTTGTTGGGTGTCCTGACCCACGTTTGAGCTATCATGCTGCAACATTTGGTGCTGTGGGCTTAGAAAATCCAAGATGGCCAAAAAGCCCACATGTACGCCAAAATCCAGGAGAACCACGCAGTTTGTGCACACTAAAAAGGTTGCCTAACTTGCCACTCACCAGTGCGAGCAGGATGGGCCGGGGTGCCATGAGTGAAATGTGTGCCAAAGGAAAAACCGCACTTTAAAATCACCTTTTGCTTCCCTGAATGCCAGCTCTAAATGCCTATTTTAAACATTGCAACATATCCAAAAATCTCACTGAACACCAGCAGACATCTGGCAGAATGAAGTATGTGTGCATACAAAATCTGGGAAGTTGAAGAGCCCCAAAACTATGTTCATAACAAGACTGGCTGAGCTCTGCAGGTCTGCAGCAGCCTAACTGAAACTGGATTTAAAACTACCAAAAATCAAAAATGTTTAAATTAACTGAGTGACCTACTTTTGAGTGTCACATAGTTTGTCACTGTTGAAATGTCATAGTTTTGAACTTAGAATCAGCATTCTAGCTGCATATGTAAAAATTGTCTTGACTTAAACTTGGGAACAAAAAGTGACATTTTACCTGAAACCTGGCTTAAGGAAACTGGAATTCTGCCAGACAGCTACCCCCGACTGGAGTGGGGGCTTGCCCAACAAATGCATTCCCAGGCCTGGCTGCATTCTGTTGCTCCTGCCAAAAGGAGGTCACACACTCTCTGATTGAATTACCAGGGGATTGCAAGAAACTAAAGAAAGGGCCCAGGCAGATGGTTTATTGGGGTGGTCGTATATGGCTTCCTTTTGAACAAAGCCCTGCCTTGACTCAGGCAGATGGTTTGTTGGGGGGACCGTAAAATAGCTTCCTCTTGGCAGAAGCTGGGAGGGGCAGGGTCTCTGAGCTTGGCAGAAACTGGATAAACTGGTTTCTACACCATGTGACCTGAAAAGACACACCCCTGTTGGCCAGAACATGATTCTAAGAAAGATGTATAACTCACAGTGCAGACTTGTCAAAATTATTTAAATGATACCATAATTCTTGTGATTTTTCTGTGCACGTTTTAAGACGCGTTGAGAATTTGTGTGATGTTCTGGGGCAAAACCCCGCTATTTATTGACACCACATACTCTGTGTTTAAGATAGCGACCTAGAAAGTTACTGAGATATGTGTGGGAGGGGGGTGTATATGTGTATAAATCTGGAGAAAAATCCAATGTTGCAAAACCCACTAAAAAGCACAAAATGTTGCCATTTCTGGATGCAAGCCCCCAGGAAGAGCAGAGTTTGAACAAAGTATACCTCATGTGATATGTGATGGGTGCATGTAATTTTAAACACATGTGTACCTGTGCAAATATGTCTTTAGGTCAAATATAGATTTGTGTGTAATTTGACAGGGGAGTGTCCTTTCTGCAGGCCATTAAATGGCATCACCATGACACACATTTCCTTCCCCCAATCAAAGCAGTGCGGAAAGCTTGACCAATGGGCAGTTGAGAGAGGGGCTGGCTAGTGATGCTGCACACACACCCACTTTCAAAAGACATAAAAAGAGCCACTGGAAGCTAGAGAGGACATTCAATTCCATTTGCTGCGGAGCATGCTGACCGACGACTTCACATCCAGAGATCCAGACTTCAAATCCATCAATCTCCAGAACCTGTAGCAGTACCCAGAAAGCAGAGCAGTATCCAGAATCCAGAGAGGCTAGACCAGCAGAGCAGAGCTGACCCAGATTACTGTGAAGTGCCGAGACCAGAACCGGAGTCCAGTCCAAAACCTGACCAGATCTGTGGCGAGGCCTATTTCAAAAATATATTGTGAGTACCTAGCAGAACTGTGCAGAACCAATCTCTTAGTTAAAATAATCTAATCCAAACTATTTTAATCTAACCAGAACTGCCTCCAAGAAGTTGTCACTTGTTATTTTGTAAAGCTGCACCACTGTCATTTGTCAATTCTGCAGCTGCAAAGCTGTCACCTGTCATTTTCTAGCTGCAAGCTGTAACCTGTCGCTTTGAACTTTTAAAATTTCAAATCCGAAAAACAACCTTCACAAAATCGAAAGCGTAGAATCTTAGCTTTTCAACGAACCTAGAACCGACTTGCTACTCCTTATACTTTTGCCGTAATCGTGATTCACGCATTCGCGAATTGTGCCGCGATTCGCGATTTGGTTAAAAATCCAGCCACGTGTGAAAACAGCAGCTTCCTTGCTTTCCTTTGCCAAAATTTTCGTTTGCCTCTTAATCACCATCCCTGAATCATTGCTAGAGTGAGCCTGCACTCATCCCTAGCATCTCTCACTCACCCTGAACCTCCTAAAGGGAATTAAAAACATTTTCAGCATATTTCTCACTTCATTGTCACCATATTCAAAGCATTTTGCCTGTGTTTGAAAACTCCTATCTGTTGTATAAGCTGCTGGGGGGGAATTTGACTGAATTCTATTTGATTGCATTCCTAAGAACTGTGTGCTCTCCTCTTCATCTCCTTACATTGCATAAAGGGGGGGTGAATTGTCCAAGGAAGTGATTACATTGTCTTTTGCTGAAATCCTATCAAGTTATTTTCTGTACTGCATTTTCATGCCACATTGCATCTATTTGAAACAATAAAAGTATTGTTGCTATCATAGCCATCCTCTACCCACTCATCATTGATTATAAAGAAGTGTGCTAGTGCCAGACTATCCATTATTGATTACTGCTCAGATTAAGTGTGATATTCAATTATTAATTCATTATAAAAGTGTGATATATATATATATACTGTTAATTTGTTTTCAAATAAACCTTTTAAACTTGCAAAACAGAACTACTTCTTGGCTCAGTGGGGTCAGGGGGATTCTAAGAGAGGGGTGTTATATAGGGGTAGTCATCCAGAACTCATGAACTGGACATAAAGATATATCTATAAGGGTTTCCATTCAGTATCCCAGACTAGGCATTGGCTTAGCTGTAGTGTTGAATTGAATCCTCTTACACTAGATACGATCGATTTTTCAACCCCAATAATCAAACCCCCATAAGGTCTTCCCATTCGTCCCTTTCTAGCAGAGGTGTGGAATAACGTATATCCATCTATTACAATGGGAGTAACTAACCATGTTTCCTGTAACATGAAAAGAGAATATTCTGCAATAAGAGGAAGTGAACCATTTCTTGTCATAAAATGTTTAAAACCCCTGGTGTACCAGGATAATAATGTACAAATTCAAGGTTTATTTACCACCATGGGTAAAGCGTCCGCTAGCCACTTAAGAGTGTTCTGGATGTCACTCATTTGTACCTTATTACCAATGGTAAATACAGGTTTTCCAATGTTGTTTCCCTTAATGGGTTTGGCCATCACATTTATCAACGGATCATTATCATCTGGGTTGACATCTACCCCAAGCCCTATCTGGGCTAGTCTATTCTTATGCTTCCGTATCAATTGTGCTGAGGCCAATACCTTACAATGTAACGCTGTCACATTGGGATTCGTTGTGCAGAGAGGTTCAACAAAGGAAAAATCTTCAGAAAGAATTACTCTTAATTGTGGTATTAAGTGCAATTTTTCAAGCATAGGTTCTCGGGATAGCCATTTGCCACTTGTCTTTTGATTAAGATTTTTCACTAGACAGATCTTATTTCTAACTTTACACTCATCCCCAGAATCCTCTATGCTTTCCATGTCCGAGTCAAAACTTTCTTGATTATGTCTTAAACCATTCTTGTGAGGAGTAGAGGATTGATTGTTACTGATCCGAGAGTTTCCTGAGGACATCATAACTTGGCTATTCTCACTAGCAATGGAAATTTCATTTTCTTTTCACTTAATATCCAGCTAGTTAAGGTCCCAGAACTCTTCTTCTGTCTTTTCCTTGTCTTATTGGCTCTTTTCCTAGCTTTCCTCGAATTTAGTTGTGGTTTGGCTGTGTCAGGGAGAGGAGATGCCATATCAACCGGAACATCTTTCGTCGCTGCTCTCTTGGCCATTCTGCGTTGCTTCTTGGTAAGATGGGTTCTATGTTCTTCTTCCACCGGTATTATCGGTATCCCAATATTCCTGGGGACTTCCGAGGAAGCCCTTTCTTTCTCAGTTTCTAAATCACATACCAAGTCAGATCTAAGTTGGTTCAACTGTGGCACCATGTTCATGTGGATTCGTCCACATAATTTAAGAAGTATTTTTAACGCAAATTGTAGCGAGGAGATTGATGCCTGTATATCCGCTATTGCCGTAGTATTGTTACAGGAAGCCTCATTAATGGGTTCTTCGGCCGAATTTTCTGTGTCCTCATTATGAATTTGAAGGTTCGGGGACTCTGATAGACGACCAGTACAAGGAATATCCGGTAGGCTACCACCAGGATGGAGGACCTGTGCCTTAGTTACAACTGCTGCTTTCAGGAGTAACCCCATTAAGTTGTCCTCTTCGATGGTCTCCTTAGAAGTCGGCGCCATTGATCTCTGGATTGACAGGCATAAATCCAACAGTGAATTGTTATCGATGTCATCATAATTTGTAGAGTTCAAAGTTTGACTCCCATTAATCGTAGAGTAGACAATCTCTTCACTATGATTACCCATACGTGCTTTTGTGGCTTTAATGAATAAGGCTGGAATTGTACCTCTCTCCTTTGGGGGCGATTTCTTAATTTCCCCTGCTGTATTCTCATTTATATTGGAATTGGCTTTATTCAGTTTTCCCTTTCTTAGATTGTAGTTAGTTTTTGCACTATATGCCTTAGGCGGCATATTTGCTATCAATAAAGACAGCTAGTAGTGCACAGCCAGATTCCCCAACCACAATTCAGCTCAAGCTGAACTCAGCACAGTCCAACGCTAGGTATTTGACTAGGAGTGAGATCAAAGAGTAAATATTCCCAAACAGTCTCCCACTCCTAATACTGCGCGGCTTATAGTAGGGAGTAGTATGAGACGCAGGTGTCCTACAACATGAGACCCCTCCTTTCTTACACTGGAGATGTGTTCCACTATAGAATAACTATAGGGGAAATAATAGGGGAATAGTGAGATCAATATACACACTCTAACCATCAACATGTAAAGAGTGCTAAATCCACTTCTTTGTCCCAATTGCTCCCATTAAACAAAACCCAGAAAAGGGGGATTGTAATAGCAGGAAAATTCTCACACTCACACTGGTATAAATAGCCAGTGAGAAGGCCACCTGTTAATAACAATACCTCTGTCTTCGTGAGTCTCAGCGTCAGCGCTCATTCAGCTGACCCAGCCGTTATCCCGGCTGTCTACCCCCCTAATCGGAGGGCCGTCTCATCCGCCGTGAACTCCCCCGCCAGAGCGTTACACTATTCGGTGTCCGTTCAAGGACTGGTACGTTCCACAAGTCGGGAGGGCAGCGGCTCGGTGACTCAGCGGCTCAGCGGCTCATCGATACGCAAGAGGCAGGCAGTAGAGGCTAGAGGAAAGAACCCTCTAACGTGCCTGCGCCTTCGCCTTCGTCGTGGGATCTGAGTCAAGCCGCACCTCCAGCCGCACTCGTCTCTCTCTCACAATCGCGTAACAAGTAGGAGGCCGCTTCCGACTCAATCTGCTTCTGCTTCTTCGGTTTTGATCTGCACCCTCGTGCTAGAGAAGCCAAAGAGTGTGCTAAACTCAAGTGTGCCACATTGTCCCATGCTGAAAACTTGGGGAAGGGAAGCCAATGGCTTGAATATCCCAACATATAATTTCTTGAACACTTTTCTTTTGTATAACATTGATTCCCACACTATTTGTATTTAGAAGTAAGGATTGCCAATAGGTTTATTAGTATAGGCTCTTTTATTTTGACAGACTCGAATAGGACTACGTTATTATTATTTGATGGTCGTAGCTTGCTCCCATCTTTAGATTTAGGATTAGATAGGCATTTTCCAAACCCAATTGAAGTTCAATAAACACCCTCAAACTGTGATCACTTGTGTCTGTCTTACTGTTTGATAACATGCCTTCCTTACAAACCACACAGTCAACTCACGCCAGGTCACGACATCTCCTCTCAGTTTCTGCACTTGAAGTGCACCAGCTTGCAGCCGATTCGCAAGACACTCCTTGGGGGTCCCGCTACTTGTCTCTGCTACTCTGGAGAGTGGCCTCGCTCCAGTCTCCCAAAGCCCAGTTTCAACCTCCCGGGCTTCTCACCAGTGTCCTGGGTCGCCGGGTTCTCCTTCCGGATTCAGAAACGAACAAAGTCCGTCTTTGATGTTTGGTTTGAATAGCGGGGACTGCCTCAGTGTAACAACAGTTCGATTGAAAACAGCTGGTTGAGCTCTCTTCCTACTTGATTGTAACTTGCCTGGGATATTCTTCATCCCTGTATTCATCACAATGAGATTGTCTGTCTGACAGTTTACAATGAGACATAGTTTCAGACGTCATCAAAGGTAGAGAAGGTTTGGGTGTTATTAACCTGTGGGGGTCAGGAGTTAAAGGGGCTGTGTCATATGTCCTTGTCCCCAGGAGGGCATGTTACCAGCCCTACGGGGACTATTGGTTAGGGGTCGCACTTCCCTGGCCTCATGGAAAGGGGCACCTATCTGGGAGAAGTGATGCCAACTGTTGGATCATCACACTTCACAGATGTCTTCTACTACTTTATGCAGTGTCAGTGACATATCTAATATACACCATATGGAGGGATTACCGTGATAAATATCTGCCAGCCCCAGTCATCATGTAATCCTTACCTAGGCTGTATTGGTTGTCTGCAATGGACCATAGGGGCAATCGTCCACATGACTGGAGTTCAAAATCCAAGATTTCAGTCTGATCTTCCCTGCTCCTATTTGCTCTAATTTAACATGTGGGTGTACATTAGAACTATTTTTCTAATAGCAAATGAAGCTAGCATGGGTTACTAAACAATGTAACTCTAAATCTGGCGTTTTTAAGCCTCCCTTCATATATGGCCTGGTCATCTCAGAAAGTTTAAGTCACAGTGTACCTGGGTCCATAGAAATGTAGCTACATTTTTGTGCAGGACCCCAAAGAATGATTTATCAAGTACAATCTGAATATTTAAAAAAGATGGAGCGATTTGTACAGTACAACCATCTTGAGGAGTGCTATCCTTGTCATTAAGGAACTAGGTAGCTTGAGATAAAGTGTCTCTAAATAAGTACCCAAATTGTCAGAAAATAAACAACAGTTGTCTCTAGACATTGTGACACACCAGATATTCAATGGACCTCCTCCCCTTTCCTGTCACTCCTCTTTTTGCCACCCCTCTGCCCCCTCCGACGAGTGTACCTCACTCCTGTATCCCTCCGTGGAAACCTGCTCCACTTAGCTACCCTCAACTCGCGCTCTGCCGTCAAACACTCATATGACATCTGCCACCTCCTTAAAGACCTCAACCATGACATCCTCGCTCTCACTCCGATGTGGTTCACTGCCAGCTCTGTCACATATTTAGACATGCTCCTCCCTGAGGGGTGCAATATCCTCTCTAAGCTCAGGCCTAACTGGCCCAGGGGCGGAATTGCCCTTAGCTTCACAGAGTGTGTCCCTGCTGCTATCCTATCCACCATCTACAGGCCACCTGGCCAGGTCTCCCACTTCCTCTCTGAATGGTCGACCTCACCACTTTCTTCCTGGCCTCCTTCTCCAAGCTCCTCCTACTCGGCGACTTCAATATTCACCTTGAATCCTTTGATGAGGCCTCTGGGCTCTTCTGCAACCTCTGTGACTCTCTCCCTCACCATTCTTCCCTCCGGTCCAACACACTCTGCCGGACACACCTTGGATGCTCTCATCTCTTCAGACATCCCCATCTCCAACCCTCTCATTACTCTTCTCTCCTGGTCTGATCATTCTCTCCTGTCCCCTCACCTGGACCTCCTGGGTCCCCCGGCTAAGCCCCCACCCGCACTGCCAGTCTCCTTCTCTGTCATTCGACCTATGAAGTGAGTGTCATTTGCCGCTTTTGCCACCACCTTCACTCCCTCTCCTACTCCTGCCACTGCCCTTACTAACCTTCACCTCGCCATCTCCAACACTGTGGATATCCCTGC
This sequence comes from Ambystoma mexicanum, assembly GCF_040938575.1. Taxonomy (NCBI): domain Eukaryota; kingdom Metazoa; phylum Chordata; class Amphibia; order Caudata; family Ambystomatidae; genus Ambystoma; species Ambystoma mexicanum. The sequence goes on from NC_090922.1 coordinate 661,726,207, forward strand.
CCCTGTCATGAGGTACCGCATGAACCTGCCTCCAAGTGCAACTACTGGTATGAATCCGACCTGGCTGCTCCGAAACGCAAGTGCAGAGCAGCTGACAGGAAGCGGCAGGCTTCGAGCACGTCCTCTAACAAAGTGACCTGCTGCCTGCTCCAAAGGCAATACAGACTCTCCATCTGCTTGATGAAGAGGGCCTATATCCAAGCCTGCATCTCTGCGGCCACTAGCAACACAGCCAAACTTTTCAAAATCTGCAAGGAAATCGACAACCCTTCTGCAGTCTCCACTTCTCCTCTGCCTTCCCTGGCCCTCTACTTCTCTGGCCTCTCACTTCATTTCTAAAACTTAGGACATTTTGTCCTCACTCTCCTCTACTCCTCCCCCTTCTCCATCACCCGCTCACAGGCCTCCCTTGGCCCCCTTCTACTCTCCTCTTTTTCTCCCATAACACCTGATGAGGTTTCTAGACAGCTCCCCTGCTCCTCCAGAACAATCAAGAACAACATTGTCTCCTTGTTTCAGCCTTGGATGATTTCTGCAATCACTCCTTTGTCACTGGACTCTTCCCCTCACTCCTCAAGCACTCCCTTTTGCACCCTCTCCTCAAAAAGCCTTCTGCCGATCATTCCTGTCCAGCAAACAGCCACCATATCTCCATTACCCCCTTCCTGGGCAAACTCTTGGAGAACCTGGCCATCTCCCAGCTTATACACGACACTGAATCTGTTGGTTGTCTCCATGACCACCGGTGTGGATTCAAAGCTGCCAGAGGCATGGAAACTGCTCTCTTGTGAAGACTTGCTCTCTAATCTCGTTTCCAGCACTCCTTCTGTTCTCATCCTTCTTGACCTTTCATCTGCCTTTGATACGGTCAATCATGCCACCCTGATAAATCGGCTCTGTTATACCCTTGGCATCACAGACCTGGCTCTGTACTCGTTGACCTCCTTCCTCTCAGACCAAGTTTCCCAGGTTCAACTGGGCACTGTTCTCTCCTCCATCTCACTCTCCACCTGCGGTGTCCCTCAGGGCTCTATCCTCTCGACTTGGCTTTTCAACATCTACCTGGCCCCTCTAGCCCATTTGATCTTCACCTTCTCTCCTAATTTCCAGTGTTATGCGGCTGATATGCAGCTCTCATTCAAGCTTCCCTCCTCTGCCACCTCCTCTTCCTCTCTCATTCCTGACTGCCTGTCTGCTATTAAGGAATGGTGCACTGCTAACGATCTCTGCCTTAATGCCAATAAGACAGAGATTCTTCTCGATGGGACCCCTGCTCCCTCTTTCCCTCCCACACACTGGCCCCCCTGCATGGACCCCCTTCCTTCACTTGTGAGGCAAAAAACCTTGGTGTCATCTTCGACTCCTCTCTCTCCTTCTCTCATCACATCACGGACCTTGCCACGAAGGCCCACTTTCAGCTGCACCTCCTCAGAGGCATTCTCCCTTTCCTCACCTTTCCCCAGACACTCAAGGTCTCCAGAGCACTGGTCCTCTCCAGGCTGGACTACTGAAACAGCCTCTTCCTCAATCTGCCTAACTCCTCCCTTTGTCCCCTTCATCTAATCCAGAACAGGACAGCAAGACTTATCCTTGGCCTCAAGCCCTGGGACTGCGTCTCTCCAGCCTTCAAATATCTCCACTGGCTCCTGGTTCCTGCAAGGATCAAGTTCAAGACCCTCTGCATTATCCACAAGGCTTTCTGTGGCCTGGAACCCCTCTACATCCAACTCTTTCTCCCTAATTACCTCCCTGCTAGAGCCCTTCGGTTATCTAGCTCTAACTCTCTGCAGACAGACGCTTGTCCAAGCAGAGAGCGGGGGTAGATCTCTCTCCTCCGCAGGTGCCTCCATCTGGAAAGGCCTCCCTTGCCCTCTTAGAATTGAGAGTGTACAAGTACAGAGCTGAGTAAACTTTTTTCGGGGGCTGTGTGGAGGAGGACCAATTTTACACAATGCACAAAAGGGGTTCCACAAAACAGCTCCCCACCTTCACACGCACAAAGCTGCGATGATCCACATTCAACACCACTTAGAGAACTGTCATATTTTATTTAGACAGAAATTCACAAATATAACATATTTTAATCGTAATCTACAACACATAAAACATATGAGCATAAAAAACTTAAAACAACAGTGCATGGTCTGACAATCAAAGAAGCCCTGAATAGGTAGGGCAATAAACACAGATGTCTAAGTCAAATTTCGTCATCACAAAAGTGAGGTTAGTAGGGAAGTGAGGGATATATCAAGAAAAAATCGATGAACCCTCTTTGTTATTCTTCCACCAATTTGTCGACACTAAACTGTGTTTCTGGGTCTCTAATCTAGCAAACACATCATTGAGTAAATCTCATATGCATGATCTGATGTGCCCATCTTCAGGACACTGTATACTAGTACAGATTAGTCAGAGACAAAGCCTTGTCTAAAAGTCTTCAAACGTCACAGATCTAAAAACCAAAACAAAAAAGTGTTGGTATTTTTGTGGATAAAAACATCTAATAACAAACTCTCTCTATCATTGGTGTGGTGGATCTCTTCACTAACCTGCAATTTCTTTCAGAGTGTGTGAGGGATCATCCTTTAGGACGATAATAACAATCAAGCGTCGGATGGCACTTTGTACCAACTGCAAAGGAAACAGTATGGATTAGATAAATACTGTTTCCATATATATATATATATATATATATATATATATATATATATATATATATATATATATATATATTTCAACAAATGAATTATTCATTAGATTCATTTGATAATTTGTTATTTACATATTAAATTACTTAATGTGGTTCCTTTACTGCCTCAAATTCATCATAACACTTTTTCAACAATAGCAACATTTTGTCATTTTGAGATTATTAATTCACTCATATGTTGTAGTAGTTGCCGAACCGGGCTCTATTTTTCAGTTACAAACAGATATATATAAGTGCTCAACATACAACTAAAAACCGTGCAGAGGAGGAACATATGAGTATGAGTACCTTAGTCGCTCCAAGCTATGTCCCCTGCGTCTTAATCTTTATTCTATGTTGTAACGTATTCATCAGATCCGACCCATGGCGAGGGACGGCGCATTCAGCAGTGTTTCTGCAAGCAACGCCATGTGAGTAATAGGCCCACAGGAATACAGGCTCATGCATAATGGGGCATGCCTGATGTCGGCTGTCTGAAATGGAAAACCGAGCATGCATGTCAATAAAGCAGCCACATGCGGTTATGTTACTTCAAAGTTCCATCAGTATCCAAATGTAAATCACTTACTCGATTTCTGAAAACAGAATGAAATGATATTTATATTATTTTTATTTTATTTATTTATTTTACCGCATGTCATCAAAGTGCCTTCTCTTCCTCACAGGGATCAAATACGAGAAGCTGTTACTCGCGTAGTTTTAATGGCAAACTACTGTACTGCCCCTTTTGCTGTGGCAGTGTCTCATAGTCACTGCCATCTTGAAAGTATCGGGAAGGCAGATCTCTCAGCTCTTATGCCTGCCCATCTAAGCTTGTCTCATGTCTGCCCTTCATAGCAACTATTTTGATTGGCCTTGGGGGGGGGTGATTTTGTTTAAATAATGCTACAGGACATCTAGGAATCAGCATTGGCATATCCCGCTTAATTAAAAGTAACTTCATAAATCCAACCTAATTTTAGAGTAAGGGCCATCAATTTTCTCGATATGAAAACAGCATAATGGCGATTTTGGGGCGAGTGTTTCCCCTAGAATGGGTTTTTAAGGAAAGGGGAAGCACATTATTTATACTCTCTTTGTGCACATATATTGATGTTAAAAGATATAAACATGCAGGGAGGGGTGTCATTTATGAATTAACAAATTCCATTTGATCGCAATATTTAGCCCTGCTCGGACCGAGTTCAAGTCAAAAATCACTTTTGTTTTAGTTGCCTGAGTTTTAAATCTCTATCCCCTCCTCAAGGGTGAGCCGGAATTTTCTGAATGATAAACCAGAAGATGTCTTCCTGATTGTGTTTGGCTCTTGGGCCACAAGTGTTTTATCCGCAATTGCGTTTTTCACGCAAGAGCTGTGCTCACAAATCCTCTGTTTAACCAGTCTCTTTGTTTTGCCAATATACAGTAGTCCGTATGGACATTTTATATTGTAAATGGCCCACAATGTATTACAATTTGTAAATGTTGTCAATTGCCATTTGCGGCCATTATGTTCAATTTCTTTCAGATTACTGGTTAAATGGCAGACCGAACAATTACCACATTTAAATTGCCCGAGCGCTGGTGGCAATTGCCATAAAGTAGTTTGTGTTTGAGGTTTGGCCTGTTCTTTAGCTGTATAAGTATGTATGGGTTTTTCCTGCAGATTGGGCATCCGCTTGAATATGAAACAGGGTTTCTGGATGGTGAAATCTTCTGTGTGTATCATGCCCCAATCTTTTAAGATAGATCTACGTAGTTCATGGCTAATAGGTGAAAAAGTAGACACACAGGTGATTTTGTCTTCTTTAACCGTCAGCTGTTTTTCAAGGCAATGTTCTCTATTGACATTGTGTGCGCGTTTCATGGATCTGCGAATGATATGGGCAGGATATCCAACATCTTTTAATCTAGAGGTCAGATGTTTACTGTTGATGTCAAAGTTCTCTTTTGTGCTACAGTAAATTCTCCCGCAGGGTTTGTGGATGAAAACTGTTGAATAATGAAAGTGTATTCTTATCGGTGGGCTTTTTGAATAGAGTGGTGCCCAATTTATTCAAGGATGCCCTATAGATCTCCAAATCCAGGAATGCGATTCTTACCTTATTGAAGGCCATGGTGAACTTTATGCAGATATCCTGTGTGTTTAACCATTCCAGAAACCCAATGAGACTTTCTGCACTACCTTTCCAAAGCATTAAAACATCATCGATGTAACGGTACCATGCCTTGATCTGTTCTTTGAACGGGTTTGTGTATGTATAGATAGATGTATTTTCAGAATCGTCCATAAACAAATCCGCTAAATCAGGAGCGAAAGTCGCACCCATGCTTGTGCCGTAGAGCTGTTGGTAGAATGTCCCTTCCATAATGAAAAAGTTGTTCACAAGAGCCAATTTTATACATTTGTTAATGAACTCAGATGGAACTGATCTGTCGGTTTTCTTTTCAAGATAAGAGTGCATTACTTGGATGCAGCGTAGCTGTGGAATGCTAGTCTACAATGATTCTACATCTAGCATTACCAAGATGTCCTCTGCATTAATTTCCAAGTTCTTTAGGATTTTAATCATACTAGTAGTGTCTTGAATGTATGATTCCATCTTCTCAATCAATGTTCTCAAGAAAGTATTTGCATAGCTGGAAAGCGGTTCTAGTAGTGACCCAATTGCAGCCACAAATGGACGCCCTGGTGGATTAGTGGCATGTTTGTGCATTTTTGGAAGACAATAAAAGGGTGGTATGGTAGAGTTATATTTGACGAAATAGGACTTTTCGTCCTCGTCTATCCAACCTTCATTGAAAGCGTGGGTCATCAGACTAATGATTTCATCAAGAAAAGAAAGGTTTTTGTGGGGTTACTGGGAAGTTGTTTGTAAAACCTCAGCTAGTCTAGTTGTTTCTTGACTTCTGTGTTGTAAAGTTGTCTGCCCCACAAAACTACACCACTGTTTTTATCAGCCGGTTTAATTACAAACAGCTGATTGTCTTTGAGATTTTTCAATGCTTTTCTTTCTTCTCTTGTGAGATTATCTTTGCAGCGATTCTTAGTGCAAACCAGTTGGTTCATTTCCCAAAGTATTTTATTCTCAAAACTGATAATTTCAAGAGAAACCATCGAGGATAAAGGTGTAAAAGTCAAAGGGGGTTTGAGACCAGAGGTGTTTTGTGTCTTAGGATCTATATCTTTTTTATCTTGAAAAAAGTATTTTAATCTCACTATGTGAAAAAAGTTACGCATTCTGATCTCTGTTTTAAAGCGATCTGCTTTTGTAATGGGGACAAACGTTAGACCTTTGCTCAACACATTTGTTTCCGTTAATGTGAGATTGTGATCACTTAAGTTAAAGATAGGGATCACCAGGTTTAGGGGGGAGGCTGCCATTGGCGTGTTTGCATGCCAGGATTGCCTGGCTGGCGTGTTTTGTCTCGTCTGCCCCGCCTTTGAAAAAAACTTCCCTCTTTGTGTATTACCGCCTCTGTGAGTTGTAAGACTACTGTTCGATCCCGAATCACTACTGTTTGAAGAATTGGAAAATGTGACAAATTTCCTGTAGGGTCTTGAATTACTTGTTCCCCTGTTAGTGCCCTGATTGCTATTCAATAGTTGGTAAAAACCAGGTACAAGGTATGGGTACGTTACTTCTTCCTTTTAGTTCCGGATATCCTTCTTTAATTTCCAGATTTTTTTGTTGATAGTGAAGGTTTTAACTTTCACCATCTCCTCTTGTATTTTATCCAACAATATCTTAATATCAGGGACAGTTGACTCGTCCTGAATCTTTTTTAGAAGGATGGCTAAGTCTTTTAGTTTTTTCGCCTCGTCTTCTGCCGTTGCTACAACCAGAATCACCCAGTCATGAGAGCATTTTTTGCCCACTCCACTAAAATCTACCATACATTTGGGGTTGTCTAAAAAGACCCGAGGAATGTTTATGATCTGTAATCCCTCTGGGATCACCCCCACCTTAAGGTATTCGACCATCAGTTGTCCATGTGATTCGGGTTCTTATAAATATTTTCTTTTTCTGGGTTAGTAAGTCCAAATCATTGGTGGTAGTTGGAGGGGCACTATCTGCTGTCGCCATTGGTTGACCTAGGATAGACGGCAGGTCTGAAAATGTCTTGTATTGGTCATCAGAAAATGAAACTATATTAACATTTTCCATTTTATTTTGTCAGTCAACAAGTTTATTCGGATTCCGAAGAAAATCCATCAAACACAAAAAAACATCATACAAAAACAATTACATTCAATATTCCAAGAGATAACAGAATGCACCCCATCAAAAATCATTGAGGAGGAAAATAAATAAAACTAGGAGCCCCATTATCATCAAGAAGTCCCCCATTACAAGGGCCTATCCCCCAAGGAACCTGACCCATGACGTCCCAAAGGGGTGAGGTTAGCACCAGACAGGGGGGAGGGTCTCATAGTTAACCTCGGGGGGCACTCAAGGAGTATTAGAGGATGACTACTGATTAGAATACCACTCCTGGGTGACCAACTAGTCCCCCCACGTTGTCCTAGGACCGCCCTTGCCACTCCCAAGTCCCAAAATGCAAGTTCCACAATGTCACCCTGCTGATTGTCCACTCTTGGCATTCTGCGACACCCTGCCAAGGATTCCCTGGACACAAAAGAGCAGCCTCTTACGGACCGCAGCCAATGTAGACTTTTGTTGAGGAGGGCATCCCTTGACTCCTTCCTGTCCCTTGCCAATCTGGGTACGCCATGCAAGTACATGGTAGCTTGTCCGGTCCGGCCTAGGACATAGGGTGGAGGTAACCTCTCTCTACGCCACGAGCCATAGGCTCTCCCGTCTCCAGGAATGAGGCGTTTTGGGCCCGATTTGCTTGATGCAGTGTCCTCCCGAGATGTAGATTTTGCCTTAGATTGGGGCACCCCATTGGACACTCTAGGCTCGACACAAGTACTGGGGTTGATACCCTTGGCTGCTTGTAGATTCCCAAGCACCATGCTAGAGCAAGGTTCAGTGAACGTGGGTGACACAGGGGCCTGTTCCTGATGGTGTGCCAGGGGGTGGGCCAGGGGTGTGACGATGGGCCCTTTGCGAGCTATTAGAATGTTACAGGGCTCCCCCTCGCACTGCTTTCCCCCCTGCATTCCTATGAGGACTGAGAGCAGATTTTTGATAACTGCCAACTCAGCCAACACTTGGATGCATACACAATTGCACACCCTGGCTGTAGAATCACCCCCAATTGAGGGGTCAGTGGCTGGTTTTACAGCGGAATTGGGGTCATCAGGTTGTTGCTTCGGAGCCCCGAGTAAGGATAGATGAGAATGCGAGCTGACTGAAGGGCTTAACGATGACATATAATCGCTCCAGAGACTGCTATGGTCAGAAGATATATTCAGCGGGGGTATGTCAATAGGCGGACTGCAAAGATGCAGGCTGCCCTCGTTGAGTGAGCAGACAGGGGTGGAGCTGGAGGGGCCCACCTCTGTGCAAGAGCCAGGGTTAGAGCAAGGGAGTGGGATGAGGACCATGCTGAGGGTTCCGGGGGTAGGATTTGGTGGAGGACAGCTGCTTTCCAATGTTACAGTCCCGGCCGCTTCCCACTCTTGTTCCCCCTCTTGCTCTTGCTCGAAACAGGATTGGCCGGATACAGAAATCCCAATTGAGGCACTGGGTATCGTGGGGAACTGAGGTGTAGAGAGCTCGACCTCACCAGAGTTCTGGAGGGCCGAGTTGGGGGGTTTGACTGTATGACACTGTTGGCGCTGCCTCCTGACAACCAGTATCTTGCGATCCGATTTAGGGCCGTTAACATGGGGAGCAGACGTGAGGCCAAAAGGGGGGGGGGGGAGGGGCAAAACAGAGGGAGCTTTCCTTGGCTCAGCATGAGACTTCAAGGACCTTAGAGACTTTAGGAGAGTCATGGTCGGCGATCTCTGTCCCCCCTTGGCAGCAGTTGGATTTGAGGTTGCTTGATGACTGTCTCTTAAGTGGCTTCCTGTGGTACTTGCTCGTGGTCCTCAGTTTTCTGAATTTACAAGCCGGACCAGGCAGGTCTCCCGCCGCAGGCCAAACCTTGCCCCGCCGCGTACTTCACCTCGGCATGGTCCAGCACAGATCGTTGAAGGCCAGTCTGTCTAGCCCCCCCCACCGATCCGCGAACACCCCAGCGGGCCACCAACACCCCGCGCCCTTGACCCGCGGGCTTCACCCGGCCGGGCTTGGGTCGCGGGAGAAATACACGGGGGGGCGTGGCCACCAGTAAGGAGTCCCTCCAGGGACAAACAGCGTTCTCCGTGGGCCGCCAACACCCCGCGCCCTTGACCTGCGTGAGAATCTTGTTGTGGGCTTGGCTGTTACAAAGGGCCTCAAGTACTCTGAAGGAAGGTTGGCAGGAATGGTGGTGGCTGGCTTTTGCTGACCTTGAAGACCCACGGAGCAGTCCGGGACGTTATAGGCCGGTCAGTCTGGCTCCCCACGGATCCGCGAACTCCCTGCGGGCCGCAAACACCCGCGCCCTTTCTCCCGCGGGCTTCACCCTAGCGGGTGCAGGAGGCGAACAGAAGTAGTGGAGGGGGCGTGGCTTCTGTATGGAGGCCCTCCTAGGCCAAGCGAAACACCCTGCGGGCCGCAAACACCCGCGCCCTTTCTCCCGCGGGCTTCACCCTAGCGGGTGCAGGAGGCGAACAGAAGTAGTGGAGGGGGCGTGGCTTCTGTATGGAGGCCCTCCTAGGCCAAGCGAAACACCCTGCGGGCCGCAAACACCCGCGCCCTTTCTCCCGCGGGCTTCACCCTAGCGGGTGCAGGAGGCGAACAAAAGTAGTGGAGGGGGCGTGGCTTCTGTATGGAGGCCCTCCTAGGCCAAGCGAAACACCCTGCGGGCCGCAAACACCCGCGCCCTTTCTCCCGCGGGCTTTATTTTATTTATACTCTACCAGCCAAAAGGGCTGTCGAAAACAGAGTGTACAAGTACAGCGCTGAGTAGTCCTCTTTTTTGGGGGGCTGTGTGGAGGAGGACCAATTTTACACAATGCACAAAAGGGGTTCCACAAAACAGCTACCCACCTTCACACGCACAAGGCTGTGATGATCCACATTCAACGTAATTTAGAGAACTGTCATATTTTATTTAGACAGAAATGCACAAATATAACATTTTAATCATTATCTACTAAAAATAAAACATATAAGCATAAAAAACTTAAAACAACACTGCATGGTCTGACAATCAAAGAAGCCGTGAATAGGTAGGGCAATAAACACAAATAGATGTCTAAGTCAAATTTCTTCATCACAAAAGTGAGATTAGTGGGCAAGTGAGGGATAGATTAGTGAAAAATCTATTAACCCTCTTTGTTATTCTCCCTCCAATTTGTCGACACTAAACTGTGTTTCTGGGTCTCTAATCTAGCAAATACGTGATTGATTAAATCTCATTCACATGATCTGATGAGCCCATCTTCAGGACACTGTGTAGTCGTACAGATTAGTCAGAGACAACGCCTTGTCGAAAAGTCTTCAAACGTCACAGATCTAAAAACCAACACAAAAAAAGTGTTGGTATTTTTGTGGATAAAAACATCTAATAACAAACTCTCTCTATCATTGGTGTGGTGGATCTCTTCACTAACCAGCTATTTCGTTCAGAGCGTGTGAGGGATCATCTTTTAGGACGATAATAACAATCAATCGTCGGATTGCACTTTGTACCAACTGCAAAGGAAACAGTATGGATAAGATAAATACTGTTTCCATATATTCTTATATATATATATTCAACAAATGAATTATTCATTAGATTCATTTGATAATATGTTATTAACAAATTGCATGGTTCAGCTCCTCCCTAGGTATCATATTAAATTACTTAATGTGGTTCCTTTACTGACTCAGAATTCATAATAACACGTTTTGAACAATATCATCATTTTGAGATTTTTCATTCACTCATATGTTGTAGTAGTTGCCGAACCGGGCTCTATTTTTCAGTTACAAACAGATATATACAAGTGCTAAACATACAACTAAAAACCGTGCAGAAGAGGAACATAATGAGTACCTTAGTCGCTTGAAGTTATGTCCCCTGCGTCTTAATCTTTATTCTGTGTTGTGACGTATTCATCAGATCCGACCCACAGCGAGGGGCCGCGCATTCTGCAGTGTTTCTGCAAGCGAATCTTTGTGAGTAATATGCCCACAGGAATACAGGCTCATGGGTAATGGGGAATGCCTGATGTCGGCTGTCTGAAATGGCAAACCGAGCGTGCTTATCAATAAAGCAGCCACATGCGTTTATATTACTTCAAAGTTCTGTCAGTATCCATATGTAAAACACTTACTCGATTTCTGAAAACAGAACGCCGCAGGTCATCAAAGTGTGCCTTCAAAATCACCCCCCATGGCCAATCAAAAAAGTTGCTATGAAGGGAAGACATGAGACAAGCTTAGTTGGGCAGGCATAATAGCTGAGAGATCTGCCTTCCCGATACTTTCAAGATGGCGGTGACTATGAGACACCGCCAAAGCAAAAGGGGCAGTACAGTGGTTTGCCATTAAAACTATGTGAGTAACAGCTTTGCGTCCTTGATCCCCCGTGAGGAAGAGAAGGCACACTTTGATGACCTGCGCGTTGGTTGGCTCAGCTCTGGGGTAGTCCATGCTGAAGAATGTGACAACCACTCCTCCAACTTTCAGACAGAAGACCTTCAAGGGGAATCCCATATATTTTGTCTGGCTCCCTTTTCTGCACCAAAACACACAGCCAATCGGGGTTATTAAGACAAGAGGCTACTTAATTTCCATCTGAATCTAAATCCCATTGAGAGTGTCTACCCCTCATTACATGCCACTTTAGCAAGTCCTTGCTGTGTCCCAATGGGCTCCATAACCAGGAAGAAGCAGGTTCCTGTTTGCTGAACCTTGAATACTGAAGTTTATGCACTTTCCACTTCAAAGCCACTGGGAGTGCAAACTAAATTTCCTTTCCTTTTGTTTGGCAAGGACAGTAAGTCCTCCAGTGTTTATTTATTTGATGCACTAAATTCTGACGTGCGAGACACAAAGGTGAATCATACCTCTCAACCATTTGTGTTGTAAAGGCGGGTGAAAACACCCGATTTTATTTTTGGCGGGTGAGAGGCCCATTGAAATGAATGGGCGTGCAGGAGGGATGGCGGGTGAGTCAGCTGTTTACAAGGCGGGTGACACCCGCCAAAAGCGTGTGAGTTGAGAGCTATGGGTGAATTCTCTGAATGCTCATAAGGACAGCATTAAGCGCAGGAAAAATGATTTACAAGAGGAAGCTTGGAATGACCTTACTGTGACAGCAAATAAGCCTAATGCTCAGTTTCTTTTGGACATGGTGGTTCATGGGCCCTTTTTTTAAACAGATCTCTAAGGTGGAAACAAATTTAAACGACTCTTCTTGGTATCAATACTTTGAACAATTACACAGGGACCAATCGATTGTAGATAACCTGTCTCTGGAGGAACAAAACAACGAACCTGGCGAGCTGAACACTTTTGAATAACCTTTAAATAAACTCCCTTTCTTTACACTCAATGGGGAACACGCAGCTGTTAAGTCTATTCAATCTGGTAAAAGTCCAGGCAAAGACCTTTTCCCCCTCTGGCCTCTACAAAGCACATATTGACATATGGGCACCCTTACTCATGAGAGCCTTTAACATTATGCTGTACAGCACTGAATTCCTGGCTACTTGGAAGCAAGGATTAATCTGTCCGATCTTCAAAAAGGGAGAAAAAGAAGGTCACAGCAGCTACTGTGCAAATTCCCTATTCAAAAACTCTTTTGAGATATTTGGTAACATTTTGCTAGATAGACCATCTTGGGTGGAATATAATATTCACTCTCCCCAGAACTCGGTTTCAGACTCGATTTGGGCAAGTGCTTAATCTGTATTTGTTTTTTGTTTTATAAAAGGAAGTTGCTCCTGGTTGTATTTGAATGAAAGATGTATTTAGTTGTTCTAACTGCCTCAATGACAGATCAAACAACAAGAAAACAATGAATTAAAATCTACTTGTTTAAATTCATCTAAATCATTTATATAAAAAACATTCATGGGTCAAGCAAAAAGACGACCGCAATATTGCACTTATATACACGTTTCATACTCTTAGTGCATTCTGTCTTCAGACAATACCATGTATTTTTTCTACTTCTTCTTTTAATATGGAGTGGGACTGAGATTTCTATTTGATACCTCCAGTTATCAAATTGTCAATTCACATCAAATGTGTAGTCCATATTTAATTATATACAATCTTTTAATAGGGAACATAGATTATCACATGAATTATATAGTACATATTTCATTCTGTACAGTCTTTTGATAATAAACACAGATCTACATGTGTCAACCCTTTTTATTGCATCAATTTCTTTTTTATCCCAAATATTCAACAATCCAATTTTGTGTGTGTTGACGATTTGTTCCTTGATTGGTTCTGAAAAAGATTTCTGTTCAAAACTTAATTCGACACCATTTCCCATTAGCTAGTTGATCTATTCATATACACAATTGTACTTTGACTATTTCCAACACAAACAATGAAAGACTTGGTTGTTTTAAAGATTCCATCATTGTGGTTGTGTTATTTTCTTCTGTACTTAAATACATTAATATTTATTCTGTTAAGTACTGGTCCATAACCTAGTGGCCCAGTATTATAATTTTGTATGTTTTTCTTTTTTTTTGCATGCATTTAAACATATCAATATTTGTTCTATAAGGTGCTGAATGGTAACCTAGCAAGAAGGTCTATTCACCTAACCAGAACTTCTCACCTTCCTTGGAGATGGAATACGATCCTTCTATCTCTACGGGATGGTGTTGGCGTGCTTGCTGCCATCATTCTTGTTTAAATATCATGCAAGACGTCGTCGTGCATGCCCTCGTCATGCAACGCATGATGTGTACGTTATGACGTCTCACTCGTACCGTGGGAGCATTGTAATTATTATTTCATTGTTTTTTGTGTAAATAGAATGAATTAACTACTTGTGATTGGCACATGGCTTAACTGTGTGTATTATCTACTTTTATTCTAGGTTGTGTAAAAATTGCTGTTCATGTGATGAATTTGAATAAGTTCTATAAAATTTCCTCTTGTTTTATATAAGCAAACAAATTTATTTTTGTGCATTTATTATTTGGTCCTTTTTACAAATGCAATTTGGGGCATATATTGTGGTAAGTTACCATCATTTTCCTCTTATTTGTCCAAATGGTAGTTAAACATTGTTAGTGCCCTTTTGGAGATCTATTCAATTCATCTCAGTAAAGGAGTCCATTCAATCATCTTGTTTAGCCATGTCTGATGGGAATTTAGTTTCAGAATCCACATTTGTTCTTTTTTATTTAAGATGATATCAATATTTTGATGAGATCTAGGTTTAATAACATCCAGGATGCTCCATTGTAAATTATTATCAGCATGTGATTTCTTAACACGATGATTTCATCATGTATTTGGTGCCATCACACCTATGTTTGTGAGGAAAAAATATTTGTATGGTGCTTTCAAAGACGGAGCAGTGGCATTCAACCGAGTAGACCACACTAAACTCTAAGCCCACTCTTCTTTTGCTCGGTATCCACAGGGACTTGTTTATAGTTATAGAATTAGTCCCTGAAAAAAACATAGCCAAAAAAACAATACACTAGAGGCAATAAGATGACCGCTACTGTTCCGATTAAGAGGGGAGTGTGCCATGGTTATGCACTCGTCCCCTCCTATTGTACTTATCACTAATTCTTAATATAACCATCTGTGTAGCATAGGGCCGATGTTCCTAAAGTAGAGGACTTTGAAATTCTAGTGCTGTCTCATGCAGACAGAGTCCTTATTACAAGGATGCAGAATTCTTTGCAACAATTGATAAATGCATTTGTTGACATGAATTTCCTATGATTAACTATTTATGCATTAAAATCTGCAGTTTTAACTTTTGGTGTAAACAAAATATCATTGGAATGTTGTTTTACTGAAGGTTAAGATTGGACTGATAAATGTAAACAGTTGTATCTAGGCATTCGATTCAACTCTCACCTAAACCACATTGGCCACACTGATAAGTAACACATATAGCTCAAGCCATTCACTGGGTCTTTGCTTTCATTGCTAATTTTAAGGCTCAACCTCTCACCTATATGATTAGGATATAAAGGCCATGGTCACACAAGAGGTTCTTTAAACGCAGTAAAGCGTTAAGCTGTGATAAATACATTTAGCAGATCACACCTGGGGCTTCCCAGTTCGTCCAAAATATTTGCTATGTATTCAGACTTTCGCCTTGGTTACTTGGATAATGAGATCGTCCTTGCATCTATTTCTCTTTATTTGATTGTTATCGCAAATGAAAAGGCATGGCTGTCGAATCAGTTGGTTAATAATCTAAGAGCAAGGAAAGCACAGCAAAAAGCCCTTGGTTATGCTATGCGCCAGCCTACCTTGATAAGCAACAGCTATTAAATCGGCTGCCAATTCCGCCAACTTCGGCTAGGTGGAATCCGAAACCTGAGATAATACAGATTATTATATATTAAAGTACAAAACAAAACAATAGAGAAGCTCTAGAAATGGTTAAGCCTTTGAATCAAACTATATGAGTGATAGCTTTTGAACTTGGATCAGAGCCTTATCTGATGCGTAGTCCTTAACCAGGCTTAGATTCAATTCTCTTTACGACTAGCAATTCTAAGCAGGAAGGTGCTGTGGATTCTGACCTTTTTTGCCCATTCTGTCATGTGATGAATCCAGTGGAGTTATCATGAATTCCCCGGCGGTGACCTCCTCCCATGTGGCCAGAGGACAGCAGTCGCTACCTGATCCTGACCCTGGGTGTGGCTATATGAGGGAGGATCAGATGGGAGGAGACAACTACCGGGGGGATGTTGTGATTTCATTGGATGAGACATGGTATTCCTCATTTTCCCTTGAGGAAGACCCCCTGTTACCAAATACCCTAATGGCCTATTGCAATGTGTCTGTTGCCCCCCTTAGGGAAAGTAAAATAACCATTTCCCAAAACCCTAAAAATCAACCTCACATTCTTGGTCTAAAAACTAACAGCACTATGAATACCTTGTGAAAAAGTTCCCAAAAATCTAAGGGAACCTTTTTCCGTTTTAATTTCCCTTCATGTAGAACTGATCCTTCATATGGCATCCTTGAGAAAGACTTTCCAAGAGAAATGCATACAAAATCTTCAAAGGACTTCAATTCCCATAGCCACCTACATTCTCAGTTAATATCAGTGGATTCCAAATCCCACAATCAACTTAGTGCTGAGAAGAGGAGGATGAAAGAATTGATGCAGAACAGCAAACGTATTGAGCCTGCTAGTTGTTGGATGAAGGCGCCTGTGTGTGGGACATTCAAAAACGTGAACTGCACAGTAAGAAACAGCTTGGGAGAAGAAGTGACTGCTTCAGTGAAGGCGGTCTCAGGCTGGAGGCACGAGTTGGTATGCCTAAGCTGCAGGCACGAGTCAGTGTGCAGAGGCAGGAATCGTGAGCCGGTGTAGCAGAGCAATGGAGCTTGCCAGCAGAGAAGGAAAGAAACGTGGTGCGAGACATGCCGTGCAGATGCCTGCCAGGAACTGCAAGAGAGTCCCTGGGTGTCCGGCAGTCAAGAGAAGCAGCAATGCCCTTACTGCAGAAGCAGCATGCAGGAGTGGAGCCACGAGGACGCCTGGAGAGACGTCAGAGTTGCCCAGAGTGGGAAGCAGTCGGCGAAAGTATGCCACGTAAACATTAGCAAACCCGAAAGCCCTACAGAGAAACAGTGAGTCTTCTTAAGCAGACTGGGGTGCCGGGTTGTTTCAGCAACCATGCCAAAGAGAAATGGAACATTTTAAAGTTACAGAAAGTGAATTGACAAGAAGATTGTTTATGAATCAGGAATGCAGAAGTATTTGATTCCCAGATCCTGCTTTCCAAGACCCCACCAGCACCGGCATCTAGCCCTTTACCTTTGTTGGCCTTTGGATGCTCTGCTGATCCTCCTTGGTGCTTGCGGTAATTTGCTGGGCTCTGCAGGTGTTTCCCTGCCTGCCGGCTCTGGTTCGCCGCTTCCCATTTCCGGTACCAGTCTCCCGCTCCCAGGGCTTCTCTAGGTTCACGCAACTGGGTTCTTTGTACCTCCGAGACCAGAGGGCCCTTCTTCTTCAGCTGCTGGTATGGCTGCGGCTTTTCCCAAGGCAGTTCCTCTGGCTTCTCAGACAGTTCTCTACGTTCTTTGTCACTTTTTATCCTAACCTCCCAGTCCCTCCTCTGTGGAGAGCTCGAATGGTGATAACCATTCCATCAGGTATTGTTCATGGCTCTGTGTCTCTTCTTAATCTCAGTTGGAGCCGCAAAGGTTTTAATTGGGTCTTCTGTCCTCTTCCTCATCTCAGTAGGGGTCAGTCCTATAGCCCTCCACATATACATGGGGTTACAAGGTAAGAGTGGGGTAAGTGAGGGGGATTGGAGTGGAGTACACCGTGTTCTACTTCGATTGTCGTCTCTGCCCCTACATGGGGTCGCTCCCCATGAAATCCTCATGCTGGGTACCACCCCCAGGCGGACAATCGGGTAGCTGCCTCACCACCCTGGCCTCTTGCAAAGGTGCTCCCCCCTCATGGAGAAGTGACAACATCACTCCTCCCATAATCTCCAACATATACCTAGGGTTTCCTATTTTAGGGTTTATTTTATTTTACATCCAGTGGTGTTTTTGCAGTGTTTTCCAACATTTTCTCAATATGTGTTTATCAGTGTTTTACCATTTGCCCCCTTCAAAAAAATCACAGATACGTTTTTTCCAGTGTAAACATACAAATATTTATTTATTGTTTTGGCGCTGCTAGGATGACAATAATGTGTCTGACTCACAGAGCAATGCTGGCAAACATAGTTGATACAGCCTCATATTTTTTCCTTGTAAAAAGCCACCATGAAAGTGTTTTTTAAAATGCTGCGGTGTACTATGGTGAGCCGGCATCTAATGGAATTGTTCATGTTCTCCCCAACAAATACGATATAAACGGCATGGCTTTTTTTATCCAATTTTTTCAAAATACACAATGGAAAACACACCCTTTCAACCCACTATTTATATGTATGAACCCTTCTAGTTTTCCTCTTTGTATGCCCTTCCCTTTTCTTCTCATTGATTATTTTTTTAAAGTTTGCATTTCACTTCCTTTTAAAGATGCTTAATTTTTACATTTTTCACTGAATTTTTCTTTTAACTCATGTGTGTGCATTTTCGGTGAGAAAGCCTTGTATTTCATTTGGTTGCATTTATTTTGGTTGCATTTAGATGGTTTTCCCTGAATTGCATGGTGGGAAATGCTTTGTATACAGTTCTGCAGCTCTTAAACGGCTGTGCTTTGAATCACAGCACAGAGCGTTTTGGCTGGATTGTGAATGAGATTGTCATGGATGAACATAAATGCCACAACATGCCACAGGCTAACCACCATTTCTTTAAAAGTAATACCACATTCCCACAAGAGGCATACATCCATGCAGAGAGAAGATAACAGTGCTGTTGCCACCAAACTGCAGACCGCTTTTTAGCCTATCTGAATTTTATGCTGTGCAATGCCATTACAGCAGGCATACTTTTCAGTCTTCAATTAGTAAATAAATGGAGTACTTGAGGTAACCCAATCGCAGTAACCTCCCCAACTCATTGCCCATATTTTATGAGATGGCAAATTACAGGCAAAGTGGGTCGATCAGGGAATGGAAACTGGGAAGAAGCAGTGCATGTTTGTAACCCTTTCTCACAGGAGAAAGCGTCTGGGTTGTGGCTTCTTGCTGCCACTGGAGGTCATGTTTTTTCTTTCAAATCGCAGGTCGGGTTTCGGCAGTGAAAACAAATAGCAATTCACAGGTCTGACCTTTCCTCCTGCAGCTTTTGCTGTGGTTTCTGTGTGAGATATGCAGTTGAGAGGGGTGCACACAAACAGTGGGCCTCATTACAAGGGTGGTGTTCCCGGAAACAAGGGTGCCGATAAGATTACCGGCACCCTTGTATCCGGACCGCCACACTACGAGTCTGCCTGCCGGGGCCGCTGTGCCCTGCAGGTCTGACCCTGCCGGGCGCAGCGGCCCCAGCTGGCAGGGTTGCCCTGGAAGCACTGGTACTCCATGGGAATGGGGACTTACAAGATCTGCTGCCTGACTTCCCGCGCTGCTGGGACTTGTAATGTCTCAGTGGTACCAGGAAGCCAGGCGGCGGATCCGGTGTTACAGGGTTGGCCGCAACTCGCAGGTCACACCGGTGGGTTACCGCCAACCTCGTAATGAGGCCCAGTGTCTAGTCTTGAAGTTTCGAGCCAGCTGTCTAATGAGCTTTGCTCTTGATTAGTCGCTGTCTTTTCAGTGAGACACAAGCGTGTGCGTAAAAAGCCAGTATCCCAGTTATACCTCAAAAATAGCTTCCAAGTGGTTATGCCCTGTGTGCCATTTTCTGCACACTCTGGTTTTTCACTCAAAAGCTATTAGCATTTTGAGATTTTGTGTCCCCCATTATAAGAATGTACTTACAAGTGTTTTATGAATCCTGAGATTGGTATAGCAATATAAAAATAAAATCGACCACAAGGTGGCAATAGTGGTTATAGTAGGTCAGGCTATAGTAATGTCAGTTCCAATAGATAAGCACAACCAGGGTGGGAGGATAGCTCATCGTCAATACATCTGTCCGCACTCAGGCACAGGGCGGCAATTAATAAACTACATATAATACTGATTTTTATCGGAGTCCCCTGAGGAATATAAAAACAATCACAGGGGTAAAATTACTGGATTTTTTGGGTATTTGGTGAAAACCAGGGAACCCTACATATACCAACAACTTTCCTGGCAACCTTGCATGGGGGAATGCCACCTTTGCCGCTGCCATCCTGAATTACCAGCACTAACCTCCCCTTCAAGGATATAAGGTCTTATATGTACATCACTTGCCCCTGGTGATGCTCCAACCAACTGTCATGGCTGGCGTCATTGAAGATTCCAGTGTTTTAAGGCTCTGGGCACATCACAGTTCGGCTGTAACCTTCACACTACACACCGGCAGAACAAAACATGTCACAGAATGTCTCAGGTAGTCGAGTCGCCTTTATTAGTGCCCCTGGCTGCCGTTGGCCTCTATATGTGACGTTACTTCTTCTGGCAATGTGAAAAAGTGTATTTTGCCCTCATGCTGAATACTCAGTCTGGTTGGGAAGACCAGTGCGTATTGCACTGCTCTGTCCCTAAGGAGTTTTTTAACCCCCAGGAATAATCGACCTTCCACCTGGACTGCCATGGAGAAGTCAGGATAGATATGCACAATGCTGGATTCGAACTGAAGGGGGCCTTTCTCTCTTTCTAGTCGTTAGATGTTGTCACAATCTCTGTAATTGAACAGATGTGCTATCACTGGCCTGTCCTGGGGAGTGCACTGGGCTTGGGTCTTGCCGCCAGTGACCTGCGGGCTGGTGGTGACCAGTTTGAGATGGTTGGGTTTACCAAGAGGTTTTTAAGTATGGCTTTCACTGCCTCTTCCATAGGGCCCTGGCCAAACCTCTCAGGCAGCCCCACAATGCAGATGTTGTCATGCCAAGAAGGTGATTCAAAGACACCACACTGTTGCAGAGCCCACTTCAGTTCCTTGATCATTGTTGTCACCTGGTTTTTCAGCCCCAGCATATCATCTTTGGCTATGCCTATTCAGGTTTCTGCCTCAACACTCTTGCACTCTCACGTTCCATCCTGGCCTTGAGAGTTTTCATGTGTGATGTTATGCCATCCAGCTTGTCATTTACGGAGGCAAAGCCTGACTGCATACTTTCCAATATTTGCCGTAGATCTGGCATTTCAGGTGCACTCGACCATGATGGTTTACGGGGTTTATTATCGGCCTCCAGCATGGGTCTATTTGCTTGTTTGGTGAAAGCCTCCATATTGATTTGCTTTTTTTGGATTCCATTGCTTTTCGTCATGGTGATGGTTAATTATAACAGCAAGGCTGTGCCACACTGCGTATCTTGTGGTCAAGAGAGGGGGCCACCGGCAGTCTAGCTCCTTGCGCATGGCGGCTGCCAACAATTCCTTAGCCCCAGCCAAGGACAATCAGGGCGCCAACACTGGACTTATTCAGGAACCAAGGGGCTCTCCCCGGTGGGGACGCAGTAGCGCTAATCATCTGGCGTTGTCACTGGCGATCTTTTCAGATATCGAGCCCTGGTGTGTGGGCATCAGCTGTCGGTTGTTACTAGCAGGACTGCAATACTGTACATGAGTGTTGTCAAAGTATTAGCCAGAGTGTTGTCAAAGGATTAGAGGATATAGCTGGGTACGTTAAGAGTGCCACCAAAGGACTCTCCTCTCCATGCTCCCTCTGCAGTCCTGTGTCCCCTCACTGTGACATCAGCTCTCGCCCTCAGTGTGTGCAGCAGGCTTTGTGGCCCAGCAGCTCACCCCATGGCAGGTGAAGTGGGTTAGATGTCAAGCACGGGGTAGATCCTCAGCACCTGCCCTCCCTGTGTCACTCATATGGTTTTTGTGAGGCCCTGCGGTTTGTATTGCACTCTGGTGTGCCCCTGCTGCTCTCCACTGATGCACAGTCACAGCGGACCGGCACGTAGGAGCCCCAGTGGGAGTTCTGTTTGTCGCAGCTGTATTCTTCACAGCCTACCACCTTATCACAATGCCAGGAGGGATGCCCCCACTCTCCTCAGTCCGCTGCTGGGTCTCCATGCATCACATTATTCAGGTGACTCATTCAAAGCTGGATTACTGCACCAGGAGCAGGCCTAGAGGTGCCAACGCCGGTTTTGCAATCAATTTACTTGCCGCAATGCGAGTTAGCCCACAGCTTAATGGGGCAGCAATGGTAGATGGCACATGGTGGGTGCGGAGGCTCAGCAGTTCACAACCATCTTGCAGGCTGCTCAGTAGCACCCCCCAATAAGAATTCTCTTAAAGCAATTCTTTCATAGTGTGGGCACTGGCTGCAAGACAAGATGTTACAGGGCTGTGATGGCATATATTGCAAATATTACCATGAAAACATTTACAGTGGCAATACTGGCAATGTTAGGTACAGCCAACACAAGTGTGTTTTTGCAGTTGCAGTGTTGGCATATTGGCATTGACACAGTCACCATAACAATATGTTGTAATTGTGGCAATGGGTTGACATTGACAAGTTTTCTGCTGGATTTCACAAGTGCATGCCCAGGTCATGAACGTAACAGTTTGTATCCAAATAAATGAATTGTTGTTCTAGGAATAAACCGGCCACATTCTAAAAAAGCAATCAGTACAAATATGGTAAAAACTATGTTCAAAACAGTAGATTCATTAAAATCTGATAAGAAAGTCCGGACTGTCAGTCTACGAAGTGTAGTTCCTGGAATATTCTGTGCTGGACCGATCTAGCAGCATTAGACATTGATTAACCCGTTTAAGATTTTAGCTGTGTGACATCGAGATTGCGGCATGAGCAAATGAAGCCACTTACAATTAACGGGGACTGAAATATTTGAAAGCAGTGAGTTCACAAAGATTGGACGCGAGGTGGCCGCTCAATACCAAGATTGTGTTGAAACTATAAGAGGCTGCACACTACCACTGAGTAAGAAATCTTGGCCTGAAGTAGTGGCTCCCAAACAAGACAGCTGTCCCTGTTTGCGTCTACTGAATAAGAATTTTCCGAAATATGAAGCGTTAGAAGATTAAAGATCTGGCTGAGAAGTAATCTTTTATGTGTCCTGACGAAGGCCTTTCCAAACTTTCGGGGAAACCTATCAAGGATGGTGTTTACCTCAGAGCTATAGGCCGGAATGCAGTGCGTCGACTTACCATCTTTGAAAAACATCCAGAAAAAATAATTACCCTTTGGGAGTAATGAACATTCAGTACCCCGCAGAGACAAGGAAATGCAGTGAAGCGATAGGGCCTAAGAACTAAGTAAAGGCTAAATGCCCGGTGTAGAATTACATGACATATCTGATAAATGACAACATACCGTCTATGCATCAATGTGCTTTTTTTTAATAAGAAATCATTATGTGAAAAGGCTCTGTTCTCTGAGTGTTTCATCTGCTCTGACACAAAGGTGTTCAATAATGAATGTACACTGTGATCAATTATTTTGTTCTGTGCAGAGTTAATAACTCTATGCTATAAGAAAGCTGCCACTGTGCAATACACTAACCCATGAAGAATGAGATGATTTGTTGTTTGTATATTGAGATGTTATATGTTTTTTAATACAATACATGTGGAACACAGGAAACTATTGTCACAATGAATACATTGCTAGTTTCCTGGGTACAAACACAGAGTGTTTGAGTTTGGTTTACACACATCGAGAAATGTGTTAATTGTTGTGTGACTGGTGTGGGTCTATGAAGCTTTAGAATACAGGAGAAGGAGGTAGTCTGTGGTTCTCATATATATAACGTTGCCTTCACCCAATTACACCACAGAATCCCTCGATAACAAAAGATCCATTGGGTGTGACCTGTCAGATATCTAACAGTGGCAATATAGGCATTATTGGCCATAGCAAATAAAAGTGTGTATGTACAGTGTCAATGCTGACATATATTGGCACAGCCAGCATACTAATGTGTTCCTACAGTGGCAATACAGGCATTATTGGGCATAACAAACACGAGGGTGTTTTAAAAGTGGCAATAATGAAATATATTGGCATGGCCAGTATAACAGCCTCTTCTTTCAGTGGCAATATTGTCATTATGAGACACAGATATCTTGACAATGGCAATGCTAACATTATTGGGAACAGCCAACAAGTGGCAATATGGGCATATATTGGAACAGCAAACAAGAAAATTACTTCTTAGAGTGGTAGTACTGGAATTATTCGGTACAGCCCACAGAAGTGGTATTACAGGCATACATTGGAACACATCCAGCATGAACATGTCTTCTTACAGTGGCGATACTGGCATTATTGTGCACATCCAAAATGAGTGTGTTTCTACAGTAGAAAAACTGAAACATAGTGGCAAAAGCATCATCCAATAATATTCTTATGGGCACAATACTGGCATTAATGGGTACAGTCAACATCCGTGTGTTATAACAGTGGCAATACTTTTATTGGTAAAGCCAGCATTACCATGTTTTATTGCCGATGTCCTAGGTGCTTGTGGAGAATTCCTCAGAGTGCAGGGTGAGCTGCTCCTTCAAGCGGCCCTTGTCCCTCTTCGAGATCAGGGAGTCTCCAATGTCCAAGGTCTTCAGATCCAACGCCATCTAGGATGAGCTGGTGGCAACATTTGTTGGGGCTACAGATGTGGTCAGGTGGAACTGTGCGATGATGGTGCATTCTGGTAGGCGCTTGGTCCTATTGGTCACATTAATGACCGGTACCTTGATGGTCTTCAGGTTCGTTCCATCTGTTGTCACCAGGGTCTGCTGCACCAGTAAACCCCCTGGGAGCATCCCACATTCTGATGCTTCCATCACCAGACGTCTTGTTTGTTGCTCCCCGCTGAGTTGTACTCTGCCAGGAACCATCATAGTACACCTGTTGGCACATGGGGTGCATGGACAACGTGGTGGCATATCATAGCCCAGCCATCTCCCAACATACTGCCACCAGTGCATTGAATATTGAGGAATTAGTTCCAATCACCACTGGCGTTGCGGTATCTTCACTCCGATTGCTGTAGACCAGAGTCAGGGTGTCGACAGGATTGCTGACTCTAGCAACATCACATGGAAACTGCAGTTTGACCCGAGATATTTGCAATTGCTTTCTCCCACGCTGAGGAGGTTCAGTCCAGCCAAGGGGTCCAATGGGATATGCACCAGGTGTTTTCGGTAGAACGGCTTATAGACGATGGTCACCTGTGAGCCACTATCGAAAAGCACTTATTCCTGTCATCCAGCGATGGCAATTGTCATGGTGGCCCTACAAGCCCATCAGGTGTTGCCCATGATGTTCGGGTGCTGCGCTTGCTGGTACTTTGACTATAGGTGATCTTACTCTTAGGTGGACTAGCCGGTCTGGGTGGATGCTGGTTTCCAGATGACTTGCCCACCAGTGGTGTCACTGAAACCTTGGGCCCATCTGGTGGTGCAGACTTATTGTGTGTCCCTACTCGTTCGGAGCACAGTAGTATTTATTGTGGATTCAGGTGCTCTGCTTCCTGGTTCTCGCTGGCGTTTCCTACCATCGCATATGTTGGAGTGTTCAAGTCCTGGAACCTTGCTACGACTTGGATATAATCCGTTGGGTTTGTGAACATATGGAAGGAGGGCCCTCCTGTCCACACCTATCGTAGAACTGCCAAGGCTGGATTGGTGTGGCACACCGCTGGTCCACTTGGGGCTGCTGTGGCTCTTGGGTGTGCAGGAAGAGCTGGTGCCTCTCTCTCGCTCTGCTGGCTTGCATGTCATTATAGGTGGTTGCTTGGCTGCACCCTCTGCAGCTGCATTGCCTGGATGGTTTGGTACAACTCCTCCACTTGATGTCTCAGGTCATACACTGGGGCAGTCTATGGAGACCCCAGTTGACTTGGTAAACTGTACACTGTGTCCTCCAGGGGAGCTGCTAGGTCTGGAAAAGATTTGGGGCTAAGCTAATGTTAGGGTTGCTGGGACTCGGGTCTAGCTATCCTTTTGGTTGTAGCCCCTGAGATTCTCTCCGGGGCTACAACCAAAAGACCCAGGGCTATAAACCCCCTAATCCCCCCCTAGCAATGCCTCTGGTGTTCTCTCACTTGCTTTACAAAGTATTCACCTCACAGACCAGTTCATCCATGGGTGGTGGTTTCTGGGTCCCTTCTCAGAGACATATCTATAGGAGCAACAGCAGCAGCTATTTGGCTCCATGCATGACCTGTTACAGCCTGACCAAGTTTAGGATGTTCGCCTCAATCCCCTTACGTTGTGAAGGCAGCTGAAGAATCAGCTCGGTCCTAGACAGATAATCTGAGAGACGCTCACCATGTTGGAGGCGGGTGGCGAAGTACTTCACCATGCGCTATACACCAGACTTGGTGGCTCCAAACACTCCATCCAGCGGGTACATGATGTCCTTCACTGTGAGGTGTGGATGTGTGGCACGTAGCACCTGGATGATTCTCAATGCAGTACAGCGCAGACTCTCAATGACACAAATCTGCTTCTCCCGGTCTGTAGCTCTCCAGTCATGTATCATCTGGTCGGGTCTGGTCCGCCCAAAGTTGATACTCTTCATCCCTCTGGGTTGGTTTCTCCCCAGAGAAGGGTCTCAGGCATACTTAGGGCCATGCTCAAATGGTGTCTCAATGGCCCTGTTAAACACTACCTTGAAGGCATCCGCCATGGAGGAAGCAGCAATCAGTTTGGCATCTCTATCCTCGGGTGTAGCACTGGTGCGTGCTTTAGTCCCTGGTCAAATGGGGTTGCTTACGGGCGCAGCCATGATGGCACCTACACTAGGCCTATTAAGATGATTGGACGAAGCGCTGGGCAAGGCAGGATTTGGGCTAAGCATAAGTGATATGATTGGTGCACCAGCCTGGAACCCTGTCTATGTGATCAATGCCCAGAGAGGATATGGCACTATTGGGTGTCCCCCATGGACAGTAAGGGGCAATATCTCAGGGTCGAATTCCTTAGGCCCATAGCAGACCAGGATACTGCTTCCTGCTAAACCAGGGGCTTTTACCAGACATTTGACCTGGCCGGTGAGGTACTCTAGTGACTTCGTCAACTTGAACACCTGATATAGATTTGTGCCCCAAGGTACATCACCTGTAATAAAGCAATGATCAGGCTTAATCCCCTCACCTTCAGCCCAGCTGTCTACCTAAAGCCAATCAATATGGTATCTATCTGTCAGATTGGGTAAAAAATCCAGTAAAATCAAACACAATGATTGTAATGCTATATACAAATCCCTATCCAAAACCTGCACAAAAAAGGAATTGGAAAACAAAATTGTAACTTGCACTAGGAAACTGTACACTAACCCATGAAGGAAATAATTGTAGGTATGAGGTAAGTAGGTAGAATAGGGAGGGTATAGGCACACCAAAGGTGATCTCAGCAGTGCCTCCAAAAAACTTTGCGGGGTAATAGTATAACGCACCTTATGGGAGGGAGGTGTAGGCGGGCACACACTATACAGTTTAAGCGTTTACTTACAACCTGACCCGCCTCTTACCTGTCTCCAATCCCCTCTTGCCTGGGTTTGAGAGATCACCCTGGTGATCCCTGATGGGAATGGGGTGCAGGTTGGAAACAGCAGAAGGGGAGGGCAGGATCGCCAAATACCCGTAAGGAGAAAAACACAACGTTAAAGCAACGGGTACACAAAAGGAAAGGCGGACATAGGTGGTGTACGGTTCTTTTTAGTTGTACGTTCGCTTTTCCTCTTCTGGTACACCAGCAGGGTTTTGTGAGCTTTTGTTAAAAAAAGTGAAACCACAAGACACTATATTCAAATTAAACTAAAGCTAGAAGCTGCATATCTAACCAAAATATATAAAAAGAGTTGTTTAAATATTAAAAAACATAAACGAGTCTTTACAAAATATATACAAAGTCCTTACAGTGCAGTGCTGCTTTTTTGCGATGCTCTGCTCTCTGTGCTCTCCTATAATGGCTCTTAAGGCAGACGACAGCTGCAGGCAACAACAATAGTGCTTGGGGCCACCACAGTCTTTTATATGGCTATGCTGCATGTGTCAGATGCAATCCAGCACGCAGAGGCCACGTGGGGAGCCCCCCACAACACTACTCAACCTGGGCTACGTCTGTCAGGTGTGGCCCAGGGAGTCCAGATGAGCCACTTGACAGTGGGTAGTGGCCCTTCAATTATAGGTAGCCCAGGAGGGGCTCAATACACTGGGCTCTCCCCTGCTGTGGGGAGCACCTTAATTTAATGTTCCTGGGACTCTGGCTGCAATATTTGGGCCACCTGGGAGATGGCAGTGATTACAGGCGCTCCCCTGTTAGTCAAAGAAGCGCTGGCATGAAGGCCCAGGCTGCTGCAGTGACTGGCGCTGAGTGTAGCACCTCTAACCCCCTTTTTTTTAAAAACAATTTTATTCGTTTTTGTTTCAACAAACAATACAAAACAAACTTACAGTGCATATGACAATATTGAATATACATCACTTCATCCAAGTCCACTGTTTCGACCAATTCCCACCCCCCCCCTTCCGAGCCTACTTTCCCGCATGTTCCGCTGCTCCGTCTTGCAGTAGGGATTCCCTTCCAATAGTTCCTATTGAATTCCGGTCACTTGACCCGTCATACAAGGGCCCAAATCAAGGGCCCAAATAATTCAGATATTAGTTGCCTCCAAGCTATCAGGGTTCCAGGCTCTTCCTCTCCCCCACCATTACATGCTTCCTGCCATACTGTGGTTTCTACCTCTGCCCATTTCTGTAGATCTACCCACCATATTTCCGTTTTTGGTCTATGACATGCCTTCCACCCCATGGCGATTCTTCTCTTTGCTAGGACATAAGCCAGATCTTTCAGTTTGCTCACATGCTTGAGTTTACGTGGTCTAGAAAACCCTCCTATCAAACAAGCCCATACTGTATCCACCTCCATTTTGACCCCTTTTTCTTCCATCCTATGTGCTATTTCGTCCAAAACTCTCTATTATTGGGCATGACCAGAACATGTGTACCATTCCGGCGTTTTCTTCGTTACATTTGGGGCATGATTGTATTCCTGCATTTTTGAATTTAGCTATCCTTTGAGGTGTCATATACGCCCTGTGCGTTATATATAATTGTATCTGTTGTAATCTAGCATTCCGTGACACTTTTTTGTGATAGCCTTGGGCCCGCTCCCACATCTCATCACTCACTTAGTTACTTCCCCTTCCCAGTCCTGTCTGAGTTGTACCATTTCCTTCCCCACTTTGGCCATCATCATCTCATATATTCTAGATATTTCGTGTCCCCCCTCTGCTATGTCATATATTGTGTCTATGATAGTTCATCTGCTAATACCTCTTTAGACCAGGACTCTTTAATTCGCTGCACCATCACCATTTTGTGGTATGCAATATACTGCCCCACGTGTAACCCAGTTTCCTCTACCAGCCCCTCAAAATCCTGTATACTCCCCACTTGCCATATGTCAGCCATTGTTGCTATCCCCACCGGTTCCCAGTGCTGCCTAATCATTAGTCTTAGTTGCTTTTCTTTACCCGCCAGAGCGACTAATGGGACCTGCGGGGAACACGGGGAGGGATTCTCCATTAACTGACAGGCTCTCCGCCATATCTCCCACCCAAGTATCATCATCCTTGGGCGTCCTACCATATCCGACTTGGGAAGCCACAAAATTTCTTTTAAGAAGAATGGGGCACAGTCCAATCGGAACAGCCTGGATTCCAAGGTCGGCTCCTCAGAGAGCCATTTAGCTACGTATTGTAGCTGACATGCTATGTAATAAATTTCATAGTTCGGTATTTTAATGCCCCCTTCTTGTATGAGTTCTGTTGCTTCCATAGAGCCACTCTGTTCCTTGTCCCATGCCAGAGGAATTCCTGGCATATGCTGTCCAACCTGGCAAAGAGTCGTCTAGGTATTTATTTATGAATTAATTAATTTATTTATTTAAATTTGTATAGCGCACATGCAGCCCTCGGGCATTGTGGCGCTGTTACTTGTATGGATCTTAGTTACAGGGAGGGGTAACAGGGATACATGACAACAATCTGTTTTGGTTAGATCGCATGAATGAATACTTTCTTAGTTAGATGACAGGCCTACTTTTCTTTCACGTTATGATAATAGTTAGTTTGTTGCATTTACAAGAATACTTTTATAATTGCACGGCCGGCATACTTTTTTAGTTACATCATAGGACAGCTTACTTAGTTACATTATGATAGCACATTTTAGCTAAATCACAGAAATCATGGTTACGTTACAAGAACATTGGTGGTTTGCAAGGCGGCGGCCTTACCGGAGGAACATGTACATGATGGAGGAAGGAGGAGGGTGGTCCTGAGAGAGGGTGGCTATATCCTCTTAGGCGGTTGTAGAGTTAAATCCCGTAGTGGGAGAGTTTGACATTGGTAAAACAAGTGGTAGTATAGTGAGGAATTGCATAGTGTTTGTGGTATGTCGCTAGTGCACATGCTAGTGTAGCAGTAGGGCAGAGGTTTTTAGTCCTTTTAGGGTTTGTTCGGGTTCCGAGGTGAGCCTTACCATTGTGTTTCGAGTCCTCTGTGGTTTGGACCGATGATGTGAAATTGTTGATCGTTCCCGAGGTCGGAGGGTCTCTGGTGGGCTCACGATGACGAACAGGGGCAAACAGGGGGTGATGGCATTTATCCTGGCCTTGTTCCGCCGCCGGCTTCCGCCTGCCGGTGGGGCGGTCCTGCAGATGCTGGTTCAGGTTGCCTAGCAACCGAGAGCCTCGCTCTCATGCCGCGTTGCGCCGGCCATTTTGGGAGGTCAGGCAGCAACGCGGTCTGCGATCGGGTGCCTGGGGGTGATTGCCAGCACCGAAGAGGTGTGCAGTTCAATTCGAATCTGCTTGGGCAGATAGGTGGCACAGGCTGCTGGGGCTGTAAGTGTAGATCCAGGTGGATCTTCGTCGTAGCTGCAGTCGTCATGGCTGTGGTCTCGTGTTGTGGGATATGTCCGCAGGGGCACACAAGGGGGATAGGCTCCTGCCCTCTCGACCTGTGGGGGGTCAAGTATATATATATATCAAGTATGGGATGTTCGCAAAATAGTGCAACAGTCTTGGCAGTACCACCATTTTAAGCATTGCCTGTTCTGACTTGAGTGTCGTGTAGACCGATGAGACCTCCGTCCCCAAGTGACGCACAGAGGAACAAATACAAACCCGCTGTGCGACCCTTGAGGCCACAGGTGAGAGATGTCTTCCCAGATCCACGGAGCCTCTGGAACACCGATGCTGCTGTCAAGAAGGAATGCGGTTAAGCACCAGGCAATCACAATACTGGCAGGTAAACAAAAGAATCTAAAGTGTCTTACCTATCTGGTGTATTGGAGACCCAGGTAACCTAGTAGGGAGGTTCGAGGCTCAGAAAGATACAGCGGTCCCTGGAGTGGTAGAACCGCAGGTGAGCGTGGATACGGGTAGGCCACCTGTAAGATAGGGCTTGACTCGGGCGTAGAAGTACAGCAGGATACACAGGGAAGATCCAAAGACAAGTCGATGTGCAGTCCAAAAATCCGGCAACAGGTAAACAGTTCCAAGCAGAGGTACAAAGGGGTGTCCAAGAGAGTCCGAGGTAGAGTTCCGTGATCGAGGTAGCAAGGAGCAAGTAGTAACGCCAAACAGGGTCCGAAGCCAGCTGAGAAGCAATGATCGTTCTGCCTCCCAGGTCTTTATACTGTGTATCCCTGGGTCATGTGACGTCTCTGGGTCATGTGACGTCCACCAAGGTCACGTGAGGAACGTCGCACTGTATCACGTGATCGACGTGATGACGTGACGCCGCCCCTTCTGCGATATATCCTCCAAGGCAGTTGCCAATGTAGAAAAGGTTGTAATCGAGTCCGTACACCACAGAAGGTACGGTGTTTTCGGTTCTGTGGGTTCACCGAATCCCTTGAGCCTCGAAGCTGGGGTGGAGATGTTGGGGGAATGTGAGCAGTGTTCTGATGTGGGGAGGCCTGATGTGCTGGGGGTCGCCTAACATAGCCCCTCCCCAACGGCCCACGACCCCGTGGGCAGGACGGATGGTCTAAATGGAAACGGGCTACCAGGCGAGGGGCGTTCAGGTCAGAGGCGGAAACCCATGAACGTTCCTCCGGGCCATAACCCTTCCAATCCACCAGATACTGGATCCTACCCCTAAACCATCTGGAGCCCAAAATGGCCGACACCTCGAAAACGTCAGGAGAGGTCAAGGACACTGGGGCAACAGGGGCACGAAGACGGACAGAGTCGGGACAAGGTTTGAGGAGGGAGACATGAAACACAGGGTGGATGCGCCAAGAGCTGGGAAGCACTAGACGGAAGGCCACCGGATTCACAACCTTTGATATCACATAAGGACCGACAAAGCGAGGTAGCAACTTCCGACAACCCTCTAGGCGAAGATGACGTGAAGACAACCAGACCTTGGAACCCACCACCAGAGGGGGAGCAGCCCGACGTTTGCCATCCACACGGGCCTTCATAGCAGCTTTTGCTTCAGTGAGATGAACCACTGTTCTAGCGTGTAAGGCAGAAAGATCCCTAAGACATGTCGTGGCCGCAGGGTTCGCAGAACCAGAAGCATCAGGGACCGGCAAGACCTTGGGATGCTGGCCATAGAGGGCGTAAAAAGGAGAATAACCAGTGGCCGAATGAGCCGCATTATTATATGCGAACTCCGCAAGCCGTAAAGCGGCCAACCAAGAGGTTTGGTGTTGCAATATAAGGCAACGAAGGTATTGTTCCATAGATTGATTCGTCCTTTCGGTTTGTCCATCGGTCTCAGGATGATAGGCCGAAGAATACCTGGTATCAATGCCCAATAGCCTAGTCAGGGATCTCCAAAACCGAGAGGTGAACTGTGACCCTCTATCAGATATAATGACCGAAGGAAGGCCGAATAGCATGAACACATGTTCAACAAGAGGGGTGCAGTTTGATGTCTAACAGGACCAGAAACCAATGCGGAGCCGTCTACGGCTTGGACATGTTCTGGTCGTGTTTTTACCACTAAGGGTAGATTGAGGGAATGGGCCAAATCAATATCTATGTAATTACCAGTGGCACCGGAATCAATAATGATGTTGACTGCATGAAGAAGGCCCGTAGAGGGACATAGAGTAGCCTTTACGGAGATGGGCTGAACACGAGCAAAGGCAAGAGGGGTACCCGGAGAAGATGATGGGACACTCGACCTGTTCTCCGGTTCTAAGGTCGAGCCATCCGAAAAACCTGATTCTTCTTGGGACGTCGAGGACACTCTTTCACGAAATGTCCAATGGTGCCACAATAAAAGCATGCATTATCTACCCTTCTACGTTCCCTCTCAGATGTTGTAATAGGACTGCGTAACCCTCCCACTTGCATAGGTTCTTCGGTACTGGAAGCGGGAGTACTAACAAGAGTAGGAGAGGAAGAGGCCCCCAATTCAGCTCTACGCTCCGATCGTCGTGCGTCTACCTGCAGGACAAGATCAACCAATTCCTGATACTGAGTAGGCATAGAAGGGATCACTGCTAAGGCGTCTTTCATGGTGTTACTCAACCCCCTATAAAAGACCACCGCCCGCTTGTTTTCTGGCCATGATGTTTCCGCAACTAGCTGGTTAAACCGGGTGATGTAATCTATCAGAGTCCTTTTGCCCTGAGTTAATTCCAGCAATTCCAAATCCCTAGACTGTGCCTTGTGTCGGGTATCGAATACTCGGGACATTTCCAGGACCAACAAATCAAAGTCATAAAGAACTGGGCTGTTGTTCTCTAACAGGGGATTAGCCCAAGCAGCAGCTGTTCCAGCTAAGTGGGAAAGGGCGAAGGCGGCCTTAGCAGTGGACGTGGGAAAAGCCAGAGGCCTGCATAAGAAATGTAACTTGCACTGGTTAACAAAGGTTCTGAATTTCTTGGGATCGCCTTGGTAGCGTTCAGGAGCAGCCAGAGGGGTAGGAGTCGGGAGGATTATTGGAGTCGGGACTGTAGCCACAGGAGGGGGTGTAGTGGAGGAGCTGCCATCTCCGAACTCAGGGTCTGCAGGAAGGGAATGCTGGACGCTCTGTATGGTATCCAACCTTTGATGGATCACCGTGTTCGCGGCGGCCATATCTGCCCTTAATATTGTAATTGCCTGAACTAAAGCAGTTATGGGTTCGTCCGTGGATCCCTGCATCGTCTAACACGACTATACGGCTTCTCAGTCTGTTCTGACTTGAGTGTCATGTAGACCGATGAGACCTCCGTCCCCAAGTGACGCACAGAGGAACAAATAGAAACCCGCTGTGCGACCCTTGAGGCCACAGGTGAGAGATGTCTTCCCAGATCCACGGAGCCTCTGGAACACCGATGCTGCTGTCAAGAAGGAATGCGGTTAAGCACCAGGCAATCACAATACTGGCAGGTAAACAAAAGAATCTAAAGTGTCTTACCTATCTGGTGTATTGGAGACCCAGGTAACCTAGTAGGGAGGTTCGAGGCTCAGAAAGATACAGCGGTCCCTGGAGTGGTAGAACCGCAGGTGAGCGTGGATACGGGTAGGCCACCTGTAAGATAGGGCTTGACTCGGGCGTAGAAGTACAGCAGGATGCACAGGGAAGATCCAAAGACAAGTCGATGTGCAGTCCAAAAATCCGGCAACAGGTAAACAGTTCCAAGCAGAGGTACAAAGGGGTGTCCAAGAGAGTCCGAGGTAGAGTTCCGTGATCGAGGTAGCAAGGAGCAAGTGGTAACGCCAAACAGGGTCCGAAGCCAGCTGAGAAGCAATGATCGTTCTGCCTCCCAGGTCTTTATACTGTGTATCCCTGGGTCATGTGACGTCTCTGGGTCATGTGACGTCCACCAAGGTCACGTGAGGAACGTCGCACTGTATCACGTGATCGACGTGATGATGTGACGCCGCCCCTTCTGCGATATATCCTCCAAGGCAGTTGCCAATGTAGAAAAGGTTGTAATCGAGTCCGTACACCACAGAAGGTACGGTGTTTTCGGTTCTGTGGGTTCACCGAATCCCTTGAGCCTCGAAGCTGGGGTGGAGATGTTGGGGGAATGTGAGCAGTGTTCTGATGTGGGGAGGCCTGATGTGCTGGGGGTCGCCTAACATAGCCCCTCCCCAACGGCCCACGACCCCGTGGGCAGGACGGATGGTCTAAATGGAAACGGGCTACCAGGCGAGGGGCGTTCAGGTCAGAGGCGGAAACCCATGAACGTTCCTACGGGCCATAACCCTTCCAATCCGCCAGATACTGGATCCTACCCCTAAACCATCTGGAGCCCAAAATGGCCGACACCTCGAAAACGTCAGGAGAGGTCAAGGACACTGGGGCAACAGGGGCACGAAGACGGACAGAGTCGGGACAAGGTTTGAGGAGGGAGACATGAAACACAGGGTGGATGCGCCAAGAGCTGGGAAGCACTAGACGGAAGGCCACCGGATTCACAACCTTTGATATCACATAAGGACCGACAAAGCGAGGTAGCAACTTCCGACAACCCTCTAGGCGAAGATGACGTGAAGACAACCAGACCTTGGAACCCACCACCAGAGGGGGAGCAGCCCGACGTTTGCCATCCACACGGGCCTTCATAGCAGCTTTTGCTTCAGTGAGATGAACCACTGTACTAGCGTGTAAGGCAGAAAGATCCCTAAGACATGTCGTGGCCGCAGGGTTCGCAGAACCAGAAGCATCAGGGACCGGCAAGACCTTGGGATGCTGGCCATAGAGGGCGTAAAAAGGAGAATAACCAGTGGCCGAATGAGCCGCATTATTATATGCGAACTCCGCAAGCCGTAAAGCGGCCAACCAAGAGGTTTGGTGTTGCAATATAAGGCAACGAAGGTATTGTTCCATAGATAGATTCGTCCTTTCGGTTTGTCCATCGGTCTCAGGATGATAGGCCGAAGAATACCTGGTATCAATGCCCAATAGCCTAGTCAGGGATCTCCAAAACCGAGAGGTGAACTGTGACCCTCTATCAGATATAATGACCGAAGGAAGGCCGAATAGCATGAACACATGTTCAACAAGAGGGGTGCAGTTTGATGTCTAACAGGACCAGAAACCAATGCGGAGCCGTCTACGGCTTGGACATGTTCTGGTCGTGTTTTTACCACTAAGGGTAGATTGAGGGAATGGGCCAAATCAATATCTATGTAATTACCAGTGGCACCGGAATCAATAATGATGTTGACTGCATGAAGAAGGCCCGTAGAGGGACATAGAGTAGCCTTTACAGAGATGGGCTGAACACGAGCAAAGGCAAGAGGGGTACCCGGAGAAGATGATGGGACACTCGACCTGTTCTCCGGTTCTAAGGTCGAGCCATCCGAAAAACCTGATTCTTCTTGGGACGTCGAGGACACTCTTTCACGAAATGTCCAATGGTGCCACAATAAAAGCATGCATTATCTACCCTTCTACGTTCCCTCTCAGATGTTGTAATAGGACTGCGTAACCCTCCCACTTGCATAGGTTCTTCGGTACTGGAAGCGGGAGTACTAACAAGAGTAGGAGAGGAAGAGGCCCCCAATTCAGCTCTACGCTCCGATCGTCGTGCGTCTACCTGCAGGACAAGATCAACCAATTCCTGATACTGAGTAGGCATAGAAGGGATCACTGCTAAGGCGTCTTTCATGGTGTTACTCAACCCCCTATAAAAGACCACCGCCCGCTTGTTTTCTGGCCATGATGTTTCCGCAACTAGCTGGTTAAACCGGGTGATGTAATCTATCAGAGT
Source organism: Ambystoma mexicanum (assembly GCF_040938575.1). Lineage (NCBI taxonomy): Eukaryota > Metazoa > Chordata > Amphibia > Caudata > Ambystomatidae > Ambystoma > Ambystoma mexicanum. The sequence continues at coordinate 661,762,286 of NC_090922.1, forward strand.
CCTTTTGCCCTGAGTTAATTCCAGCAATTCCAAATCCCTAGACTGTGCCTTGTGTCGGGTATCGAATACTCGGGACATTTCCAGGACCAACAAATCAAAGTCATAAAGAACTGGGCTGTTGTTCTCTAACAGGGGATTAGCCCAAGCAGCAGCTGTTCCAGCTAAGTGGGAAAGGGCGAAGGCGGCCTTAGCAGTGGACGTGGGAAAAGCCAAAGGCCTGCATAAGAAATGTAACTTGCACTGGTTAACAAAGGTTCTGAATTTCTTGGGATCGCCTTGGTAGCGTTCAGGAGCAGCCAGAGGGGTAGGAGTCGGGAGGATTATTGGAGTCGGGACTGTAGCCACAGGAGGGGGTGTAGTGGAGGAGCTGCCATCTTCGAACTCAGGGTCTGCAGGAAGGGAATGCTGGACGCTCTGTATGGTATCCAACCTTTGATGGATCACCGTGTTCGCGGCGGCCATATCTGCCCTTAATATTGTAATTGCCTGAACTAAAGCAGTTATGGGTTCGTCCGTGGATCCCTGCATCGTCTAACACGACTATACGGCTTCTCAGTCTGTTCTGACTTGAGTGTCATGTAGACCGATGAGACCTCCGTCCCCAAGTGACGCACAGAGGAACAAATAGAAACCCGCTGTGCGACCCTTGAGGCCACAGGTGAGAGATGTCTTCCCAGATCCACGGAGCCTCTGGAACACCGATGCTGCTGTCAAGAAGGAATGCGGTTAAGCACCAGGCAATCACAATACTGGCAGGTAAACAAAAGAATCTAAAGTGTCTTACCTATCTGGTGTATTGGAGACCCAGGTAACCTAGTAGGGAGGTTCGAGGCTCAGAAAGATACAGCGGTCCCTGGAGTGGTAGAACCGCAGGTGAGCGTGGATACGGGTAGGCCACCTGTAAGATAGGGCTTGACTCGGGCGTAGAAGTACAGCAGGATACACAGGGAAGATCCAAAGACAAGTCGATGTGCAGTCCAAAAATCCGGCAACAGGTAAACAGTTCCAAGCAGAGGTACAAAGGGGTGTCCAAGAGAGTCTGAGGTAGAGTTCCGTGATCGAGGTAGCAAGGAGCAAGTGGTAACGCCAAACAGGGTCCGAAGCCAGCTGAGAAGCAATGATCGTTCTGCCTCCCAGGTCTTTATACTGTGTATCCCTGGGTCATGTGACGTCTCTGGGTCATGTGACGTCCACCAAGGTCACGTGAGGAACGTCGCACTGTATCACGTGATCGACGTGATGACGTGACGCCGCCCCTTCTGCGATATATCCTCCAAGGCAGTTGCCAATGTAGAAAAGGTTGTAATCGAGTCCGTACACCACAGAAGGTACGGTGTTTTCGGTTCTGTGGGTTCACCGAATCCCTTGAGCCTCGAAGCTGGGGTGGAGATGTTGGGGGAATGTGAGCAGTGTTCTGATGTGGGGAGGCCTGATGTGCTGGGGGTCGCCTAACATTGCCCCTGTCCCATCATTGCTAAGGGGAGCTTCTCCCAAAACTTCATACTGTTTTCAATATTCGTAATGGCTTCCTCTGTATTGTGTTGATGTTCTGCTTCCACCGTGTGATATATGTCTACCCCAAGATATCGGAACGTGTTGACCTCCCATGGAATCTGCAGGATCGGTAGCTGCTTTAACGGGATCCCCCTATACCTGCCCAATGGAAATACACAAGACTTTTTGGGGTTCACCGCTATGCCTGAAAGCTTTGCAAATCGCTCCATCACTTCTAGCACATACTGGAGGTTCTCTTCCGGGTAGCGTAGATACAACAACATATCATCAGCATACAAGGAAATTAGGTGCGGCTCACTCTTTATGGTGATACCTATCACCTCATACTGCTGCCTCAAGTATATTGCCAGAGGCTCTGAAGCCAAAATATACAGCATGGGGGACCACGGGCATCCCTGCCTAGTGCCTCTACTGAGTTGCCATCTCTCCGATATTATCGCTCCTGTCTTAACCCTGGCCAGCGGGGCGCTGTTTAATAGCTTAGCCCATTTGAGATACCCCGGTCCTATACCATAATTGGTCAGGCTGCGATCAGCCATGGCCATTTGACCGAGTCAAAGGCCTTTATTGCATCTAGCGACACTATCGCCATCTCACCCTCGTCTTCATTTGCATGTTCTATGACTCGGTGGAGTCGCCTGAGGTTGTTGGTTATGTTCCTATTGGGGACGTAGCCGGTCTGATCTGGATGTATTAATTTATTGAGGACCCTCCTCATTCTGTTTGCCAAGACCGCCGTTAATATTTTACTGTCCTGGTTCGACATTTACAGGGGCCTGTAAGAGCCACAGTCACAGCCAAGCTTGTTGGGTTTGGGAAGTGGTACAATAATCGCTTCTCTCAGGGACTCTGGTAGTTTCCTGACCTCGTATGCCTCATTTAGCAAATCTAAGAGCGGGGAAAGCACCTCGTTTTTATACGTTTTATAGAATGTGCTAGGGAGTCCATCGGTCCCCGGGGTCTTACTAGTGGGTAGCTGCCTCACTACCTCCTCCAATTCCTCTAGGGTAATCGGTGCGTCCAGCTCCTCTCTCTCTTCCATGCTAATCTGTGGCAATCCAATGTCCTCTAATGTTTCTCCTATTTCCTTGCTGTCGCTTCCCTCCTTGTCTCCATGTAGGAGCCAGTAGTAATCTGCAAATTCCTGATTAACTCCCTCTTGGGTGTCTACTATGCACCCATCTTCCTTCACTATCGTTCTAATTGTAGGCCTGGGAGTCTCGCTTTTATATAGCCATGCCAGAACTCTCCCTGGTTCCCCCCCACGTGATGTCTCTCTATGTACTTTTTGTAATTCAGATTGCATAACCGTTCCCAGTATCCTGCGCATTTCTGTTGCAGCCTAAGTACTTCTTCATTGTCCTCTTTGGTATTACCTCCCCTTTGCAAGACGATTTCCTGCTCCGATTCTGCTTCCTGTAGTTCGACCAAGATCCCTCCTTGTAGTCCCTTTGACTTGGCTATGGCTATCCCTCTCATTACCACTTTGAAGGCTTCCCAATGTGGGCCCGCTGTCTCAACGCTACCAGTGTTGATCTCAAAATAACTTATTATTTCTTCTCTCATGTCCTCCCGAAAATATTGTCTTTCAGCATTTCTGCTCGTAGGCGCCATGTCGGTATTTTTGCTCTCAGGGGTCTGTATTGCCATACTAGTATCAACGGTGAATGGTCGGACAGGACCCTCGCCTTATATTGTACTTGCGCTATTTCTGTCATTAGTCCATGTGTAACGAACACATAGTCCAGTCTAGTATGTAGGTTCTGGGGGGCTGAATAATATGAATATTGTCTATCCTGCGGGTGGTTTGACCTCCATGCATCATCTAACCCAAAATCCACTAACAATGACTGCAATGTCCTGGCAGCTAGGATGGGTCTGTCTATTTTGGTATCCTATCTATCTATTTTTGGGTTTAGTACACAATTAAAGTCTCCTCCCCAGATCAGCGCCCCACCTAAGCTCGCCCCAAGTTTATTATATAAACTTCTAAAGTATGTGGCCGTGTCCTGATTTGGGGCATATGTGCATTTCGGCGCTGAACTGCCCCTGGGCAGGACAAAGGCTGATATGCGGGGAAATTTCTTCTCTGTGAAAAGGACAGTAAGCTAAAGACTTGGTAGAGTCTCTCCCAGGGGTTATTCACTCAAGAACAGGTCATTCCGCTGTGTTCGTGCTGGTAGAGAGATTCCCAGACCCCCCTTTGTTTGCATACATTAACTTTGGGTTTCACCCTAAGTTAACAGGGCAATCCAGACGTGGACCCCTTGCTCACTGTTCTTAGAGAGGCAACAGTTTCACCTCACTGATGATGCCCAACAAGGCTGAAACACGTGTATGGGGTTACTGATGGTACTCTTGTTCAGAGGAGAATTGCCTAGCATTTCGGCGCTGGACTGCCCCTGGGCAGGACAAAGGCTGATATGCGCTGAAATTTCTTCTCTGTGAAAAGGACAGTGAGCTAAAGACTTGGTAGAGTCTCTCCCAGGGGTTATTCACCCAAGAACAGGTCATTGGGCTGTGTTCGTGCTGGTAGAGAGATTCCCATACCCCCCTTTGTTTGCATACATTAACTTTGGGTTTCACCCTAAGTTAACAGGGCAATCCAGACGTGGACCCCTTGCTCACTGTTCTTAGAGAGGCAACAGTTTCACCTCACTGATGATGCCCAACAAGGCTGAAACACGTGTATGGGGTTACTGATGGTACTCTTGTTCAGAGGAGAATTGCCTAGCATTTCGACGCTGGACTGCCCCTGGGCAGGACAAAGGCTGATATGCGCTGAAATTTCTTCTCTGTGAAAAGGACAGTGAGCTAAAGACTTGGTAGAGTCTCTCCCAGGGGTTATTCACCCAAGAACAGGTCATTGGGCTGTGTTTGTGCTGGTAGAGAGATTCTCAGACCCCCTTTTGTTTGCATACATTAACTTTGGGTTTCACCCTAAGTTAACAGGGCAATCCAGATGTGGACCCCTTGCTCACTGTTCTTAGAGAGGCAACAGTTTCACCTCACTGATGATGCCCAACAAGGCTGAAACACGTGTATGGGGTTACTGATGGTACTCTTGTTCAGAGGAGAATTGCCAAGTATTTCGGCGCTGGACTGCCCCTGGGCAGGACAAAGGCTGATATGCGGGGAAATTTCTTCTCTGTGAAAAGGACAGTGAGCTCAAGACTTGGTAGAGTCTCTCCCAGGGGTTATTCACCCAAGAACAGGTCATTGGGCTGTGTTCGTGCTGGTAGAGAGATTCTCAGACCCCCCTTTGTTTGCATACATTAACTTTGGGTTTCACCCTAAGTTAACAGGGCAATCCAGACGTGGACCCCTTGCTCACTGTTCTTAGAGAGGCAACAGTTTCACCTCACTGATGATGCCCAACAAGGCTGAAACACGTGTATGGGGTTACTGATGGTACTCTTGTTCAGAGGAGAATTGCCTAGCATTTCGGCGCTGGACTGCCCCTGGGCAGGACAAAGGCTGATATGCGGGGAAATTTCTTCTCTGTGAAAAGGACAGTGAGCTAAAGACTTGGTAGAGTCTCTCCCAGGGGTTATTCATCCAAGAACAGGTCATTGGGCTGTGTTCGTGCTGGTAGAGAGATTCCCAGACCCCCCTTTGTTTGCATACATTAACTTTGGGTTTCACCCTAAGTTAACAGGGCAATCCAGACGTGGACCCCTTGCTCACTGTTCTTAGAGAGGCAACAGTTTCACCTCACTGATGATGCCCAACAAGGCTGAAACACGTGTATGGGGTTACTGATGGTACTCTTGTTCAGAGGAGAATTGCCTAGCATTTCGGCGCTGGACTGCCCCTGGGCAGGACAAAGGCTGATATGCGGGGAAATTTCTTCTCTGTGAAAAGGACAGTGAGCTAAAGACTTGGTAGAGTCTCTCCCAGGGGTTATTCACCCAAGAACAGGTCATTGGGCTGTGTTCGTGCTGGTAGAGAGATTCCCAGACCCCCCTTTGTTTGCATATGTGTTTATGACACATATTTCCTTGTTTTCCACCATCCCTTTTATTATGACCATCCTCCCATCTGGCTCCACTGTAGATTGCAATAGTTGAAACGGGACATGAGGCTGAATATGCTGCACCTACTACTGTCCCCTTCCACTTCTTTCAGATCACGTCCAACTTTTCTTGCGGTAAATGAGTTTCTTGTAGCAAGGCTATGTCAATTCTCTGCCTGCGCAGATACATCATAACCTTATTCCTTTTTAAGTAGCTATTGAGCCCCCTAACATTCCAAGTAACTATTTTAAGGTCTCCCATAACATATTAGATTCCCGCTCTTCACTCCGCAAACACAATCCCCTCCTCATTACATGTAGGCTCGTTCCCCAACTTCCCCAACATCCCCAACGTTTCCCAACTCCTCTTACCCTAACTCCCATCCCTCCCCCGACCCTCCCGTCCCCAACTCCCCACTCTACGCCCCCTCTGCCCGCAACTGTTGCCCAGCTCCATCCCTGGATCTCAGGCTCCCCCACATTTAGTCCCTTTCTTGGCGCTGCCTGTACTTGGGTCTCAGTGGGGAGATGCTGCCCTATCGGCGCACCAACTATTTCCAAATTGGGATAAGGCGCGTATATCCTGTAGCTCTGATATATCTGCAAGGCTCAGCACCATGCTTCACATATTCAGATTAATTATGTCTATATTCCAGTCCACAGTGTTCGTTAGCATATATATATATGTATATATATATATATATGTATATGTATATATATATATATGGCAAGTGGCCTCCGCCCCGTTACTATTCAGCTCCAGCTATCCATGTCCCTTTACGCTATGCAATGTCACCCCCCCTTTTGTCCCCAAGTCGCGTCGGATCACTTAGCCTCTCCATCTCGATCCTGGTCTCCCTCCGACTCTGGGCATCTGTGCATGTCCATGTGTGCATGTTGCTTCCTCCGGAGTCTCGAAGAAGTGGGCTTTGCTATTATACAGTACTTTTAGTTTTGCTGGGTAGAGCAGCATGTATTTCATCCCTGCCGTGCGTAATCTTCTCTTGACAGCCATATAGCTATATTGTTGCCTCTGCACCAGCATAGTATAACCCGGATAGGCCATGATCATTGCTGACACTCGAGTTACAGTACCACCTTTTCGGAGGAATTCGAGGATCTTCTCTCGATCTCAGTAGTTCAAGATTTTTGCAATTATAGCTCTGGGCGGCGCTCCTGGCTGTGGTCTTCTAATTTGGGCCCAATGCTCCCGCTCCACTGCAAACCCTTGGGAGAGTTTGCCAGCTCCCACTGCCTGGAGTAGCATATTCTCTATATATTCCATAGGGTCTGTGCCTTCCTCCCCTACCGGCAGACCCACCACGCGTATGTTGCTCCATCTAGCTCGTCCTTCAGCTTTTTCTGCCCGTTTTTCCAAATTCGCCACTTGCTGTTTCAGTACGTGGACCTCTTTTGTGTTAGTGGTGCTTAGTTCCTCATTCCTCTTCACGGCGCTTTCCAAGCTGATGGTTCTGTCCGCCAGCGCCCTCACATCTTGCCGTAATCAGTTAACATCTATCCCCACTGTGTCTATCTTCTTTTCTAGCGCTTCTCTGAGCTCGGCCATTGGTAAGCCCCACGAGGATTTTAGTTCTGTGATAGCCTCGAGTATCCGTTGGTCATCTCTCGGCATGCTCTCAGCATCTTGCACCTTCGTCCCTGACTGTGTTGGAGGAGTTGTAGACTGTTGCTCTTTGGTGAATATGTCCATAGTCGGCTGCTTCACTTTGCCTTTGATTCCCTTCTGGGCTATTTTTGTGGGCTCTTTTCTGTACCCTAGCAGCTTACTTCTCACGGCGACGCACCGTGCCACCGCTCTGCTTGCTTTCCACTCCTTGGGTCCCCGGCAGTGGTGCCCTCCGCCTCGCTTCTTGCTCCCAACGTAAGTCCGTTCCTTCCAGGCGAGAGCCCAGCACCTTGCATGCTTGGTGTATGTTATACAAGAGGGCCGTACTGTGCAGCCATGCAGCAAGTCACTGCGCCGGCCTGTCATCCACGTGTGGTGCTCCTTCTCTGCGGGCTGCCTAATTCACCACTCCTCTGTCCACTGCAAACTCCACCCTGCCGCCCTGTTGTTCCCAGGTGCTCATTCTTCTAGCCTCCACACTCTTGCACTGTAATGTCAGCTCCCTGCCCGTGCTGTGGCGTGTGCTGTGTAGCACGCTCTTCCGGTACTCCTTGATTCGTGGTTTGGGTGCCTCAGGGTGTGCAGGCTGTACAGGTCCCTTGATTCCACTGTATTGGGTTGTGCTTGCAGCTTATACTTGTGCATTCCGTGTGTTGCACCATGTAAGTTTGCTGCTTAGGGTGCCCTGCTTCCCAGGGCTGCCTACTTGTGGGGGTTGCCAGTTTCTGTTGTATATTAGTAATATTGTCCGCCCTCCCATGGCTCTATGCGTGGGGTTATCTCCCTTTTGTCTGTGTGATAGGGTTGTGACTGGCAGCTGCTTCCCATCCACTTTCTCCTTTATTCCGCCTCTCCCATGTGTTACTCCTGTAGGCGTCTGTATGTTGCGCCGTCCCACAGGGCCACAGAGTATCTAATATCTTCCAGTCTGCTCGTGCCCTGTTGTTGCCATGCGATCCCTTTGTGTGTGATCAGCTGGTTATGGAGCGTTCATCACCACGCCCGGGCTTTGGGGTTCTTTCTGCGAGCCCGACCGCCCTTCTGAGATCCGTCCGTGCTAGGTGTTTGGATCCCTGCGGCGGTGGTGCATTGTGCTGGCTCCTAGCTGCCCTCGCTCCAGCGCCACCCACTCCTTATAGTGGGGAAAGGTTCCTCCGGTCTGCTGCGTTGCCGATTGCTTCGGCAGAGTACCTGATTTTGTGCATCACCGGGCCTCCGACTTCCTCAGGTCCCTGGTGCTGCACGCTCCGAGTTGCGCTCAACAGCCACAGCCCTCGCTGCTCACTGTGATACTCTCAGAGGGGAGGGGGTTCCCAGCCTTCGCACAGCAGCAGGGCTGCACGCTCCTCTTCCCCTGTCGGGGCACGGCTACCAGCTGTCCTCAAGCCGCCTCTGGGCAGTCAGCCTATTTCAGCTCAAGCAGTGGCTGGAGGCCAGCAACCCGCTCGCCACTTGTATCTGATGCCGCCAAGGATTCCTTTGTTCTGGCCCGCCACCATTTTGGCCTCCATTGCACTGTGTCGGCCAGGGATACAAAGTCACACAACTCTTGCTACTTTGTCTCTTGCCTTCCGTCGACCTGCTCACTCTGTGCCTGGATTGCTCACACACTTTTCCATGTATTTTGGTGTTAGAATCCGCCGTTTAAACGCACGCATTGCTCCGGATCAATTTGTCGGATCACGGAGCTCTCAGGTATTGCAGCCTATTCCATGGCTGGTTAGCCACGCCCCCTCACCTCTAACCCTCTTGAAGGGTTTTCACTGTTAACTCTGGTACTCCGCTGGGCACACACGTGGGTCCTTTACTCTAACCTTTTTTCCTGTTCCCCTGGGCATCTCTCACGCCGGGGATCAGATTCCTCTTTTTTCCATTTGAGGATACCCCGCGCAGCTTCACGTGCCGAGGATCCTTTCATTCATCCCCCGCACAGGGGTTACATCTATAGGAAAAAACAACCCACACAGGGTAGCTAAAAGCAGTCTTTGGCTAAGGGATGAATAACTGAAAGGAATATTAGTAACTATGCAATGTTTTCCATTACCTATTTAAAAGGAAAGTTAAACAAAGAAAACAACGTAAGTTGTTGCCCAAATACAAACCACCCACAGTTAAGTATACATGTTTCTGTTAGTGGTGGCCCAAAGGTCAAATTACCAAGCAGAAACAATTCACATTTAACTAGAATAATACATGTTTGCATTTCGGGAACAAAACACACTTGAACCTATTTTTATGTAAGTATCAATTGTGTTACCAATTTACAGAAGGCACAAGTAAGTACACACTCCTGACAAACAATGTTCACGAAGGTAAGTACAATATTTTTACTCCTACAAAGAACGTATGCAAGATAAGTACCTATTTTTTTAAATAACATATATGAGTACAGGTAGGTCATCTCCGGGAGGTTGCTGAGTCCTCACCGCTGGTTATCCTGCTGCTGATCAATAAACCTCAAGCATATTCTTCTGTAAGGGCTGTGCAACCATCTAACCTGAAGGTGGAACAGTGTTTCTCACCAAAAAGAAAGCCCAGACTCTATGATGTGGCAGCTGTGACAGAGAAGTCAGGCTTAACTCAAAGAAGGGAGCAAGGCTGCTAGTGCAGTACATTTATTCCCCACAGTTAACAAATGAAAACACACAACACAGTAATAATGCAATATATACACTTTTAATGTATTTATTTATTAATTTATTTTTTCATTTATTAAGTGCACTAGGCAAGGGGGCGTCAAGGCGCTGGTTCCAAGTTACATTATGGGACATTGACATAGGCATTCCAGTATACATAGGTAGAGCATGTTGCCAGTAATGTGGCCTTGGTTGCATTACCATCGGGGTGAGGGATTTCAGACAGCACTCAGGTGAGATGAGTTCCTGGAGAACAGCAGGGCCTTAAGCTCCTTCCTGAAAGCCAAATATGATTGTTCACATCTTAGTCAAAAATGTAGCGTTGCCCAGCACTTGGAAGCCATTACAGGGCAACTGGACTCCCCTGATCTTGTCCTATTGAACCTCGGGATAGTCAAGAGGTGGGAGTAGGCGAAGCGAGTAGGCCTGGTGGACTGACGTTTAGAGAATTTCTCGTGACAGATATTTTGGTGCTGTGTTAGAGAGGTATTTGTGCGTGATGGCAAGGGATGTGAAGATGATGTGCTCTTGGGTGGGCAGCCAGTGAGCGCTTTGCTGCGTTGCTGAGATATGTTCACGCTTTGGGATGTTGAGGGCTTCTCTGAGGTGTTATTCTGTATAATCTGTAGCATGTTGATATTACGCTCTAAGATTTCTGCAAATAGGGCATTACAATAGTCAAGCCATGAGACTATGAGGGCTCTAGCAATGATCATACAGCTTTCTGGGATCAGGAAAGGTCTGCAGGCGTTAATTACTTTTGACATGTGTGCAGCCGAGGAGGCGATTCCATTAACCTGTCTTGAGAGTGACATCCAAGTAGATTCCAAGAGTTTTGACATTAGGAGCCACCAGTGTGGTGATGCCCTCAATGGTGAAGGATATGTATTAATGGCTACGTTTTTTAAGCAAAGATTGGGAGCCAACTGCAAGAATTTTTGTCTTCACATTGTTGAGGCAAAGCTGATGAGAAGCCACCCAGGCCTGGATGATGTGGTAGACAGAAAAGAGAGGCTGTCTGTCTGGGCCCCAATTACCAAGGATTTTATTTTGCAATTGATATTTTGTTGTAGCATGCTAATTTTGTGTAATAGTGCCTTTTGGATGTTGACACACCAGGCATTGTCCTGTATGCAGTGGGTAAGAGGGGTAGTAGGAGATTCTAATTTCTGCATGATGGTGAAGAGCTCCATAGAGTTAGATTTCGTTTTCTCTATTTTAGTGTTGTAGGTGTTTCTTTTTGCTAGAAGGATAGCCTTTTTGTAGATACTCGTGGATTGTAGGGAGAGGGCTCTAATCTGCTAAGTAGGGTTGTGTTTGCACTTAGGTTCCGCGTGACATTTGTGGAGCCGGAGGGTTTGGAGCTCTGGTGAGATCCAAGAGTTGAGGTGTGGCCCGGCTTTGGCTTTCCTTAAAGTACGTTTCTAAGTAACTGACACTGATACCTGCGGGTTTGGGGGTGTAACAAATGCAATAAATAAAATAAAATAAAATAAGTGTTGCCAAGGTTTCAACAGCCACTGCGGGGAGGGTGCTGTGTGTAGGTAATGTAAAAGAGATACTGTAATGGTCAGTACAGAGGCAGGGTTGGTTAGCAGGGACAGTAATGTTGCAATTCATATCGGCCAGTCAATGGAGGATTCACCCTTTGCAATCTCTTGGCTTGGCAATGCGTTATGTGAAACCCAGCGCCTTTAGGGTGTTGGCTAGTGAGAGTGAATTTTGGTTTTCTTGGAGGTAGGCTTGGCGTCTAACAGGATGAGGTGAATATCCTCTTCGAATTAGAGGATTAGGCCGGGGGCAAGGCAAGGCAGGTGGATGGTTACAGTAGAATTGTGTGAGGTATTGAGCTTGGTGGTTAGTAGTTCAGTTGTAGGGAAAGTGGTGTTGGTAGTTTCACTAAGGATTAGAGAGTCTCTAACTATGGAGGGCTACACGCCCACCTCTAGCCGCTTCTCTGTCTTTGCGGTAGATTGTGTAGTGCAGGGGTATGGCTAGTGAGAGGGAAGGGCCAGAGGCTACGTGCAGCCAAGATTCTGATATTGCTAATACATCCAAGTTGTTGGTTGTTATCAGATCTGCGATTTTCAGGGCATGAGTGGAGATAAATCTCACATTTACTAGGGCTCCTTTTAACTCGGAGGTTCTGGACATACGCGTATTGTTGCACAACTCGTCTTGTGGTGGGGAAGCATAGATCGAGGCATCAGCCAAGTGGGTAGTGTAGGTGGTGTCTGACATGCAAAGTAGTGAGGAGGCGTAATTCTTGTGTGTGGTCAGACTAGTGGTCTTGCAGGGTTGGGGGGATGAGATGGTGGTCGGGCTGGGAGCTAGAGTGACATTGAATTGCTGACTGTCTGTAGGAAGAACCTGGATGGGTGTGATGGCTAGTACCATGCTCGTAATAGGTGTACCAGGATGTTGGTTGTCCATGGCAGAGCTAGACTTAAGTAACGTCCTAAGCTGAGGAGCTGGGGCTGAGTCGTTGATAGTGTTGCTGGTCTTAGTGTTATAGTGGCTCAAAGTTGGGGTGACATGATGAAGGTGTTGGCCCTTAGGTTTGCAGTGGTGATGTTTGGCACGGGGCATCATAGGGTGAGAGGGCAATTTGCATTTGGATAGTGAGGTTCGTGTTGAAAGGCGCGGCCTTCACTCCTGACCAGTGCAGGACCGATTGAGCCATGTGGTGGGTGCCTGAGAGTAAATGAGTAGTGGCGTGGCGTTAGAGCTCACTGTGCGTGAGCCAGTTGAGAGGCGGTAGCGTCTTGCAGCGCATCAGCAGAGTACTGCTGGGAGACAAGAGCTTATTTGACCTCACACATATACATCTATGAAGTCAAATATGTATGTTGGTTAAATCATAAGGCATAGTTAAACACAGTGTATGCATAAAATAGTAATGGCCAGTTACCCACTCCTAAACTATTTTGTTTAAACACTATGCGTCTGTTATCAAGCTTTCTTATATTGTAGTTGCCCACAACCTCCTCAAATTGGACTCCTTCTGGCTTTTACAAAATGTAAAGTTTACACAGCATCATGGACCATTTGCATACTACAGTTTTATCTTTGAGGTAATACCACATTGTAGGATTAAATAGTGTACATCATACAGTTAGAATTAGTTGAACATATGTATCTTTATAGGAAATGAACCAAACATATTATATTCTGTCTTTCAAATAATCACATCCCTAGACCAAAACATGTTTCACTTCTGAACTGGATCTTTTTCAGGGCCTATATGTATCTGGTAAGTGTTGTATTAATTCTGCCACACACAACCCATTTCACTTAAAAACAAGAAGCATGCATAAACAAATATACAATTTCATGCAAAATAAAGAATACAATTAAATATAGATATTCATTGAATGCAGATCATCATGCCATCAGGACATCAACCCATTGCAGCATCAAACATTTTTCAAAAAGGAAATAACTACAGAAATGAAGATGTGAAGAAAATGGAAAAGGAAAAGAAACACAAACATATATTAATTGAAATAAGATGAATAGCAATAATCTTGATCACATTATACAGCACTGATCCAATAAGCAGTATATTCCTAAATAATGTGTAGAATAATGTAGTTGCACAAACCGTTTGCCTCAATTGATTTAATGCTCAGATATTAATGATGTTCACCATGGTGTACCTTTATTTGTTAATAATTCATAACATATTAATAAATAATAAATTAATTTATTTATTTTTTATTTTTTTATTTTTTTATTTTTTCATTTAGTTTATATAAACTTTTGAAAAAGAGTTTCCAGTTTACAGTTACTTGGTGTCAGAAAAGCAGAGATAAATTAGGCTACATCTTAATCTCAATGGCTTATGCAACAATTTTAATGTCCTTTGTTGTTAGCCTTCCCGGTTCAATTTTCCAGTCCTTGTTTGGTTTATCAGTTTATGTTTCTTCAGATGTTATAATCCTCCAGGTTTTATTATTCTCCCTTATTCAGTCTCTGCTTCCATGACACATCTATGGCGTGTTTCTCTCAGTGCTACTCACTTTAATATAAGTTTATAAAACTGACTCCAAGTTTTGTAGAAAATTAGTCAACCCAAAAATGTCCTTTTCTCGCGGGTTGAACAACTTTCGCCACAGTTCTTCTCCACACAAGATAGGATATTGTTTTACTAAATTTCCTAAATGCACAGATCTCATATCTTTCAGGCTTTCGCAATGCAATGTAAGATGTTTAAGCGTCTCCTACTCTTTATTGCAGAAGCGGCAGCTTAATACTGCTACCACGTTCCGAGTTCTTATTGCATAGCTTACCCTTGTTTTGAATAGATTCATTCGAAATTTCATGTACAGAAAACGATGTCTAGCACTTGGTGATTTCATCAGATATTGCAACATTATGTTCCGATCCTTGGCTTCAGTTGCAGCATCTTTCATCAGATTATGTCGATTAAATCATCCACTGTTTTACACCAATCCAGTTCCCATAACTTTTTCTTAACAATGTTCGGATTGGTTTCCAAGGTTCTTTGATCAATGCCCAACTCCGCTAGTTTATTTCTGCATCCAATTACCCATTTGCACAGAACTGATTTCGAGTTTCCCATAAGGGCATCCTGTAGTATTTTAAACTGGGGGGGCAATCAGGTATGGTTATCTTCCTGTATATAGATAGCATGTTCCATAGTATTCGGGCTTGCATAGATATTAGATTGAGTTCATATCTAATGCAGGCGCTCGAGATTCCCTTTTGTAGATGTAATACTCGCCTCCAATATTGATTTTCCAGTTCTGGCCATTGGGTTGCAGATACTCCCAGGTAATTAATTATCAATTCTGTTGGCAAGTTAGGCACATATTACAAGTCTACAGAGCCCCAGCCCCATAGTGAAATAAATAAAATGGGTTTATATTATTCAGAGCCCTACCCCTAGTTATTGGTGCCTTTGTCCTTGTATGGTAAATCTGTATCATCAACAATCTCAATTAGTGCAATTGTTTCATGTACTATTATATTTATTATGTAAAAAATATATACATGTTTTTCCTATGGGTATAATGGACAATAACTTCTTAAATGTAATAGTGGTGTATTTTTCAATTGAAGTAGAAATTGACTTATGGGAGATGTTCCTTTTTGTGTGGTCCATATTATAGTGCTAAAGAGAAGAAAGTAGAGATGGCATCAAATATATTTTCATTTAATGTTTTGCTCTTTCATTGGTTTAGTTCATTAGAAATAAAGTTAGTTAACGATAAGTGTATAAAGAGATGTTGTCTCAAAAATGAAATCTTACCTTTTGGGTGACACATATATTTTCCTTGTGCTCCGGGCGCCTGCGTGGTGTAATGGCATCAACCTGTTCCAATTATATCAGACATGGGGCCTCATTCCGAGTAGGGCGGTAAGGGATACCGGGCACCGGTAAGGAGACCGGTGCTGGTAATCCCTTACCGCCCTACTATGAGGTCCTTTAGCGGGTCCCTCCTTTAACGCCTGGTCTAACCAGGTGTTATGGACGGGACCCGTTAAGGGAGTTCAGAGCTAATAATGGTACCGCGATTTATTGTACCGTTATTATCTCCTTCCCCATTCCCATTTAGTCCTATGGGGGCTCAAATGGGAATGGGGAATGGATTTTTTAATGGGGACTTACCGGTCCAGCAAAGGTCGGACTACATCGGTAAGTCTCCATTGAACGAGACCGGTGCCGGACCCGGTATTGGAGGCAGCCATGGTGCAAATAGCGCCATGGCTACCTCCAATCTCGGAATGAGGCCCATTATGCAGAAGTCCTCCATTCCATTCAGAACTTGATAAACCATCCTTTGAAATGTAGCAGGTGCATTCTTTAGTCCAAAAGGCATAACCTTAAACTGGTAGAGGCCTTCTGGGGTCGAGAATGCAGTTTTCTCCTTGGCATGGTCTGTCAGTGATATTTGCCAATAGCCTGAGGTTAGATCAAATGTACTGAGGTACTTGGCTGAACCAAGTCTATCCACCAGTTCATCTGTTCTTGGCAAATGATGGGCATCAGTCTTCGTGACTGCATTTAGAGCTCTATAGTCCACACAGAATCTCAACTCCTTGTATCCTGCCTTTGGTACTGGCACAACTGGATAAGACCATGGACTTGTAGAGGGCTCTATAACCCCAAGATCAAGCATCTTGTTGACCTCTCCTTTGATGTGGGATCTTACATGCTCTGACATTCTGTAACCTCTGCTTTTCATAGGTAAACAGTAACCAGTGAGAATATCATGCTGGCCCCAAGGGGTCAAGCCTGGTGATAGTGAAAACAGAGAGGCAAACTGATTCAACAGAACTTTGCACTCCTCCTGTTGTTCAGAAGTCAGCTGAGACGAGAGATTAACTCCTTCTATCTGTTCATCTAAAGGTTGGCCTCTGAGGAGGTCAGGTAGAACTTCACTCTCCTCTTCCTCTTGAGCTGAAGCCAGTAGCAAAGCTCCTACTTCTGGTCTCGTGATATAAGCCTTTAAACGGTTGGTGTGAACGACTCTGGGAGCCTCCCTATGTCTGCCTAAGTCCACCAAATAGTTCACCTATCTAAGTTTGCCCACAACCTTGAAGAGTCCTATCCATTTGTCCTGCAAGGCCCTCTGCCTTGTTGGCACCATAACTAATACAAGCTGGTCTTGAGTAAACTCAACCATGCTGGTCTTCTGGTCATGCAACTGTTTGACCAGAGCCTGACCTGCTTTTAAGTTATCACTTGCTTCTGCAATCATGTGTGACATTCTCCTCCGGAGACCTATCACGTAGTCAGTCACTCTGACTGGCTTTGGGGAAGGAGCACTCTCCAACCCCTCCTTGATCAGGGCCAATGGACCTCTGACTGGATGGCCATAGAGAAGTTCAAAGGGACTGTAACCAACTTCCTCCTGAGGAACTTCTCTATATGCAAAGAGAAGGCATGGCAGTAGAAGGTCCCACCTTTTCTTAAGGGGTTCTTCTAAAGCACTTATCATGCTCTTCATAGTACGATTAAACCTCTCTACCAGTCCATTTGTCTGTGGATGGTAGGCTGTAGAGAACTTGTAAGTGACACCACTGTTTTTCCACATGGCTTGCATGTAGTGGGACATAAAATTGGATCCCCTTTCGGCTATCACTTCCTTAGGAAACCCTACTCTGGTATAAATACCAAGTAGAGCCTTAGCCACAGCCTGAGCTGTAACAGTTCTCATAGGTATGGCTTCTGGGTATCTTGTAGCATAGCCTACTACAACCAGGATAAACCTGTTCCCTGAAGATGTGGGAGGGTCAAGGGGACCGACAATGTCAATGCCAACCCTCTCAAAAGGAACTCCCACCACTGGGAGAAGCACCAAGGGTGCCACATTCTTAGCTCCACTCTTGCCAGAGGTTTGGCAAGTGTGACAGATCCTACATAATTTGTCCACTTCTGAACCCATTTTAGGCCATTAGAAGTAGAGAGAGAGCCTTTGCTTGGTCTTCTTGAAACTCAAGTGACCAGTCAAAGGTATCTCATGGGCTAACGGTAGGAACGGGAGTCTGTTAGAAAGGGGCACTACAATTCTTTTGCAGTCCCCAGGGATAGGCACAGTTGGTTCACTGTAGAAGAGGCCATCTTCCCAGCTCAATCTGTGCTTTCCAACTTCTTGCCCATCAAGTTGGTTAGCAGCCTGTTGTTGAAGACCTTCAAGAGTAGGACACTCTCTCTGTTCTTTGCTAAAGTCTGCCCTGTTGGGTCCACCTTCTGCTAGTAAAGACTGCAGCTCAGGATGGTCAACAGGGTCAAGATCTCCAACTAAGAAAGTGGGCCTCATTACGAGTCATCCGGTATGGAAATAACGGTGGCGGTAAACCCGCCACCACTGTTGTTTCCATACTGGGTTATCTCGAGTTCTGCAGGCGGGAGGTGTCATTACCTCCAGGTCTGACCTGACGAGTTTAACACCACCTGCCTGCAGGCGGACTTGGAAACACTGGCACCATCACGAGATGGTGCCGGTGTTTCCACTTCCCGATTCCCATTGAGTCCTATGGGACTCAATGGGAATGGGAATTTACTGAATTCTGTGGTCGTAATGCCCCCGTAATTCCGAGAATCACAGAGGCGGAATGGTAATACGAGTCCGGCAGTAAGCTGCTGGAATTTCAGGCATGGTTACCGCCGGACTCGTAGTGAGGCCCAGTGTCTTCTTCCAGATCTGATTCTCAGATACTGGCTCAAACACACAAGGTTGCACCTCACACTCTGCCTCAGGAGGTGTAGGAGTCACAGGTGTGACTTTGGACAATCTTGGTGATGTCCTTGTTGGTAGCACAGGGGTGCTGTCTGACTTTTTCCTGGAGGTCTTGGGTTTCCCCTTTGCCTCGGTTTTCTTAGAAATAGCAGTGAGCAACTCCTGTGGAGTGGGAGTGATAGTTTACTCTATCAACTCCTCTCGAGAGCCTCTCAAGGTTCTCTCCCTTGCAGACCTAGTGAGCTCTTGTTTCCTTTTCCTTGGAGGCCTGGGGGTGCTTGACACAACTCCAAGAGTTTTCAGGTAATTACCCAACCGGACTCTCCCAGGTACTTCACTTTGCACACTAACAGCTATTTTTACAGTCATATCATTACACTGGATGAGAGCTGGTAACTGGGGAAGCATTTGCACAGGGCCTCCAGCTAACTTGATGAGGCGTTTGGGTGCCTTAGCAACATCCTCCATCTTGCAAAATGATTCATCCACCACAGTTATGCTGGCTCCAGTGTCTCTGATGGCAGGGGTTTCCTGACCATTCACAAGAACACTATCTTTATAATACTCTTTAGTATTATCTGAGATTGAATTATAGACATCTAGATTCTGTTGTTCCCACAAGCCCAGGGACACTAAAGAAACAATAGCTGCGACTCTCATGGGTTCATCAGTCAGTAGGTGAAGGTTTCCACTTGCCATAGGTAATTCTTCCTCTGGGGAGAAGGCTAAGGAGACAGTGTGAACCCCTGAAGGTTTACCCTTGCATCTGGGATCCGCTTTCACATGGTCAGTTGACCCACAAACATAACATTTCCCAAATGTTTTTATGAATGGGGGTTTATTCTGACCTCCATCTGGTTTGGGCCCAGATGGAACACTAGCCTGATTTGGTTTCCCTTGTGGTTTACCCTTATGTTGTTGATTGTGGCCCTCTTTTGGATTGGAGGTATTAGAATTCTCTTTGTTATCTTTCTTTGGCTGTTTCCCCTCCTCCTTTTTCTGAGTAGCCCCAGCATCCTTGTGAGTAGCCCTGTTGGCAACCCACAAGTCAGCAGCCTTAGCTAGCTTCTTTGGATATATCTCCTTAGAATCAGCCAAGTGCTGTCTGAGCTCAGGAGAGCAGACAACAAAAATAGACTCCAACATAACAAGATTTCTCATTCCTTCATAAGTGTTTACTCTGTAACCCTTAATCGAACCATCTAGGTTTTTCAAACACTCACATACCCAGGTAGCCCAAGGGGTACCATCATGCTTTTGAGGGTCCTAAACCTCTTAAGGTACTGGCACGGGGACTTCCCAAATCTAGCAATTAAAGCTAGCTTCACACACTCATAATCCATGCTATCCACCTTTACCAACTCCATCACAACATCAGATGCAACCGTGGGTAGCCTAGAGAAGAGGCAGGGAAGCAATTGATTCCCTGTAAGACCTTGAATACCATGGTTATATTCAAATATTGCCAACCAATTCAAAATATCAAGCTTAACCTCATACATACCCACAATTTCTTTAGGCATACAGGGTCTCTTAGGACTGGAAGACCTAGAAGACTCTGGGAGAGAAGCATTTTCAAGAGCCAATCTTTTCATTTCTAGTTCATGATTCAACTCCATTTCTCTGACCTTAAGTTCTTGGTCTTTTTGTTCAGTTTGAGAATTTGAATTCCAGTACAAGCCTCATTTTCTCTAGAGCAATGAATTCAGGACTGTAGGACCTGTGGTGGTCCCAGTGGACAAGGGTTGAGGTTGTTGAGCAGGCAAGGGGGCAGAGAGACCTACATTAAGAGACACATCTACCTCTTCCAACTTATCATTAAAAGACATAGTATCATCCTCAATACTTTCCACATTTGCTAGAGAGTCAGGTATTTCAGACCCACTCCCCAGGCTTTGGTTCTTTAACAACTTTTCAACTAATTCAATATTTTTGCCTTTGGCAGAGAGTTTCCTTTCTTTACACATGTTTCTTAAATAATCAGCAGTGTAACTCAGGAGGGTCTCCTGACTGTGGCTTTCCATATCAGACATGATTAATATTACTTTTTAGTGATGTTAGCCTTGTGGTTAGTTGATCCAAGGTAATAGCAGCACTCTAAGTGTAATTACTATACTTTGATCCTCACCGCTGTACACCAGTTTTAGGCAGAACTATATGCAGTACCCTTTGGGAACACCACACACAATTAAGACTACAAGTGATAGTACAAATTCACCTTTGGTACAAGCCTGTACTACACAGTTAGAGTGGTAGCAATGGCGGTGCAGCCAGACGTATCTCAAGAGTAAGTGAGCAGTATCACATAGTTACACAAAGGACAGCATGTACTATGATTCAGGCAAACACGGACTCAATGTTTTCAAGTAAAAGAATATAAATTTATTTCACTCTTCAGTTGTATAACATTACACTATTATAAGGAGTTCAAAAATCACTCTCTTAATACACCACACCACTTCCCTTAAATTCCAGACAAGTTAAGCTCACAAAATGAAGTGGGAGCAAAATGACACTCCAACAATTTAAAAGGGAAGGAAAGAGAAAGTTATTAGAAATTAAATCAAACCAACAGGTAAGTACTCACGGCAATTGGACAAGAGGAACTACAGTGATAAAATCAGGTAGAAAGGCTTAAGGCCAAAGCCAATGGGTCAAAAGTCTTTTGTTCAAGATCACACAGTTCAGGGTAGTTTGCGGTAAAGTTCGTGGCAAGGTTTCCAGACGAGGTTGGTTGATAGAAAAGTTAGTTCAAAGAGAAGAGAAGGACAAGCCCTCGGATTGGAGAAAGATTTCAAACACTTTCACCGCGGTTGAACGAAACGAGCAACCAGATTTGCACAGTCCCTTAAAATGGAGAGGAAGCTGTAGCTGAGACGGGCGTTCCTGGTAGTTCCTGCAGGCTTACGGTTCCTCACACCAAAAGTGAGTCCGACTGTCGGACTGACAAGAAGTAGGAAGACTGGAGGGTCCTGCACTACCCAGGGAAGAAACCAGCAGCAGAGCAAAACAACAATTAAAAGGTGCGCTCCTTAAAACCCAAGCAGGGTCCGACCTTCCTAGCTATCCGGCCCACTGTAGCTCTGTACAGCAAATTCAACCAGAGGAGGGAGGGGTCCTGGCTTGCAGTTTGGGCAAACTGGTTGGTCCCACCAGCTCAAGGGAAGAAGTTTCCTGGAGGATCTTCTCTGTCGTCGGAATCTGAAGATTCAGACCTGCAGCAGTGCTTCACCGGGCAGTTCAATCGTTGTCGGGGTCCCCCTCCTGTCAGCTCCTCGTTGGTTCTTTCGTTCCAGTGGCGACTCTGCCTTTCCATTCCCAGAGACCTGCTTTTTATGCAGTTTTCCCCCATTCATACAGCCTGGCTGTCAATCATACAGCAGGGTGGCTGACCTGGCAAGGACAGTCCCATTAGCCAATCAAACAGGAGTGCGACTTGGGTTACCAAGGGAACCCATGGTAGGGGTCGGAAGATCCCTCCCTCACATCCTGCCTACCAGACTTTCAGGTGCCTTAGAAGGCTTATGTGCAGAAGCCAGCGAAAAGATGCCGAACAAAGGAATCATCCCCGGTTTGGCGCGCAGAGAAAAACACGAGAACGACTTTAACAAAAAGAAATGGCAAATAAAAAGAGCTGGAGCCAAAATAAAATGTATTTGGTCAAACGGGTTTATGTTCGAGGCTAATATAATAGCCTAAAACAATACCATGTTTATATAAGAAAACCGCAGTAGAAAAGTTAGGTTAGTTACCACTGCCACCAGCCAAGTCTTGATGTAAAGGGAGCGAAACAACGCTCCAAGAACACAGACATAAAGGGATAAGAATTAACCCTTTCCAATACTCCATGTAAGATGGGGTGTACTGGGTCTGTGGTTTAAAGTGACTAAAATATAGTTAATGGCAACTTTACCTTTTCTGCGGGACAGTAGTCAGCCCCAGAAAATTGAGTCAGTGGGAAGTCTCAAAGACAACCCTGTGTCACTGCACAGAGGGTGCTGTGTAACACACATGAAAAATATGAGTTCATTGAGTAGGTGAGGCTCCAGTGCTCAAGATCACACCAAAAGTGAAAACACACACAGCAAAACACATGTAAGAGTGGGAAAAAGGGCTCACACTCTTACCAGATGAAAAAAAGAAATCTTAGAAATCCAGCTAAGTTGCTGAGGGACTCATTAGGTAAGGGAAATCAGCCATTTATGAGAATTCTCCCTAACAGGAGCCGCTTGAAGGCAACGAGGTAGCACAGCGAACAGTGAGCCCGCAGGCAGAGGCAGTGCCGGAAAGAGCCGGAGTATTGTGGAGGCCACAGCAGTGCGTGGACACCACCGCTGAACAGGGTGAGCCCCCAATGAGGAGGTACGGCCTAAGGGTAACTGGTGCCGCAGGCTCAGGAAGCGGAAGAGGAGCGGTGAAGGGGCCTTGGCCGAGTACGGCTTGCAGAAGGCCCGGTGCAGACAGGTTCCAGGAACGTTAAGGGTGAGAGCTCAAAGGTCAGAGAGAGCAGTGCCTGTGTTGTGCCACCGGGACTGTGGGGTAGTGGTCAAGAGGTAGGAGTGGACTCTGTGTGTGCACAGGGCACTTTGCCCCTGAGGCGACTGGGTGAGGAGTCTGGGGGGGAAGACCACCAAAATCATCAGCGTAAGGAAACAGCCCCCACAAACCCCAGGAGATTGACCATTGAAAGAACCTTTGTGAGGGGG
This sequence comes from Ambystoma mexicanum, assembly GCF_040938575.1. Lineage (NCBI taxonomy): Eukaryota > Metazoa > Chordata > Amphibia > Caudata > Ambystomatidae > Ambystoma > Ambystoma mexicanum. Next base: position 661,784,995 of record NC_090922.1, read on the forward strand.
TGCAAGGCAAGGATGTGGTGGGGAGCACAATCCAATACATGGCCCCTCCAGAGGAGATGCAATAGGGCCCCATGCAAGGCAGATACAAACTGAAGTGGCTTGGACTGCGATAGGCACCTTGGGGAAGAGGTTGGCCCTATAAACTCTGAAGGAGTTTTAGCCCAGTGGAGGCCTGGAAGGGGGACAAAGATTTTTGGTGGTGCGATACCCCCCTGGATGCTAGGAGGTGGCGTGGCCGAATGAGGAGACAAACAAGCCCGGGGGTTGGGTGGATGAGCTGAAGAGACTCCCTTGAATGATATCGATATCACGGGGGTGAGGACATTGTGAAGGCCAAGGGAGACAGAGACCCCCCACCCTTGTGTGGGAGAGATTGATGCGATCAAGAATGACATTCAGGTCATCTTAGAAGAGATAAGAGGATTGAGGATGGCCATAGGGGCAAAGGTGGTGGACCTCTCGGTGAAGGTGAACACGCTAGAAGAGAGAGTGGAAGCCAACCAGGCCTCTGTAGGTTCCTGGAGGCACATGTGGAGGCGCGATTTTTAGAGCTGGAGCGAAGGGAGGAAGAATTGCGCCTCAAAGTGGATGACATTGAAAATCGGGGGAGGCAGAACAACCTCAGGTTCTTTGGGCTGAGAGAGGCGTAGGGGGAATCCCCCAACGGCTTAGAGCAGAAGATTCAGGACATAATGGGAATAGTGCTGGGCTCCAAAGAGGTGTAGTGAGTAACAAAGTACAGGGTGCATTGGGCTGGGGGTGAAGCAGGGGACCGCGTTCAGTCCTGGCTCAGTTGCACTACTATGGCGACAAGGTGAGGGTCCTGGAGAAAGCACACCATATGGGGAATATTGAGTATGGTGAGTCAAGAGTGGCCATCTTCCAGGACCTGTCAGCTAGTACGCTGCTGAGGTGCAAGAAATGTGGGCCCTTCACCAGGTGGTTGCAGGATTAAGGGGTAAAGTACAGGTGGGGGGTATCCATTTGCGCTGATGTTTGAGTGGGAGGGGAAAAATATCACTTGATCACAGAGGCAGAGGTTGCACAAGTGACGGGCAACCTGGTGGGTCCACGAGGCGGCGCCTATCAGAAGGAGCAGGGCTATGGCGTTGATACCAGCCAGGAACCTCAAGGCCCAAAATCTGCTGTAAATAGACATAGAATTCAGGGGGTCAGGACATTTCAGAAATTGAACACCCCGTCGCCTTGAAAGGACGACACGTGAAGGGGGATGGAGGGTTGAGTAGATTGTTTACCTGGTTGTTTCGTTCAATGTTTATGGTAACTTGGCTTGTTCGCTGCCACCATGTTAGGGGAGGAGTGGAGGTGAGGCTGTGGGAGTTCGGAGAGGGACACGGGATAGAGGGGGCCCCGATGGATAAAAGGTTCAGGGCAGGGGCCGTAAACCCGGTGGTTCAACTAGTGTGTCTATGAACGACGGGGCACCTGGTTGGACACCTCAGGTGGGATGGAAAGAGGTAGGGGGTAAGGGAGTTTGGGGGTGGGGGTGGGAAGAGTATTGGTGATCGCAGGCAGCAGTCAACACAGTGGAAGATTCCGGGAGACCTTCTAAAGGAGCGAGGGGGCAGAAGGTAATGAAGGGCCATGCTGAGAGGTAAGGGTAGCCACTCTGAACTTAAAGGGGCTCAACTCTCAAAACAAGAGGTTGCTTGCCAGCAACATGCGATTGGCGATTCTCTTCCTGCAAGAGACTCACTATAAGCAGGGGGCTGGATCAGGAATAAAGGGAAAGGCCATTGGCAAGACCTACTGGACATCTCATAAGGACCGTAAGAAGTAAGGGGTAGGCATCATACTTGGAAAAGATTCTTTATGACGGGGTAACAGGTCAAGACAGGGTATGGGGGTGGTTTCTCAGGATTTAGGGCTACCACAAGGACATGCTGGCCACATTGTATGCACCCAACGGGGGTCTGGTGAAATTAATGCGCCAGATATTTGGGACGTTGGAGACCTGGGCAGAGGGGGCCCCAATCTTGGGGGGGTGATTTTAACCTAATGGCCGACCGGCGCTAAATTGATGGTCAGCAAAAGGAGGGACACCGAAGACACCATCTAGGGAGAACATGGATTTTAGCAACCTACTGCAATATTATGATTGGTTGGCTGTTTGGCGTAGCCACTTCCCGGGGCCAGGGTATACATTTTTCCCCCCTGCATCGGTCATACACCAGAATAGACCTGCTCCTGATTCTGCTGGAATGGCCAGGAAAGATGAGGAGCCCCAACGTTGAGGCGATAACCTGGACTGATCATGAGTTAGTGGTGGTGGAGTGGAGGGTGGCAGGGTTGAGGCGGAAGCAGTATTGCTGGAGGTGTAACCATACACTGACGAGAGACCAGCTATTTCAGGATTTTGGGGGGAAGGAGATAGAGGCGTATTTCAAGGCTAATGACAATGGAGAGGTCTGCATAGCCACAGTGTGGGAAGCAGCTAAGGCTACATTTAGGGACTGCTCATAGCGGAAGAGGCTCAGAGGGAAAGGGAGAGGGGCCTGGTCGAGGCCAGACTCTGCGGGGAGTTGAAGGCTTTACGGCCCAGCTGGGGCGGGATGGTGCCGACAGGGAGGGGACTCAGGGGGAGATGAGGGACAAAAGGCAAGAGCTCCATCCAGTGTCTATAGGTGAGGTGGTAAAGAAAATGAGGTTTACATGGCAAAAGTACTATGAGAAGGGCGATGCTGCCAAATCCTTCCTGGCGAGCAGGTTAAAAGGGTGTAGAGCAGAGAGGAGGGTTGACAATGGGGCCGGTCGAGAAATGGTGGATGGGTGGGCGGGCCCAATTCGCTGCTTACTACCAGCAGCTCCATGCCAAGCCGATGGAGGCAACGGCAGAACAGATGTGCGCCTACCTTGATGGTCTGCTGGTCCCTAAATTTACAGAGGAGGAGGGGGATAGGCTAGAGGTAGAAATACCAAGGGAGGAAGTGATGGAGTGATTCAGAAGTTGAAGGCATGAAAGGCCCCGTGGGAAGACGGGTTTAACACAGATTTTTACAAGCAGTACTACCAACTGCTCGTGACACCCCTGGCCAAATTATATGATTACATTGTGGGGGGGATCCATAGCGCCAACATTTCTTTAAGCTTTAATAGCGGTAATCCCTAAAGAGGGAAATGACTGCATGAATTGCGCCTCGTATAGGCCCATCTCCCTGCTAAATGTGGATGCGAAGTATTCGCAAGGTTGCTGGCATCGTGCTTGGAGAGCTGCCTCACCGGCTGGTCCATGGAGACCAGACATACTTTATTATGAACAGACAGGAGGCCGACAATATGAGGAAGATGCTTCACATTATCAAATCATCCATGTGGATAGGAACTGGGCCCTCCTATTGGATTTGGCCACAGGGAAGGCCTTTGATTGGGTGAGTTGGGCCTTCATGGGGGAGGCCCTCTCGAATATAGGGATGGGCCCGAGGTGAAACGGGTGGATTGTGGCCCTGTACACAAGCCCAACCCGCCAGGGTAGTGGTGAATGGGAATGTGTCACAGGCTTTTGCGCTGCAACAGGGCAAAAGACAGGGATGCCCGTGGTCCTTGTTGTCCGGCTTTAAAGTCAACCTGGAGAAATCAATAGCATATGTGGTAGGTGAGCCGATGACAGTGGAAAATAAATATATTAGAAGGCTACCATTTCGGGAACAGCTGGATTATTTCTGCTACCTGGGTACACAGGTGTCAAGAAACTCCAGGGATCTCTTTGCGAAGAACTACCTGCCGTTGTGGTCCGGGGTGCGGGAAGACTTCGAAAGGTGGGCGAGGCGGCGGCTTTCGTGAATGGCCCGACTCAATTGTATTAAAGTGATGGTGCTACCCACATTTTTGTTTTTGTTCCAGATGCTCCTGGTTGTAGTCGCAAAGGCATTTTTAGATGAAATGAAGGTGATACTGTTGAAGTTCCTTTGGGTGAGGGCAAAACATAGGATCACCTACAGGGTCCTTATTCTGCCAAAGGAGATGGGGTAGTGGGGCTTCCGGATCTCTGGACATAATATGGGGTGTCCCAGCTCTGAGTTATAGTGGATCATTTGGATCCACTCACTGACAAGCAGTGGGTGGCGATGGATAATGCTGTGCTGGATCCTGTCTTGCTGGGGGAGTGGCTATAGGTGCCCAGGACGTGTATCCCAAGAAGGCTGCTGTACCACCCAGTCTTGAAGGTTCTGTGCTCTCTATGGAAGGAGGGTGGGGGGAACAGGTGGCTCACTACGTGGCCTTCGCCGGTAAGCTATATTTGGGTCCAGCCCCTATGGGTTGGGGTGGAGGAGCCACTGGCATTCCAATTGTGGTATGAGAGGGGGCTAAGCAGAGCAGGGCAAATGTGGGAGAAGGGGGCCTTCATGACACTGGGAGATTAGAGCAATGCTTGCAGGCGGGGAAGCTGTCAGTGTTCCGCTATCCACAGTCAAAGGGAGTCTTACTGAATGAATGGTGGGGGGGAAACCTGCAGAGGGAGCTGACAGACTTCGAGAGTATCCTAATCACGAAGGCAGGCTCGTAGGGGCTTACAGCTAGGCTATACAAGGCTATGTTTCTGGCAGAGCCAGGAACCCGCTCTTGGCCAGGGTTAAGTGGGGACAGGACCTGGAGAAGGACATTGATGATGCCCTGCGGACAAGGATGTGCAGGAGTGTCGTATATTCAACGGCCTCCTTGCAGTACAGACATCAGGCCCTGAAGCCGTTACATAGATGGCATTACCCACCCGCTGTGTTATCTAAAATGGGCAAGGGATGTGACCCCAAGTGTTGGAAGAGTCGTAGGGCCCGGGGGACTATAGTCATATGTGATGGGGATGCCATATCATACGAACCTTAGCGTGGATGAGAGGGGTTGATGGGATTAATAGAAAGCTGTCACTGTGGTTCCTCCTCTCTGGAGTAGGGGTGGAAGTGGAGGAGAATGGGGTGGAGGAGGGGAACATGGTACAGGTTGTGTTGGTGGTGGTGAGATGATGTGTTGCCCAAAGGTGGAAAAGCCTGAACCTCCCCGTGGAAATAGAATGGTGGCAAAGGTTAAGGCTATATCTGACCTGGAGTTCTTGACGCACCATTTAGATGAGTCCCGGTATAATATTGAAGGCTAATTGATGCCCTTTTTCGGGAAGTATGGCGAATGAGTGGCAAGGGGAACTGGGGGGTAAGGTGCAGTGAAACCATAGAGACTTGACACAGGGGCGCGCTAAGACGTACTTGGAGGTCGTGGTTACTATCTGAGGTGGGTGGCTCACTTGGGTACGAGGGTGCTCCCAGCTTGGAACTTCTTGAATCTGCTACACAAATAGGAAACTATTTACCTGGCCATAAATTATAGCCTTTTTGGAGTTAACCGGTTGCTGCTGCGGGGCTGGGGGGTTGAGGGGAAGTTGTAGGGGGGGGTTTGGACAGGGGGTGAGAAAGGGGCTGTGGGGTCTAGGGAGGGGAGTTGTGGGAATTTGTATTGTATTATTGAAAATGCTTATAAAGTTCAATTTTGAAAAAGAAAAGTATTGACTAAAGTAGTTTAATTTCCTCAGGCAAGCAGGAGTGTGGAAAGCACACACCAACACGAATGACATTCAATAATGTCATGTGTGTCCATTTGCATCGCTGCTGGCCTGCCCTGCCTTATACCCGCAGCCAATCAAGTCACATAGTTGACTAATGAAAGGTTGCAGCAGACAATCATCTTTCAGTGTTCCGGATCAGGCAGGCAATCGGGTGGATCTCATTCCCATTGGTTTGTCTGCTTTGCAGTCAGGCAGTGCCTGTGGCACTAGACCGTAGGCTCTGACCCCCACATGACCAGACGCTTGCACCTGATTTCCTGAATTTGCTCCAGAACCAGCAAGGCTGATGTTACCTCAGTTTTCCCTCCTCTCAGGCCACTCATCTCTCCATTCACCATTTTTGGCCACTAGGTCTTGCTTTGCTGTGTGCACCATCATCTGTGAGATATCGGAACCCTGGGTGCACCAACTGCAAGGACTAACTAGGATGGATTTTGGTTTGCCAGTTTGTGTATTGGACCTGTATGTTCAGATTCCACCACCCAGCACAAGCTGAAGTGTTAGATATACAGGTTGAAGACGCTTTTTTGTTAAAACCCGCAAAATGCGGGGCAATCTGCAGATCGATGAACAGGCAAATGGCTGAGCAAAAAGCTTCTCAAAGCACTCCTTTTTCTCACCTTATAGTCATTGCCCAATGCACAATTACATTGTGTGGGTGGAATGAGTAGTGCAATGCACAGTATAACATAAGAATTAACCCACTGATGCCTCCTAGCAAGGCCAAACTGCTTCCTTGGCAAAAATGTGGCTCTGAGCCATGTCTGATTGTATGGAGTTGGCTGTTGCTCTGGTGTTTGTGAAAACGACTGTGGGTGGGCATCCAATGCAGCTCATCCATTAAGTTAAGAAACAGTATTTGTCATTGACATTTGTGGCATTGGTCGTCACATGAGGCACCAGTTACCGCAACGCGAAACCCTTTGTCTAGTCAAGCGACCTCTGGGAAATGTATTTGTGTTTTCTCATCACCAATAGCCATGAAGAGAACATGGCTATACAAACAAACACTTGTTGCAACCATTAAACCAACGACGTTCTCATTATTAGAGAGAACATGCCCTTGTCTTAATTACAGTACCTGGCGGAGTGTGAAGGGTATCAAACCCCAATTGCCACATAAAGAGAACATAACAGCACCTCTCCACTCTCTCCATGTTGTGGTGCTAGGCCCGAAACACAGAGCTACTGGGCAAGCTTTGCCAGAGCACATTATGACCTACCATGAAGCACTGTGCAGTGCCTAATCTCAGGTAAACTTCTACAGGATTTCTAGTCATGACCTTAATATTCTAGTGGTTTGAACTGTCACCTTCGATAAGGGAGCTCCGGGAGATCCGAGTTTGAGTCTCTCCTCCAAGGGCTTTTTTTTATATTCAGCCCCCCATCAAATTAATCTCCCGCTACTGTAGTTTGGGACTTAAAGATAACCAATGTCAATACAATATTTTATTTTGGATTTATATTTGGGCATATATAAACAGTAGATCCCATGGTTGAGTTACTGATTGATTGAAGTGCAATGATGTGCCCAGGGCCATTTTAAGCACTTTTGGGGCCCTGGGCATGGACTTCTTTGGGGCCCCCCTCCACCAAACCAAAGGAATTAAGTGATCAAGAATATCTGAGATGCCCCCCCTCCCCTCTGCAATCACAACCCATACGTTGATATGCTGCCCCACAGCATTTACAATAAGGATGGTTACTCCCTTTAAGTCCCCTTACCCTCTTCCTTCTTGCTCTAATCAGACTGATAATGTTGGCCTTCAAATTCTACTTGTTTATCAGTCTAGGAAGAGGTTACTTCTGTTCTAGCATAGATACAGGAGACTTTATATCAATAGAATCCAGGAAGGTATGCAGCCTGTAGTATTAATGCAGGACTCTATGTAAAAGGTGCATGTACCCAGAATAGACAGAGATCTCACATTTGATGCCTCACTGAATGCAAACGTGCTCAAGCATGGATAGAGCAGACCAATTGGTAGGAAGGAGAAAGCTACACGTACCATAGCATGGATAGTGGATGCAGATTAGAAGCTAACAGGAAGGTGTCTGTATCCAGACAGACTGAGATTATAAGTGGGACATAGTTTTCAAATAGTGTTGCCATTAGAGATCAAAGGAACAAGTTCCTGTGGTGTGCAATATATCAATGCTCACTATTATAGTGGAAGCAACACTATAGCCAGTGAAACCATGAGTGAGGCTGTTTTGAAGATCATACCCTGAGAAGGAAATCCCTTCTGTCTACCACCCCTTCCACTCAAATGGCCTACCTAAGAAGAAAGATCAAGTAATGGGCTAAACGATGCCAACAGCATGCAGGGAGGCAAACTTCACAGAAGAGAGTACACCAATGTACGAGATATAAGATGATTGATAGGATCACTGCATTGCTGCTGGCAAAGCCAAGATACAAGCATGAATCCTTTGGTTCCAAATTCTGATACTTATCGATCTCTTGGACTAACAGTTTATGCTCATCGTTGGAAGCGATTGCCTAGGTTTTACAACACCCCATCTGAGCACACTAATTTCTAGACCTTCACCATAAGTTGTGCTGCAAGACCAAGTACATATGCAGGCAGGTTTATAAAATTCAGACATAGGAAAGGCTCAGCCAGCCTTACGGGAATGTGCTATTCTATTCTTTCATAGTAACACATATCACTGCAATGAGTGCTTAACACACTGAGCTAACTTCTGAACCATTGTGGCACTCAATTTACCAGTATGCATTTCAAATGTGGCTATTGCACATGATCAACATAATTCCCACAGAAAGGAAAGAATGCTACAGGAGTTGTGCCACAAGGAACACACAAACTATATATACCACAGTGAACACAGAAAGCATTACATGATGAATTGATTGAGGTAAAATGTACTTTCCAAAACAGGCAGGCAATAGGTTTAGAGCCTCAGCACCATACAATACAATATCCTTGTGTGTGCTATTTGAGTCTGGTGAACAAAGGAATCTTACTTCTTTAGATCAGGCAGCCTTGCGGGGCCCCCCTCCAAGGTGGAGACCCTGGGCAAGTGCCCCTTTTGCCCTCTCATAAAAACGTCCCTGGATGTGCCATGCTTCTGTTTATCTATGATTGCACGGTCGTCATGGTCCCGATGTTTGTACTGTAGCTTAAGGGCTTGAAAGCTTGTCTCCGGGAGCAGCCTGGGCGCTGAGATCAGTCTTCATTTCAATGCCTTTTATTTTCATTTTATTTTAATAGCCTACAATTAAAATAATTCGCTATTAGCAGGTGTGAATTCAACCCCTGGTTAAAGCAAGTTACTAATAATGTACTGTATGTATCATTTATTTCTGGAAAAAATGTGCCTCACAACTGCATGGCTTGGGTAATCTGTTTGTGAGTTTGGGAAGTTCAGCTGGATCATCTCTGCATCAAATAACTATTCCACAGAAGGTTGGAACCTTTTGGTGACTAAAAACCTATTGTTTGCTCTACAAACACTATTGCAATTTTTAAATCAATACAATTTAAAAAATATGCTGCTTTGTTGCAATGGGCGCTACTGTTTTCTCTGAATTTGACATTTCTTTAATTTTAAGACTACAGTTCCCTTATTGCATTTGACAGATACATGACAGACCACTCTGCTGGCGTGTTTGTGATGAACCAAGATTACACAGATCGCATGATGCTCAACAAGCTTCTCTTTCAGTTCTACCCAAGCCTTGTGTCATCTTTAGGGGGGAGCTTTAATTGATTATAAGCAATCATAATAGCCAACATGTCTACTTCTGTTCTACCTGTGGCGGGTCGGGAAACAACACCGACATGGTTTTGAAATTTCTTAGATTAATTATTAAATGATAGAATAATGCCTATCCCTCCCTATTGCTATCAGTGATTCTCCTGCCTATATAAATAACTAAGGTGCTCTTCAGTCCTCAACCAGTCTCCAAATGAAAATAAATTGTCAACTTCCAAAAAACGAATTCTACCTGAGCCTACTATTATTCTAACCAAAGTAAATAATGTAAGGAGAATTACTCCCTTCTCCTGACTTTCTCTTCTTAAAGAGTTTTGTTCTTCAATCCAAAGTCTCTAATATGGTATCTTTAAATAGGCTGTCGTCACTTTCTGTGTTAGACCTCGGAACTCCTTCAGTGTCTTCAGGGACTGACTATTTCTTCCCCGGTCAGTGTTCAATGGATTTCCTCTTATTCTTTGATCAAGGCCACCATGCTTTTTGATTCTTTTGTCATATATTTTCTTATTTGGGAAATATTTCTTAGTATTTCGTTTTCTCTCCTGAGATAGCTTACTTGGCGTTCTTTCTGATAGATCCTGCTAGTCTTTCCTTCACACTCATAGGATTTTCCTCCAAATATGTTCCACTTTGCACTTCTTGTCTTATGGGATATCTGCCCCACTTCTCAGGGTGTTTGTACCCAATGCTTATTAGTCTTTTTTGAAGATGTAATCTGGACTCTTTCTCACATTGTTACCGTTCCAATTCATCACCTTTCCATTCCATGTCTCGTACATTTCACTGGTAGGAGATTTTCCTGATGTGTAATGATTCTCCGGCAGCCTCTTGGTTCTACCGTCTTCCACATTACCTCTAAGCTGATAGGAAAACATCCCTGGAGTCAGCACTTGCTCAGGCTTTTCCTTTCGGCTCTGCCTCATTCTCTCATGCAGTCTGGCGGCGTTCCACTCTCGGTCTTGTACTTCTCGTCAAGCAGATTTTGCTGCGGGCCACCAGACCTCTCGCTGTTTCTTCTGCGGGTGGTTTGGGTGTTATAAGGTCGCATTGCCCACCACGCACCTATTGTGGTTACACCGCCACCAGGATTTAGCTTCCCATCTCCTTGGTTCACCAGTGCAGGTAGACGCTGGGCTTCCAATGTTTCACTCTTGAAGTCCGGCCAATTCTAAAAGTCATGGGCTCCGCGGCTTTCCTTCGCTCTGCCTCTCTCAGCTCTGATACTGTCAGGGGGGCTTACCCTTTTTACACTCTCTCTCTCTGCTTTGCTTCCCCTCAGTGTGGCCTCCTCTCCTAGTTTACTCATCTCAGTTAAATGGATATTTTTCTTTAAAGAGACAGTTTCTTTTTCTTGCTGGTGCTGGCTTATGTTTTCTCTTCAACCAAATCTCTGGATTTTACATTGTTCATTTTCTCTGATAGTCCTATATGATACATTACGGGGAATGGCATAGGAAGTTTCTCACAGGAACAGGAGTCCTTGTCCCGGTGAGTCTCTCCCAATGAGGTCCCACTTGCCTCAAACCCTGGGACGGGAGTTGTGGAGCAGGCTCACCTTCCTAGCCTCACAGGGGGGGCCCTCCCGTTGGGGAGAAGGGAAAAATTCCCTGGATCCATCATATAGCCCACTTTTATTTTGTGTGATAACGAGTATGGTGATCTGTCAGGTTGTGCCTCAGTTTATACACGCTTCTAGCGGATTCACAGTCACCAGTCACAACATTGATAATGTATACAGTTACTGCAAAATACTGATGACACTGAGATAACATTCATCTTCCCTACCATATTTCAAGCATCCTATTTCTTTTTTTTTTTTTTTTAGGTAAAAAGAAATCAACAAATAAACATACAACTTGTTCATTCCACAGGGCCTAACAAATGGAAATAAAACAGCACAGTATCAAATCTATCTGATGCCAATAGAAAACAAATGTCATGGTCGTAAATGGAGAGAATATAATAGACATTACTGCACCGCATTCAACCCCACCAAAGGCAATGAATAAATTAATGACACCCTCACAAATGGTATAAACCCAACACCCGGTACTGTTCCCCAGAATGAACTGTTCCGGTGCCAAGTAACAATGTTGATAGTTTACAATAGGGGAAGAGACAAGAAAGTAGTTCACCATACAGCAGAGAGATACCTTACTCTCTGCAGTGAAGAAGACTTTATTCTTCTCTGGACGCACTTGAATGTTCTTTGCCTTTAACAGGAATTTCCAATTTGCCTTATAAGGATTTATTCTTTTTATGGCAGGCACCTCACTTCCCATATTGATGCACTGACTACGCTAATACGGTTTGGTGGCATGGCCCTTCTGCTGTAGTTCTTGTTAATTTCCATTTAGAAATGAGTGTCGTTAACTGATCTGACTTTGGCAAAAACTGTGTTCAGACTTGAGCTAACAATAATGTCAGTACTTTGAATCTCTCCCTCAGTTTTTAAGCACTACATGCACTGCATAGCACCCTTAACTGTAACCTTGGTTTGCCAAATACTGAGGCTCTGAGCAATGAGCCTGGTGTCAACAAGTGAGGCAGGAGAGCTGAATGTGAGCAGTGTCTTTAAAAAACAGCTGGTGCTCTTGCCCTTGCAGAGATGGAGTCATGGGAAGGGTAGCCTCCCAGGGGTAAGGTGCAGCCACAAATCTCCAAACCTGGGGCTAACTAAAATAACCATATACATACACTGGGATTCTGCGGGCAGGCAATACTATTTGGGAATGTATGGGATTATGCTGTGCCAATCTAGGAGTACTATGCTATGTCCTGGCACACTGTGCATGATCTCTTATCACACTCGTAAGAACATGTTCAAACTTAGGCCTCAGCCAGTTCCCCTCAACTACCAATGCCCTGCCCAACTCGGCTGTTCAGGTTAATATCAACTGTAAACGCATTCACCGAATTGCGCCCCATGTTGATATCTGTTGAAAGAAAACATTTAAAAACCATTATGCTTGCCCGGACTAGGCAAGGCCGGAAATATAAGACATTGGGCCTCATTACGAGGTATGCCGGTAGCCATGCCGCTATTGGCGGCATGGCTGCTGGCAAAACCGCATCCGTGTCCGTGTCCTCGGAATGAGGACTTACCAGACCATTCCGAGTTTGGATGGCCCGGTAATTCCTCACTCGAGGACATGGACACGGTTCATCCCCATTCCCATTCAGCCCCCATAGGGCTGAATGGGAATGGGAGAGGGAGTAAACAACGGGCCATTATGAGATGGCCCGTTGTTTGCTCCCTCTTCCCCTCGCAGGACCCGGTATGCATGCCTGGTTTTCCCAGGCGTGCTTAACGTGTCCCGCGAGGGGACCTCGTAATGTGGCGGAACGGGTTGAATGGCGCCGCAGCCTTTTACAGCGCCGTTTAACCTGTTCCGCCAGGGTCGTAATGAGGCCCAGTATTATCACTGACAGCAAAGGACGAACCCGACAGTGCCCGCTCTGGTCATTTGAGGGTTTCTCAGACGAGCAGACCATACACCATACAAGCATCACAGCAATGATGGGGGCCCACATGCTTACGTGTTCGAAATGACTAATTGTTGTCGTCGAATCTTGTTCAGTTCAGTACATAAAGGTAGCGATTCACGCCCGCAGAATAGATAAAAAACACAATTGATGCAACGGTCCAGGTTTTAAATGCACTGCATACAGAAGGCATTCACTGGCAGAGGCTGCTTGTGGAAATCCTGTTGAATGGCAGAGGAGGAGTGCCCCTTAAACTAAGTCTGTGAGAAAAAACGCATATATATTTATAGAAAACACAGCGAAATACGGTCTGATACAGTGGTCGAAGTGTACGAAAAGAAGTAGTGGAACTATGTGCCCTGCTGGCCTGCCCCTGCTCCCCACAAACCCCATTGCCACAACCCCTCCCACACACAATACACCCCGCAAACACTTGCACCTGCTGTTTAAGGGTACGTTCAGTGCACTGGTTTCAACTTCTTCCTACACGTTTATTTTGAAACAAAACCATTACGGAACGGTTTCTTTTTAAAATAAAAGTATAGGAGCTGTACAAGGTAATTTAAAAAAAGTATAGGAGCACCGCTCCCGCTCACTTCGATCACTGGTCTGATATGACTTATATGCACAAGTCTTTAAGTTGACGCACAAAAGAAAACAGAAAGAAACAGGTCATAAATAAAAATCGGGGAAAATAAGACTTGTTGTGCGGTGCGAGCCCTGATTCCCAGTAGATTGAGGCGTTCAGCCAGTAGATGAAGCCCTCTGGCCCTGGGTCCACCAACGCTAGCAGGTTTTACTCATGAAAAAGTACCTATCTGCTTGATAATGGCACACCCATGTGTATTCTGGGCAGGGGGTGCGGGTGCAGACACTTCTACCCAGGTTGAATGGCAAAGGGACAAAGTGATAGCAACTTGTGCTGCTGCATCGGCCGCCTAGCCGAGATAAATTGGGGTCCAAACTGTGGGGAGATGTGTTGGTGAGATGGCTATTTCAGATGAGAAAAAGAGAAACGGGTGAAAATATCTCTTTCAAGTACAATATGGAAAAGTCAAACAACATGGCTCATCACAGCAATAAAAAAACAGAGCAGTCAAGGTTCATGCACACCTGCCTAGTCTCCGGTTTACCCCAGAGACTCCGGGTTTTTACGCTCTTCTCTGGTCTCCGGGGAAGAGCATGGAGTCTCCGGGTTTCCCCACACATGCTACTAATGCAAGAAAACATCAATGTCGTTTTAAATGATTGCGTAAGGTACAGTGTTTCATCAGAAAATGAACAAAAGAAAAAGGGATCAGAACTCAATCTGGCCCTAGGTGTGCTCTCCCCTGCTCTGCAAACGGACCTGCTCAAATTTTGAATCTGATGTAGTGATATTTCTTTCAAAGTCATCACTCAGTACTCATTGGTAAAATCATGAAGAATCTTGTCTTCTGTTTTATTACTGAGGCTTAGGCGTCCTTTATCCATATAGCACCTTTTAGTGTGTTATGCCAATGCATTTCGGACATAGTCCATCATCAGGGCTCTAAGCGCTATCGCCATCATGTTACATTATTATACAAAAATTAACCAAAAATTAACCAGCAATCATTTCATGTCCAAAAAACAATTTTTGTCACAATCCGTTGTTGTGTTCAAAGGACATTTTAAAGACATTCACATCATGTAATTGTTGTCCATAAGCACATATGCCACCATATTGCAAAGTGTCAGTAGTATTTAAGTCGTAATAGTTCAGTGATCACCATCAAGTAAATGTAAACACATACCATTTTTGCAGATTTTCAGTTATTTCAAATCCCAGGATGTGAATCACCACAGATAAACAAAAATGAAAAGCAAGTAAGCTACATTGTCGAACACATGTTTAAAGTTAATGGTGCTCTTCAAATAAGTTGTGTACCTGTTGTGGCACTATTTGTCTCCCCTTCTGTGTCACTTGGTTTCGCCTCAATGTCATACCCTCATGGGTAACCTGTGAACAATCACCATATTCATGTTTATGTTGCCCACGTAACTCTAAGCCTCTTGATTATCTTGCCATTAACCTTCCTTACCTGTGTTATCCATACGCTTCACGAAATACTCCTCGATATGAGAAACCTGCGTCCTTGCTAGACGCTGGTTTTCTTTGTTTGGCTCCTGTTACTAGGTGACCCGCGCGTGCGCGGGTCTGTGAGTGAAAGTTACATTCACTTTCTCGCCTTCGCCATGCGCCGGCGTTGCCGCCGGCTTCTGTTACATTTAAAGTGACAGCGTTATCAATCTATTCTATCTACATGTGGTAGTGATGTGTATAGTTGTATTATGGACCCAATGTAAGTAAGCTACATGCAATGCAAATTACTGGTAAATGGTAAAGGAAGTATTCATGGGCAATTCACTGTTTAATTACCAGATCCCGTGGATAAGATACTAGGTTCCCCTCTCTGTGTGTGTTAACCAAGTGCTTCATTTCAATGTGAAAAATCCACACATTATGTAACGCAAATAAACCTTATGAGCTGTTAAAAACAATTAAATATTCCAAAGCAAAAAAGCGTAGCAATCTCATATTATGAAAGTATATAATTCACAATTCTAGGGTGAGCTATGGCAGAAGACGCTGATCAAGTCTCGAACAGGAATGTCACCCCATAATAGATACTGCAACAATTATTCAAGTTTCAAATGGGAATGTCACTCCATAATAGATACTGTAAACATAATTCAACCTTACAGCTCTCTGATGTTAAGATACACATTGTCAAACATCAAAAGGATCAACCAATTTGCTAAGTCAATGCTCAGAGTCCATACAGCCTTATCCATTTACTGTTCTTCATTTGCTGGATGCTACAAAAAGCATACATAATTTATTTCTTCGTTAATTCTGCCAGGTTTTAATGAGTCCAACCTATCTATCCAATAGGACTCTCGTTGGTTGAATCTCCTAGTGATGTCCTCATGTTTGTCTCTTGGTTTAACCACTTCCAGGACCTGAATCCTGATTTGGTTGATATTGTGTTTTTTCTCTTCCCAATGTGTTGCTACTGCGGAATTCTTGTTGTTTGTACGTATACATGATATATGTTCATTCCATCGGATTCGGCCGGATCTCGTTGATTGTCCCACATAGTAAATGCCGCATGGACAATTAATGGCATAAATTATGTTGATTGTATCACATGTTGCGAAACTTGAATCTTTTCTCCTGTGCAAGGGTGATTGATAATATTCCCCTTAGTGATGAAATCACAGTTGCTACAGTGCAGACACGGGTATGTACCCGTTCTCTGTGTTATAGGTTGTTGCGTCATAGGTCTTGTTTTGACCAGTCTGTCTCTCAGGTTTCTGCTCCTCTTATATGCAAAAATGGGGTTGTCCTTGAATAGATGTTCCACTCTTATATCATTCCTCAGTATTTGCCAGTTCTTAAGTAAGGCCGCTTTTATCCGACTGCTTTGTAGAGAATAGCATGATACAAACACCATAGGATTATTCAATTTCGTAGGTTTTTCTCTTCCTTGTGATTCAAGCGTCTGCAATGACGGGCATTCTTTTTACTGCTGTAATCTCTGCCTCTTTGTAGCCCCAGGCTTCAAACTTCCTTCCAACTCGGCTGGTGAAAGCTGAGTCAGTGCAGCAAGTTGTTACGATCTCTATATTTGCGATATATATTCGTCTCATACCTACCTTCATTGACGTGTATAGCTACATCCAAAAAATGAATGTCTGTTAAGGAGCTCTTATAAGTGAATTTTATTCTTGGGTCTACGGTGTTCAGGTATATAAAGAATTGTTGTAGTGTATCAGGTGACCCTATCCATATTTCAAAACTGTCATCTATACACCTTGAGAACAAAGCACACAAATGAATAGGTTCAAGAACACTGCGCTTATACAAAAGAAATCCCGCAGTTTTTATAAACTCTGCACTTTTTTAGAGAAGAAATTACTCTTACAAATTAAACCATAGAGAAAAAATCTCTCAGAAATGTTTTATGTTAGAATTGTATGAGTCAAGAACATAAAAGCACAATTCAAGGAGAAATCAGACATCAAAATGGTTTGTTGGGCCACAACAGAAACAAACAAAGATATGTTTTCAACACACTGTACCAAAACATTTTTGGGACAATATCATAGTAGTGTGCATGTAACAAACCCAACCTCTATGAGGGTTTGTCAAAGTGGCACCAATCAATAGTGTAAACATTCAGAACAGGATTCTTAAAACAACATAGAACAACTGTAAGGACACAAAGAGAGTTTTGTATGTGTGGACAGTAATGGATATGCTATAGTTTCATGGAAGTGAAAAATGTTTTGGTGTGCTTTGTTCTCTAGTTAACCCTCCTGGGTAGAATAGGTTCCATACCAGGAGCCCGAATTTTTGAATCTATATACCTTGTCCAAAGTGCTATATTCTCCTTCGAATTCACTTGTGATAAAATATGATCCTGTTCAAATTTATGCATGAAACAGTTTGCATAAGTAGGGGCATCATTGCCCCATTGATGTTCCTGAGGTCTGGAGAAAAAACGTATATTTATACTGGAAGTAGGAATTCTCTGCAATAAATTCCAGTAGAACCGTGATGAACTTCTTCACTGCTTTCATTTCTCCTTCTTCATTCACAAGAAACTATTCTATTACTTCCTGCCCCATATCATGAGGGATCGATGTATAGAGGCTCTTCACATCAATTGTAAACATTATTGAATTGTTTATATAGCCGGTGTCCTTCAAGCGGTCCAAAAAGCGTGCGGTATCTTTGGTATAAGTACATGTTTTTTGGACCAGCGGTTGGAGGAAGAAATCTATATATTGACCAAGGGGTTGTAGTAGGCTGTCTATACCAGACACTGTAGGTCTGCCAGGTGGCTGCGTAGGATGTTTGTATACCTTTGGTACTGTATTGAAATTCGGTACCCGTGTATGCTTGTTTAGTAGAAAGGCTTTGGTTTTGTCATTAATCCACTCCAATTCCTCTGCCTTGTCCAACAATCTCTCCAGCTGTCGCATAATCTCTGCGGTCGGTTCTCCTTCTAGTTTAGCATCGGTATTGGTATCACCAAGTTGTCTATTACATTCCCTATCGTAGTCTGTACTGTTCATAATAACCAGGGCTCCCCCTTTATCTGCTGGTCTAATGGCGATTTTTTCATCTGCAAATAAATCCCTGAGTATGTCCAACTCACCTGCTTTTAGGTTACTATATTTTGGACGCTTATAGGAAATCTGTTTGAGATCATTAAGAGTTTGTTTCTGAAAAATATCGATGGAAGGCGTGTTCACAGGTGGCATAAAACTACTTTTAGTTCTGAATTCCTGTAGAACCTCCTCCTTCGGGTCTCTATTCATTGGAGGTTCCAGCTCATTAAAGAAGACCTTGAGTTTAAGTTTCCTCACCAGTTTAAAAAGATCTATTTTAGTCTCAAACAGTGTGGTACTATGTGTGAGCACAAAACTCAAGCCTTTTTGTAATACCTCCTTCTCCATTCGATTTAATGTTCTTGATGATAGGTTTATTACTAGGTCTTCTGTTGTGGATGTGCTGCTCACGTCTCTACTCTTGTGTCGCTTTTCCCCTCGTCTTGTCTTCTTCCTTCTCTGGGTCGCCCTAAAAAAGGTTGTGCCGATGTTGTTGCTCTTGCTGATGTTGGGAGATTCTCCCTTTGTGATGTTGTTGTCCTTTCTTCCGGTGTTCTGCGTTGAGTATCCCTATCTTCGGAGTCAGTTCTGGAGGAGTTATCCGTACTGCTTCTATTGGGCTTCCTCTGTGGTGGAGCCGTGAATCTATCCATCCACGTATAGACTTCCCCATTCAGGTAGTCATATGTGTCTCTCCTACATTTTCTTACTTTCTTCCCTTCTATTTCCGTTTTGTATGTTTCAAGTTTCTCATTAATGTCCTGGACTATTTCATCAAGCTCCTCTTTACCTAATGTTGTGCTCAATTCGCTCTCAATTTCCTCTATCTCTTCGTCCAAAGTTGTTACATTCTTTGTCAATTCCTGTATCATTAATAAAATCAAATCCAAGGAGCATCTATTCAGGATTGCCTCCCATTTTCGAATGAATTCTTTATTCTCAGAAAATGAAGCCACTTTCCTTTCCGCTCATATTGACGTCGTTTTTGTGTGTGTTTTCTTTGCAAAATGTGTTTGGGAAGGTGGATGAGTCTTGCCGAAAAGGGGGCGGGGCATCTGTGATGTAATTCCCTGCGTTTCCTCTCTATAAATCTAGGCAGGTATGGGTTTGTGCATGTACTGGAACTAACGCTGAACTCATGCTGTGGACAGAGGTGCATGCATGTATCTGTCCCTGAACCCCTCCGTACGGGAACAGTTCAGCAAAGTGACATCTAAACTGTGAATTCACCCATCCGTGTCACACTTCCTGCAGGGGGGAGTGCATTTGCATGTCCATGAGCCACTCACACCAAGTGGTGCATGCACCTGCCCCATGACGTGTAGCATTGAATGCACCTATTCATTAACCCCTTCTTGGCATGAGCTGGAGCATGCAGAATATAGTCACCTCAGTATCTGAAACCTGCCAGACGCCTCCAATTCAGTATGAATCAGTCAGCTTGAACCATGCAGACAGTGAATGTGAAGTAGTTTGCACTCCCATTGAGACAATGGGGCTCATTACAAATTTCCCGGTATCCCGCCAGCCTGATATCCCGGTATTAGTGGGATATTACAGGTGGCAGAGTCGCTGGTAAGTTCCCATCCCGTGGAGTCTGGGATTGCTGGTATTACTGGCACCGGTAGTACCAGTGCCAGTGATTCCAGCATTTAGTTGCCAGTAGGGGCCAGATCTACCAGCAGGTCGGGGCTGCCGGTAGATCTGTGCCTCTACCGGCAAACTTCTGTTTCCATGGTCCGTAAATGCCGGTACCGGAATTAGCAGCATTTTCACCAGCATTTTACCCAGACCGGGGAACTCCTAATGAGCCCCATTGTTTTTCCTCTTCCAC
Source organism: Ambystoma mexicanum (assembly GCF_040938575.1). NCBI lineage: Eukaryota > Metazoa > Chordata > Amphibia > Caudata > Ambystomatidae > Ambystoma > Ambystoma mexicanum. The sequence continues at coordinate 661,804,770 of NC_090922.1, forward strand.
CATGGCTATCTCCCCTTCATGGGTGGACGCGAAGTGACAGGCCTGATCACGACTTTGGCGGTAGCGCCGGCGGTAATACTGCCGTCGGTATTAGCCCTACCGCCGAACTCCCCGGCGCTAATAGTGCCAGATCACGAGTTTGGCAGTAATGTAATTCCCCATTCCCCATTGAGCCCATTCGGGAATGCCCCATTCCACATTGGGCTCAATGGGGAAAATTTGCGCTCTTACTGCCGGCGGATTTCCCACTAGTGGTAATAGCGTGAATTTTCGGCGGATTTCCCCCCAGCCAAGAGCTGGGGCGAAATCCGCCAAAGTCCTGATTTGGCGGACCCTTAAATCCGGGGGTAATAGCGCGACCGCCGGATTTAAGGGTTACCGCCAAAGTCGTGATGAGGCCCACTGGTTGGTAACAGTGCAGTATAAAAATGCACAAATATTAAAACACACCCATAATAATTGTGTAAAGTCGGAGTTTGCAAGCCTGCGTTGACCAGCAGTGATCAGAATCTGGGGCTGGCAGATTACACATACATGTTGTTGTAGCTATTAAGTGGTCCTTGGACTGTGTGAGACCTCCACTCTGACATTTTACACATCTGCACTTTTAGCATGTGGGAACGGCTCACCCAGAATGGGGAGAGACCTTTGGACAGCAATGGGACGAGTTGGCTGCCAACGCACCGCCATAACTGGAGAACCATATTCCCTCTGCTGCAAACAGCAAATCCGGCCCTATTGCAAGGGGGGCAGGAGGGAGGTGCAGCATCATTACAGACGCTCTTATAATTGGGAAAGCGATACTACAAGGCCTGGAGTGCAATTTACTGTTTGCCTAAAAATACCAGTACTGGCGGTTCTTGGAATGCTACAGAGGCATGTGTCTGGGCCTCCTGCAAGCCCTCAGGAAGCCCCACACTGAAACCACGCATTGATTTACATGGGTTATCCCCACCCTTACTGCTTTACTGGTTTGATTCATATTTTGTAATTTGCTTCTACTGTTCATCTTTATTGTATCCTTGTTGTTGTTATAATGTAAAGCGCTTTGGCGTAAAGCGCTATATAAACACAATAAACATAAACATAAACCCATGACTCTCAGCTAAAGGCCCAGGTGCGGGGATCTCTTCATATCAAGCGGCAGAAGAGTTGAGGTAAATAACGAGGGAAACCTAGGGCTGAAGCAAAGAGCGGGTGCATGGAGCTAGCAAGCAAGATGGTGCCAGCACACCAACATCCAAACCAGAGAGTTGTGCGGTGTTGGAGGTGTTCTGCAGCATCCTTGGCAGGAGTGGTGTACCCCCTCTAAGCCTTCTTCTCCACTCTGGTGCCAGGACGTGTGCATTCAGTCTGAATGGCCTGCAGCAAAAGATTGTCCTGGGACCCACAGGGAGATGACTGACTTCATGAGGATTGGTGGGCTGGTGCTCGCTGGGTATGTTAGATAGCAAGGTGCACATCTCCAGGGTGGTGAGGATCACTAGTCTACCGCTTATCTCAGGATGCTGCTCCACATTCCTCCCACCACCCTTTTCCCCACTGGCAGCACCTTTATGCCTCCTTCCCACCAAGGGCTCTTGCTCAATGTTTGCACACAAGGTGAAATTTGAAACGCCTTGATGGGTGGCTCTCTACATGGTGATGTTGTCCCCCACGGAGATAGTTTCTCTAGCCATCTCTGCTTCTAATGCACTTCTACTGACAGTGATAATGGTTCCTACTGACTATGCAAGCACCTACAACAAGCAGACAGGCTCCACTTTCTGGGGATCTAAGACGGTCATTCAAGCGATTGTATGCCTCTCGGCTTTCTCAATGGACTACACACTCGACACACTTGCTAACCAGCGCCTGCTGAGCTTTTGGTAACATGAGTGCTACATGTGTGGTTTTTGGTGGCAGCAGGATCCCTCTGGATGTTTTCCTTCAGTGCAGCCATTTAGAAACGTGGTACTCAGATTCTAAGGCCGAAGACCGCTAGGTAGGATAGTTTTCCCTTTGTGGTGCAGAACCGCTAGCATATGTCACATTAGCCAGTATAAGTTACTGCGACATACCACGAGTTACATACAAATATTGAGACTAACAGTGAGACCCCTATCTTAAAGCAAAAGGACACGAAGACAGGAAAGATCAGTCAGGGGGTAGGTGGGTCATCAACACTAGCCTAAAACTAGGGAAATATTAGTGACCCTGAATGAGAGCAAGACTCTCTGCACCATTCCAAAATTACTGTGGTGTAAAAAATTCACTTTGATGTGAACACACAGGATAATGGCAAATCGGCCACCTAATGGGTCATACCCCTTCCTCAGAACTTAAACACAAAATAATAGCCAGCTCAGGCAATGTATCTAAATCCATCAGCAGTGTGTGAAAGGGCATTTCAGCAATCATACAGCAGGCACAGGAGACAGAGAATACCTCACGTGCCCACTCACGTCATCAAGAAATTCTGTCCCATTGAGGCAGTACAGATCCTGGCTGAAAAACTCAAAGGCGGTGACAACAGATCCTGACGCAACAAAAACCGGTTCAGTGGGAACCTACTGGAGGTGGATATGGTGGATATGGAAGGTCTCAGGGTCTAGCTTTTGTGATCTGTCCTCCAAAATCACTACATTTGCAGTGCATGCTTGCCATGAATTGTGCATCCCTGGGAGCAGGGAATGTGTTTGATTTGGGAGCATTTTAAAACGCTTCCCACTCCTGAATTCACATACTAAAATGTGCTGAAACACCCATTTATTTGTCCAAATGCACAAAGAGGTGTGAAATGGGATATATGATGCACCCACTCCGATTTGTTTTTGCAAGTTATGAGAACTGCTTTCACATCTTGTCACTTGTGCAAAAAAATAAAATAACCTAGAGCATCTGTCTCATTACGTGAGAGAAGTGAAGACTATTCTGTTGATGGCCTCACATCTCCAACTGTACCAACATTCAGCCCCTTTAACCAGTGTAAAGGGAAAAGAGATGTGCTTTGTAACCTCCTAGACGGGAGACAAGAATGCACCCTATTAACGATAGATGAGCCTGATAACCTCCTGGCTGAGAGACTTGAAAATCCCCACTAATGGATTTTTTATTTTGGCTCTTGGTTATATTTGAGGGCCAGCAGCATCAAGCCTCAACAAGAATAGAACTTGAAACAGTATTAGGAGTCAAGCACGCTGCAGTGGATGATGAAGATGCTCTGCAGTCTTGGCAATGTTGAATGAGATCCAGACACTGAAGTGCAGCCCAGAGAGAGAGAAATCGTAGGAGCCGGTAGCTAAATGATAATTTTACATACTGTGATAAAGTCCCCTGCTAGTTCAGGGGAACACCAAGCCGGTGACTCAAGTGGCCGGGTGACACCAGGAGCCAGTGGACGTTGGACCAGGGGATGGTGCTCCTGGTCACCTGCGCTTGGTTGCCGTCACAGGGCAGGGGACAGTCACATTGACCAGACTGACTGAATAGCCTTGAATTTCCCCTACACTTTAGTAGGGCAGTACAAGACAGTCTGGGATACCTGGACCCTTTCCAGGGCCTTAGTAATTCACCTCAAAGCAGCCACAATAACTGTGGCATTCCCCCACAGAGATAGTCTGAAACTCTCTCAAGCCCCCAGAGAGATAGTCCAAAGCTTTGTCAAGGCAGACCAAAAGTCCTATGAAGGAAAAGCAAATGTTTACCTTCCACCAGAGACATTGTTACTCACCCAACACTAGTGGTGGTTGCTCTGATCCTGTTACACTCTAACGCAGTATCAGAGAAATCAATCTCAAGCTCAAGTGAGATGCTCTGGGAGCTACCGAGAACTGTTCTTTATACATTATTGCAGGTTCATCGTCTTCAGAAGCCCAGCCGAGGGGGAGGCGGGAGAGCACTATGAAAAGCAGGGACCTCAGTTGGCCATTGTGGGATAGAGGAGCAGGAGTCACAAGTTTGGTTGTGGAAGGACATTTGAGAGCACTGGAGAAAGGGGTAGCTGTAGATAGAGATGAGATTGCAGAGATGGCAGCAGTGGGGATCAGGAGGAGGTGGTGAGAGATAAGAAACTGAAGGAGGAGGAGTCAGATCAAGGATGCAGGAGCAGGTAGCAACATCAGGAGGCGGGACAGTTTTCAGGAAGACTTGATAAGAGCAAGGGTTCAATAAGAGAGGCCAACATCAGGAAGAGATATCACTCATCAGGAAGATGGGGTTAGAGCAAGAATGAGGGAAGAGGGGACAGAAACAGGAGGATGCAGTAGTCATTAGGAGGAGGTGGTATGGCAGGAGGGAGAGAAGTTGATAACATGAGTGGATGAAAGTGGTACAGAGGAGGTAATAACATCAGGCGGTGAAAGAGATACTGAGGAGGTGGAGATTAAACATCGGGTCACAAGGGTGGTGAAGAGGAGGTGAAAGTGGTAATATCAAGAGGAGGAAATGTTATCCTGGGGTGATCAGACTTCCTATAAAACATCATGGCAGCAGACACATACCCTAGCTATGACGCCAGATATGTTCCAGATTTACTAGCTAAAACCTCACTTTTTGGAGAGGGAATAGAGCCAACTTTGATCACCAACTGGAGCAATTGGGATGAACTGACACAACTCAAAAAAAGACTTATTAGAACCGACCTACATGGAATAGTGTTATTGGAATATCTAAGAAATAAATGGAACCTTACCCCAAGGATTGGTGGTGAATAAGGAGCATAGACAGTTCCTGGATAATACAAAATTCATTCTTCAGTGGAGCTTCATTTCAAATAAGTTTGGCAAGCACTGGATAATGTTGATAATAGACACCGCTAAAGGGATGTCTGAAAAATAAGCAAGGAACTTAACAAGTTAGAAGAAGAAATCAAACAACTTGTCCCACTTGAAAATTTTCAGAACAAAGTTAGAAGAAATCCTGAAAGAGATGAATGAATTCAAGGAATACACTGTCAGAGAACGTATTCAAATAATGAAGAAGGATCTGGCAAATTTTAGCCATGAAAAAGCCTTCCCCTACACAAAATATGGGTTTGAATGTAGAGATAATGCAGAACAGACCAGAGGAGGAGGAGGCAGAAGAGTCAAATTTCAGAATACGTCGTTCAGCCCGGGAGATGAGATATCAGGAGAAGAATCCAGAACCAGAGATTTTGAATCCCATACAAGAGGTGGTCCATAGATTAATCTTTTTTTAATTTCTTTTATCATTGTGTTAGTTTTACCAAACAACTTTGCACAAGCAGATTCCTGCTAGTTATGTCAATTTAAAATAAAGTATTTCCAACCTTCTAAAATACATTAGACATGCTAAAATCGAAAAAATACATCATCCAATGTGAGCATGGTGGTCCCTTAGCCCGCCAGCTTCAATTTAAAACTTCAAAAACACAATTAATATTTCTCCATAACAACGTGAAAAAAGCAATGTATGCCTGGTTATTCTCATAAATAATCCCATGGCAAGAAATAGAAGAGCGGGTGATCATAGAAACAGATGTATAGGATGCAGACCATACAACACAAGATCTTTTTTACAACAGGATCAGGATCTAGGAGAATGGGACCTGGAACGACGAGTGACCAGGAAAGTATTTTATTTCATCTCTCCAGCTATGAGCCCAACCCCTCAGAAATGTCAGTCCTAGAGAGAGGTTTAGGCTATTTAACTACTCATTTACATGATAGATTTGGCTTCAGAATGGAATTCAGCCAATTTATTAGGAAAAGCCACCTGAAACAATTATTTAAAGCTTACAGCTCCACAGGTGAAGACAATCAATCTGGGCTCAGGAACAAGTCCATCCTTATTCTACCCACTACCTCTCACTCGGCAGAAGCCCAGGTGTTTGAGAAGAAGGTACTAGCTGATATCACGAGATTGGAACAGTAAATTAAGCTTGACAAATTTGTGAATGTGTCAAAAAATGAAACGGAGGCTATTGAAAACCTAAAGAACAATTTAGAGATCATAATACGCAGAGCAGACAAAGGTGGGCTATTGTTCTAATTAATAGGACAGACTATGTACAAGAATGCCTCTTACAATTACAAGATGAAATGTGCTATCAGAGATTAGTAGAAGATCCTACAAACCATCTTCAATCGATCATCAAAGATAAAGTGGAAGAAGCAAGACACAAGGGCTGGATTAGTAGACAAGAGTCAGATTTTCTTATATAAAAGAATCTGAGAATTCCCAAATTATATGTTCTGCCAAAAGTACATAAAACTCTACTCAAGCCCCCTGGCAGGTCGATCGTGTCAGGAGTTGACTCAGGACTCAAACCACTGTCAGAGTTTGTTGACATTTATCTAAGAACATATGTAAGAGAGATGCAGTCGTATCTTAAAGACAAAACAGCTGTTATCAACCTAGTAGAAGGTATTCCCTTTGACCCTAAAAGTGAACCGTTGATAGGTTTGGATTTAATTTCATTGTAATCCATGATCCCTCAGGACGCCAGTCTAGACATGATAGAGAACTGCCAATCTCTAAATGCCCTGAAGGAAAAGTTCCAAATTCCTTTATCTTGTGGTGTCTATCCATGGACTTAAAAGAACTACTTCATGTTCCAAGATCTTTTCTACAAGCAAATACATGGCACAGCAATGGGTGCTACAGTAGCACCCAATGTAGCAAATCTGTATGTTGAAATGCTCGAGAAGAGCAAACAATATGTCGACACGAATCCATGTAAAGATAACATCAGTTTATGGAAAAAGATATATAGATGACATTTTTCTCATTTGGAAAAGGGGATACGATCATGGCACAGCCATTTGTCACCCGGCGGAATGAGCAAGACACATATCTTAAGTTTAGTGCAACATTTAGTTAGGCAAAGGTGAATTTCCTGAACATAACCATTTTTCATGACAAAATCATCCATAAAACTGTGGGTCAAACCTTTTCATAAACCGACAGATAGGAATGCCCTTCTTAGGTATGACAGTTTCCATCCCAAGCATACCCGCAAAAACTTGCCGTTGGCCATTTCCTGAGATTATGAAGGAATAGTTCCTGCTCTTGAGCTGTTTGAACAGGAATCCATTAAGTTAGAGGAAAAACGGCTTCATATATAATAATAACCAAGAAGCCCAATTGGAGTATAGACCTAAAACGAAAAGTACAGAGAGTTTGGTATTTGTGAGTACATTTACTATTTTTTCATTTTTTTATTTTTTATTTTATTGGTTTATTTGGTTAGAAACAAACCATTTACCCAAGTACAAGAACAGAAAAAAAAGGATCACAACATTCCTATGAGTAAAAAACATACTATCTAAAACACAAATTAAAAGATCACACTTATTTCTTAGAACATTCAATTACATACATCAATAGAATAATGATAGAAGATAAAAGATATTTAATTTGTATTACATCTGATAATGATTAACACTCCTAATTAAATCAAGAAAAAAACATATAGACAAACATTGCATTATATGTCATTTACTACTTTGTTGGATAAGATCAATAAATTGATCATGAAGAACTTGAGACTGTTCGGGAAAGAGAAGACTAGGCTCAATCCACTGATTTTTGCCTTCAAAAGAAGCAGAAATCTAAAAGACAGATTAACAAAAACAATATATGACTACCCCCACAGAAAGAGATAAGCCTTTCAGAAATGTGGGGCTTTGAAAAAGTAAGGATCCATACACATGTGTAAATTGCATATGCTGTACTTAATGAAAAGGGGCACTGAATGTGATTTAGGTCTAAGGACCCTGTGGCAACAAAATGCACTCACTAACTGAAACAGTACAATGGTTATTTATGCAATATGGTGTCCTTGCAAACTGTTATATATCAGAAAAACAGAAAGAATACGTGTAAGGATTATGGAGCTCAAAAGCTGTATACGTAACAGGGTGGAGAATGCTCCACCGGATGAAGCATTTCACAGAGCGGAATCACAAACCCAAAGAGATCTATTGGGCTGTTATCTATAAACTCACACCTGCAAGAGAGGAAAACAGAGACAAAGAAAGGCTTTTCAGAAAGGAACAAGAGCTGATGTTCCTTACGAAAAGTAACTTGCAAGGATTAAATGAGAATATTGAGTGGCTATGTATAAGCAATTAATACTAGCCATCTATCAGTTTTTCTGGGGTATTCTCTCCCACTATCCAACTGGTTCCTCACATTACAACACATACGAATGAGGGTGATATTAGTTATGATAGCTTCTTTAATATAATAGCTAACGAGGTGTCAGTGAGGAGTTAGACACGACATTGAGTACCAAAAATATTTACTGTTGGTTCTTTTTTCCAGCCTGCTTTTGTTTTATAGATCTAAAAACAGTTCCATACAGCGGGGGAACAGAGGACGCAGTATCTAGCCTTCCCAAAATGAAGTAGACAGATTCATTTAACCTCATATTCTCTGGACTATGATAGCCTAGATGCTGAGTCATAATGGTCCTGCAGAGTTAGATTGGAGCAGCATTTATTACACAGCGCTTTAGATCTGCACAGGAAAAGAGCACAAAGCTATTTAGCTCAAGCAATGTGTACCCGGTCGAAATCCGAGCTACAAACATGGGTACCTTATGTTAGAAATCTGTAGAACATGACAGAAGCAGTAGACCAGGGGAATTCTGGCCGATTAAATATATCTACGTGTATCATTTGTGAGTAATGTTAGGTGACCAAAGGACGCTCCCCTGAAAGTTGCGTAGCATGGTATAATTGCATGCTATACGTGCAAACAAGAGCATTGATGTTGCACAAGATTAGAGGAGTTCTAATATAATGCCTACACTAACCACAATGCCCAGGGACTCCTTGTGAGAGTTAAAACAGGAATTGCGTCAGCAATGTAACGGAATGCTGTAATTCCTGAGAGGCATTGTATAGCTTCTGAATTATACAGGCGTCCAGCAGCATTGCTTGGAAGCCGGACTTGAGCAAGTTACTGTGATGGCAATGGAAGACCATATCAGGTAATTAAAACTATGCTTGCAACAATTGAATATGCTCAGGATAAAGTGCATATCAGAAGAATGACCAAGAGAGTACAAGCAATGGTGTCTGTCTGTTTGTTACGTACAGCGTATGAAGACGTCTTTTACAACAGTGTGAGACGAAGGCATTGTTTACGTAGTAACTTTTATAAAGATATCCGCATCAGAGGTAACCCAAGGATGAGCCATTTATGGATTTTCAACATACATAGTATTGGAAGTCACCAAATGAATATCACCCCAATTTGAATATAAAAAATAATATACTTCCGGCCATGTTACAGCAGCAGAATAAGCTGCAGAAAAGATTCATTGCATCCTATTCTATACCAAGTTGTGCTTTTTACTCTCAAGATAGCTCTAAGATCCAGCAAGCGAGTAAGCAAGCTTTGCACATTTTAGAGCACATATAACTGAGCATGACACTAAGAGGTGTAGTTATGGCGTCGAGCAAAACTGGTTTGGCACATGCTCTGGCAGGATGTGGTTAAGGAGAGTGAATGTGGAACACCTGATTTAAAGGGTTGTGTCCCACAAAGTTACCATGCATGCTACACGATGATGGCACTGCATGGTATGAAATAGTTGACATGTTCAGAGTTATCAATAAGCTCCATGGTACAATGGGATGTCATTGTTTGTTTACAGGGTTCCGATTGAAAGATAAGTGATTGTCTTCAAAGAAAATAAGAACACATAGGAGTCAGAAATGTTGTTCTATTCAGAAGCGATTACTGCTACTTCTGTTTGAATTGATAATGTCATATACTGATAATATTAGGACATAGATTTAGTTTAGAATAGCAAGAACCCTACTGTGGAACAGAGAGACACACAAGCCCCTAAAGAAGTTCCTGTGATTTGTTTCATCCAGCCGATTAGGAACGAAACATGTTTGGCAGGCTAGTATTGGAATTGTATATTATGTGCTTATTTTTATAATCTTGGAAACAAGTGTCAAGACCTCTCCTGGTGAAGAGTATTTGCAGGTATAGTGTACCACCAAGGCGGTCGTGTCTTGGCTGTTGAAGTATATTACATCTTAATTATGTATCTATAATTGCACAAGGCACTTTGTAAATGAATGTATGAGTGTGAATGCTACTTGTTTGTCGAGTTGTGAATTTGTAATTTTTATCTTTTTCACAAGTGGTGTTGTTCACATTGGTTTGATGTAACACAGATAGGATTCAGGTATTAGAGAATAGTTTCATATGATGTAATGTTATGATATTTTATTGTAGTATATGTATGGCAATTATTAAATTAGTGGATTACCGACTTTTTAGTTTTCCATCGTGTGCATACAGGGTTGTTTGTTGTTTGACTCTGGAACCTTAGAGGTCCTTACATTCTAGAACTGAACATGATAGTTCATACATCTCTATCCCTCAGACCCTGAAACTTAAATGAACTAGTTAAGGACAACAATAAAGGAAGAGGTAAGGAAGCCATGAGCCATTTAATGTAAAAAAAGATGAGGAAACAGCAAGGAAAAGAAGACTTTACATAGATATTTCTGTAATTGAAATGTAAACTAAACAATATAACTTCCAAAACGTTCAAATACAATTAACTGTGCATTTGGACATGCGCGATAAACCGCATAGCATATGCGCTCATCCCCCATTCTACATAGTCACATTAGGGATTATCTATTGTTACTCAATATTTTGGATATGCTAACTTTCTTACTAGATTCACTGTTTTCATCCTGCTTCCTCACTAGTTAATTTTTTTAGCACTTGTTGCCTCAACTGCACTTGTTTTGTGCAATTGACATACACTATTGTTATTCTACCATCTGCCGTCTACTAACCTACTCCCTTGCATGGAGAAGACCATTCCAGGCAGCTCTGTCTCTAAAACAGAGTTTATGTTTCTCATAGCTCTTAGCAACCTGCTTAAGGTAATGAGTTTAGTCAGTCCCCAGCCTTCACTCTGACATTTGAACAATCCATGTTAAGGGAGAGAGACAGGGAGAGAGAGAGAGAGAGAGAGAGAGAGGGAGAGAAAGATGATGAATGTTGACAGTGGCAGTCAGCACGTAAAATAGGAACTGTCTGCAGAGACCAGTGCAAGGAGTGTGCGGAGGAGACCAGGTTGTTTGCCCTTATCCTACCTTGAAAGGTTATGTTATGCCTGACTATATGCAGCTTGATTGCACCCCGCACTAACCTTCTCTCCATTCATCTTCTTACCTTATACTTTACTGCTCTCAGGTAAGCCATATTGATTTGGCCTGCTGGGATTTGCCCCCATGTGTCCTACTGTAATATTGCTGAGGCCTACTCTATATCACTATAACTTTGTCCTGCTGTGGTTTTGTCCCTGATTATCCCACTGTGAATTGGCCCCACTGGAGTTTTGCTCCCTGGTGTCCCACTGTGATTTTGCCCCCAAGTGCCACATGCCATAAGTGGCCTACCATGATTTTGCCCCCACCGATGCCCAATGTAATTCATTTAACTTGCTACATATTGAGCCTTGACCACATAGCTTTTCTATGCCCTATTTCGAATGTCTACTCTAAACTCTCCTTGGAAACTGTACTCACCCACAATCTTCTTGATACCTACTTCTACATGCTCCCTATGACTTCCACTTCCACTCCACCCTTTGCTCCCCGCCTCTCCATTCTCACCCATGACTGGTCTCTGAACACCATCCACTGCCAGAAACACCAGCCCACAACAGGGTGTCTTTGGCTATCTCCACTACCGAGAAGTCATTTGAGGGTCACCCCTACTGAGACATCACCATGGACAACTGGATGGATGCTCCAAGTTGCCCATTCGCCCTCCACTAACCTCCCCACACTAATATTCTCAATCTCAATGCTCAAACAGACTTTATGCAAAGCCAGCTAAGTCACTTGTATATGGTTATTGAATAACCGTCTCAAAAGTCATCAAACAGAATGATACAATTCCACGATCAACATATTTCAGAGTCCCACTCATGTCTCTTAGCACCATGAAGACACAGGGATTCATGCTGGTGTATATGCGTTGGCATCCTATGGAGTCCGTCTGCTTTTTATACCACAGAAAGAAGACGGTATCCACAGGAATCAATTGTAGAAGCTGCCTGCCATGTTTAAATGGTAGGCAGCATTTACTCTGTTTGCATGGCAGAGTGCAAAAGTGTGATGTACAAGCGTCTATGCCACATTTTTACACTCCCCTTTTGCTCTCTGCTGTGCAAATGAGGAAAATTAGCCGATGGGGACCCACTGCGTATTTACGGGGAACTCAAATATAAGCCGAAGAGGGAAAAGGGATAATCAAATGGAGGAGGGGAGTCAAAAAGGCCTGAACCAGATAAAATGGTTACCAGCAAGTGGATCCATTTTACACACAATAAAAGCTACCACCAGCCTAGCCACATGACTAACAGAGAAGGGGTACTTTGAGGGACCAGAAATGAGAGACAGACACAAAGCTGTAATGTTTCCAACATTAGAATTTTTACTAAAATAAAAGGGTTTGGATAAAGTCATTTCTGTCTCTATCCTAACAAGAGTTTCCCTACCTATGAAACCAAAACTAAAGATCAGTCTGTGCCTCGTTGTCAAAAGTACGCAAACAGTCCCTGTTTCCAAAACATATCTGACCTTCACACCAAAATGAACACCAAAAGGTGCAAGGAAAGATGTCACTGCTTTAAGTACAATAAAAAGGGTGCAACTACCAAATATTTATATCTAGCAAAACAATCCTTTGTATTCATGGGATGGTTCCCTTCCCCTAAACTGTTTTCCGGTAGAATGTTTAAAAGTGTTCAGTTAAAACAATAGTTCCTTAAGAGTGGCAGAAATGTCTCTTTCCCATAACACTTCCTTAAGATGATGAGAATTGTCTTTTCCACACAAAGGTAGTTTAATGGCCTCAAGCCCAGGGACTGCATCTCTCTGGCACTGAAATCCCTTCACTGGTTGCCCGTGGGTGCTAGGATCAGGATCTGCATTGACCACAAGGCTTTCTGGGGCCAGGGCCCGCACTATCTACAATGCTCTCTCCCTAAATACTCTCCTTCGAGAGCCCTCCGCTCATCCTCCTTCAACTCTTTGAGGGTTAGCTGTTTTTCTAAGCAGAGATTTGGGGTAGATATTTATCCTCTGTAGGTGCCTCCCTCTGGAACAGCCTCCCTGCCTCTCTCTGCCTTAAGCCAGAGCTCCTTAAGTTCCGGAAACTCCTCAAGACCTTCCTCTTTGCTTCCTCCTTCACTCTCCCTCTACCCTGCTAACCTCCTCTCTTATTCTCTCCAGCCTCACTCCTCCTTCCCTTCCCTATCTCTGTTCAGTTTTTGCTGAGTGGTCGCCTGGTTCACCTCAGAGCCTCACAGCTCCCAGGCTCCCCCGCCAGTCTTTGCACTTGCCTCCGGGCCTCTGCTCTATGTTCTGACTACTGCACTTTCAGCATATGTTCCATGAGAGGGTTAACCTCTATGCACTTAGCCCAGGGCCCTGCTGGACTGGGCGCACTTACCCCCCTCCCTCACAGGTCTGTCTGTACACTTGCATGGCCTGAATTTACTAGGATTAGTAAGTTCTGTCTTGTCCCATCTTTTGTCTCCCCTCCCTAGTTTGGTTGCGCCTGAAACACTTCATGCACTTGCACTAGTAGTAATACCATCAGGCCGAGCACGCTAGTATCTTTTTTGTTAGATCATTCGGAAACTTCAAGGCCTCAGAATGACTACTGTATTCCCTTGCTCCCTTCCCACCCTGAAGCACTTTGAAGTACTTCACTTGTGAATAAGCACTGTACAACTGTAAACAAGTACAATTACAGTTACAATTACAATGATGGCAAAGTATCTCTTGGAAACTCAAGAAATTATGTTTTAACACTTTCTTAGGGATGATGAGAAAATTGTCTTTCCAAACAATGGCTCCCCAAGAATAGTAGAAATGTCTCTTTTACACAACACCTTCTTAAGAGTAGCGAAGAGTACCTTTTCAAAGCAGTGGTGATTGTTATTAGAATGGTGCAAAGTGTCTCCTCTACGCAACAGTTTATTAAGGAAGGTCTGCTTGTGTACTTTCCTGCCAGGGACCCCCTTCACAATGTTCTTCCCTTTCAAACAACATATAAAGGTAGTTTCCTGGTGTACTTGTCGGAATTGAAACAATATTATGCCTCCTATCGCAGCAATTGTATGTGTATTGGCCTACGCCAAGTTGTCTAAACATCATATGCGAACAAACTCTGTGGCTAGGTTTTGACCTTAGAGAAAGTAATGTAAGTCGCCATCTTGGATTAAGCTGCCATTTTAGGTTCTCTTGTAATGTGGAAGTCACCCTGAACATCAAAATGGAGACCGAATGACATTCTGAGTAAGATTCTGGCCGTTGTGACCTCCGTACACACGAATAATTAATATGCCCGCAGGCCACTTGTCAGGGTCACAAACTGAGACCTTGTCCTATTGTTGACCTATGTGTAAATGTACAACTATATCAGCGAAACTAATCAAAATGCATATATTATAGGATTGACCTGGCAAGGAACCCATAAGCCCGATCCCTAGAATGGTTAACCCGCGAGGGGTTTGGCCAAGGGCTGGATAAAGAGTATAAAAAGCCCAAGTATTCCAATGTACGGTCTCTCTCACTAATGCATCGAACCTTTGTTGAAGTTCGTTATGTTACTCTGAGAGCCGAATAGCTATCCGTTTGTCAATTGACTTTGGTAACTGTTGTAGCTTTTAAATAAAGCACTTGTATGTTCTTTGTAACCTGTGTTGGTGTGTTTCTTTTGGGCTTCCCGGCCTCATATTATTTTTATGTTTCCACATACTCTCCCGCCAGGAACCCCCTTCACAATGTTCTTTCTTGTTCACAAACTCTGCACGGATTACCTGGTGTACTCCCTTGCCAGGAATCCCCCCTGTGGGCTTGGTAGATCCCCTGGTATACCCTCCTGCAGGTATCTTTCTCCCAAAGTCTTGCTGCACCTGATACACCTAATGTGCCTGATGCACCTCTTTCATCAGGTCATCTATTAATCTTTCAGTTCTCTTTATGTTTAAGTCTAACACAGTTGTACTCCTTCATTGGTTATACTATATTGTCTCCAGGTTACACTTATCACAACTTTCCTCATATTGGCATCCCTCATATGGAGACTTGTTCAAGTTTGGATTGCTATCTTTATTTTTAACCTTCATTGGCATGTGGCAATAATTGTTCTAATCTTCCCCATAGTGACTTTTCATATATAAGGATTTGTACAGATCTTGTCTATCAATTGCTTCATCAAAGTACATTTTCTCCGAAAACATTTACTCTGGATTTCCCCATGTCGACATCTCATATATGGAGACTCAGGTAAATTCAGTATTTCTATGGTACTTGTTTGATGTTTAAAGTAACTTCCCAAGTTTACCTGTTGATATACCCTGGGGATCCTTAAGCTCTTGGGCAGACACATCAGTGTTTGCTGCCATGTCCAACCTGGGGCGTAGAGCTCCAGTGCTGTCTGTGCCTCAGGAAAGCATTCCCCGCTTTCCAGGCACTCTCTCGGGTCTCCTGACAGCTTCTCCATTGTCCACAGGTGAAACCTGTGCCTTTCACCATGGCCACAACTTCTACAGCCTGGCCACGGTCTCTTGTCGTCTCGGAGAGAAGCGCCTGCTTTACTCCACAGAGTTTGTTCGTGTGTGCCTGCTCTCGGTTCTGCTTCCTGCTAAGCCCGCTGAGCATCTTGCTTCTCGTGCTTCACTACCGCCATGAAAAGGTCACCATTTTTAAATATACTGCACAGCTGATTAGCATTACAACGTCTAGTCTGCACATTGGTGTTTCTTCTGCTCCACACTAACTCCTTTCTCCTCTTCTTCATCCCAGTACTGAAGGATTTAGGGGAGTTGGAGTCCGTCCAGAGATGTTTTGACCCTTTTAAAGCTATTCTGCTTTAGGTTTCTATTCCTATTAAACCCAACATTAACAGATGTTAAGTGAGCATTGTGTGCATATGAAGTGGGAATGGTATTTTTCTCAGATTGACAAAATGCCATCAGCACTGCAGAGATTACGAGGGGAGGAGACTACTGTGTCTCTTCCATTGGAGTCATCACTTCCTCCTGATAGTCATCATCTTCCACATGATCCCACCTCATGATACCACCCCCAGCGTCAGGATCAGGTAGTGGCTGCCCTGCTCTGGCCATGTGGGAGGAGCTGCTCACGGTCCTTGTGTCCAAACCATGGCTGACCTTCACACCAAAATGTGCAAGGAAAGATGTCTCTGCTTTAAGTTCAATAAAAGAGTGCAAATACCAAATATCCATATCCAGCAAAACAATCCTTGTATCCAGGGGATGGTTCCCTTCCCCTGAACTGTTTCAGGTGGAATGCTTAAAAGGACCTGCTCATGGTCCGGGGAATCAGTGATGACTACGTAGGCTTCATCACAGTACCCTCTATGAGACATTATGGAGTACACCTGGGGTACCCCTGCTGAGTAATAAGGACTCCGAAGGCAGAGCAAATAAAAACAGATTCACACTGTCTCAGGCTTTGGATTAAGCCTGGTTGGGAGGAAAATAAAGTCCAAAACCCAGAAAAGCCAGCAGAAGGTACTGAGGGCTACCTCGTCAGGTAAAAAATGGGCTTTCTATCTCACACCTTTCCCTAACCGACCTGCACTAACATTAACAACCGTTACTCTCAAGCACACTATGCATATACCAACTAAGACACTCACAAACAGCAATTGAGTAACTATGTTAACAGCTATCAAACAATAGAACACTACACAACTTTACAATCATCTTACATATCAGAGTCCCGACCAATGCATCATAGTACTACGGGGACATGCAGCTCCACTCTTGACAAAAATGCCTCTATGCTCTGGACACGGAACACCTAGAAACAGTCGAGCACGTAGAGCACATGATACCTCCGCTCTGCACGCATCTACACACTAGCAAAGCTAGCTTGCATTTTCCTTCCCACTCCAATGACCTAAACCACCCCCTCGCTTTCAGCTCCACTGAAGCAACTGGAGAACCTGCAAATGGCAGCGGTGCCTGTTATAAATGCCAGTAACATAACATAATATTTACGTAGAAGAGGACAGTGGCCAATGAGAAGATGAACTGCTGTTTATGTAGATTAGTCGCTCTTTTTAGGTTGTTTGCAGTAAATACTTTGACATCAATTCACGCTGATAAACGACATAGTTAAGATTTCACTGTAGATATTTACCTTAAGCTGAAGGCCCAGAACCCTGGCTGGGTTGCATGTTGTGGAATGCTTTTGCTGAAGTCCAAGCACAATGTGGGATCATTCAGTGCAGCGTTTTCTCATTATACAGATCTCACACCTAGGGAAGAGTCTCACGGTTCGGGAATACTTGCTGAATAAATTGTATGAATAAATCACAATACTATTATTTGCCTATACCATTCTGTTCAGGAAGTCGATTTTTTTCATGGGTATCTATAAATCGCTTCACTTGAGATTTAGGTTAAAATGCTTCCATTCTTTTGATATTAATTGTCTTTAATTGGCCCTATTTTGTATCTCTCAGTATAATGGCGTGCACGTTCCTCACTTTCTAGATAAGGCGTGTATGCTGATATTACACTTCATTCTGCTATCCATTGTGCTAGATGATGCGGTAAAGTAACAGTGATACCAGTTTCAGCTAGACCTAAGCAGAACCAGGATCTGCTTACTGCTCATATGCCTGGCAGTGATCTGGCAGCTGGACCAATGATACTCTGCTTTACGATTTCAAAGAGGTAACCATTTAGGGTATATTCATGTTGGACCCTTCAACATGTGACATCACAGGGAAGGACTGGGGTCCATGCGGTCTGGGCATGACTCTTCAAGATGGTATCTTTGGTGCATGGTCTGGCAACCCTAGGATGATGCCGCAAATGCTGGGATTTTGGCTATAAAATGTTGTAGTGAGAGGAGAGCACTGATTTCAAGTAAGCGTGGTCGCACCACTGCCTGATTCCAACAGGTCTTATCTATGAAAGTGTGGTTATGTGGGTCTTTCACCTGAGTTAAAATAGGATTATGGCATCAATGTCAGACGTTTTAGACTGTTGAATAACATTGTGTCTGCCAGCCTTGGAATGGTACACCGTTCCATACATGATGCCGCTGTTGGTGCCCCTGATCTTGCACACTGTTATGGGCATGCACCCTGTTGATACAAAACCTTACTGATCCTCTGCTCTATGATCCCAGAAGCACATGAGATGTCCAGCAAGGAGATGTGAGTCAAGGCTCTGGTGGCAGTCTAAGATAACAAGGAAGGGAAGAGGACAACAGCGATCAATAAAACCATTTCCAGTGTATTGAAGCTGCTCCCCCGGCAGCAGGCACCTGGCAAATCACCAATTGATAGATGAAGGTGCACAAGCAGGGCTGGGGGGCCAATACCTTCAACTATCCCTACGTAAATACCTCCCTTCTCGAGCCCTTCGCTCCTCTACTTCAAACTCCCTCAGGGTCAGCCGCTTTTCTAAGAAACGTGCAGGGGGCAGATCTCTGTCCTCGGCCAGAGCCTCCCTTTACAACGGCCTCCCTGCCACCCTGAAGCTGGAGGAAAACCATCTACGATTCCGGAAGCTCCTTAAGACCTTCCCCTTCGCATCTGCCTTTGCCACTCTCCTCCCCTGCTGATCTGCCTTCTCTTCTCAGCACTGCCTCACCTGCCAAAGGGGCCCCCTTGGCTCAGTTACCTGCCCTCCCGGATATCCTCCGGCACTGCCTCCCGGCCACCCCTGCACCGGGGCCTGTTATCTGTACCCTCACAGGTCCCCCCACTCCTCTCCTGCACTTATCAGATGCTACCCTACCTGACTTGCCCTGCACTGCACCCTTCACTGGCTGCACTAATCACTGCTCTTATCACCTTATTTATTCACTTATTTATCCACTAACTTATTATTTATCCTATGCCTTGCACTTCTTTGCCCCCTTCCCTTTTCTGTTGCACTTCCCCCCTTTCCCTTTCCCATGCACTTGCACGTTCTCAATGTCACTGGGCCTAGTAAGATCGTTTGTTTTTGTTTTCTCCCCTGCTCCCCCTCCCTTTGCCTGGTTGCGCTCTGAAACACCTGTGTGTGGGCGCGATATAAATAAAATATCATATCATATCATTGCAGTAAGATTTGAGCAGTGAGAAAGTTTATGAAATGAGAGAAAGAATGTGCTTTGCAGAGAGGATGCTGTTTATGGAAGGGTGGCAGGCTCTGGTAGGTGGTGGTGTTAACAGCTCACTGAAATGACATCATTCTAGTGATAGAGAATAGCAGAGGAAAGCCTCATGATACCCATGGTTCCTCCATGCTCCTTTATAATGTTCATCTTGCATTATTGGTGTTCTTTTCAGGAGGAGGCCATAGAGGGTAGGGCCAGCATCTACAGATCTGTTTTCACCAACGCCTGCAGGGAGATGATGTGCTACCCTGACCTCCCCATACCTGAAGACTATCCTAACTACCTGCACAACACACTCTTCCTCAAGTACCTCCGGCTCTACGCAGAGCACTTCAAGCTCCTGAGACACATCAAGTTCAAGGTATGGAGGTCCGGTTTGATGGGTGGGCTCCTTATTGATGGGGGGGTGATGGGTTGGGATGTGGGGTTTCAAGCAAACGTAAAATGAGCATGAGGTTGAATCAGATCCCAGCATGAAGGGTGCCCTCCCATGAGGACAATGATCTTCAGAGGGGATGAGTAAAAGAGAAACAATATATGATACTATGCAAGACCATCGGACTAAACTGTAGAACGCTAGAGATATATGGAATGGAATATGTTCCCTTCTAGTATTCCTTCAGCACAGGACATGTGCAACACGATTTAAGCTCTCAGACTGTATAGCCTGAAAGTATTTCTGCACACTGATTTGTCAAGTCTCTTTTCATGGGACATCATGTACATGTGTCAAACAAAGTCCCTCCCACTGTACTGTTTATAATGTCCTAGCCCCATCCGTCTGCTCATGCAAACTCTCACTCGCCATACGTTTTGGATTTCAACTCCCATCAGCCCGCACCAGCAAAGCCAACGTGAGGATTCATTAGAGTCGTTGTTCAAAACATCTGAAGGGTAAATGTACCAGATTAATCAAAATACCTCTTAAAAAGGTCTGTGGAAACACTGTACAAAAGAGCCTTCCATTGTTTGAAAGACACTACCCAGTCAACATTTGTAGAGATGAAGTATTGTGCTGCTGGGAGTTAATTGATGAAGGTTATACTTTGAAGGCTCTAGCCTAGACTCACCATCTTGTTGAGCAAACTGTCACATGTACACATAGCAAAAAGGATCAGCTTTCTACAGATGTCTCTAACAATCTAGTAAGTATTTAAACAGAGACAGATGGAAGGGACGTCAGTTCACCAAAAGGCCAGGGGTAGCAGAAGTGACATCATTTAACCAATGACTTCACAGGAAGTAACATCACATGAACTTTGACTAATTACATCACAGGCGATGTCATATGATCTTTGACCCCGGTGATATCACAGGATGTGTAATCACAAAAGTTTAAACAAAACTACAATAACTGTTCAATTAATAAAAGAAATAGAACTTAAGCGGACCAAAGGTTTTTTTTAGTTTTCAAGCATGAAATAAATTGGAAAACTGGGTTGCACCTGCATGGTTATATGGGCAGTCCTGACCTCTCCCCCGAATCAATAATCACCATAGAACAAATATGAGATCAGGAACACACATATGGCCCAGGAAACTCCTCTTATGCCAGAAATCACAGAGTTGGTGGTAGATAAGGTGCCTGCTAAGTTCCCTGCAAGCTTCCAGGCCGCTAGTAATTCAGATCTCCAAAGCGCACTGTGTTGGAAAAGATTTGCTCCTCCAGCCCTACTTGAATTAAGCCTGTGACTCCACTACCAACTTAGTTAGCGGACACCTTATCTAGTGGCAACTCTGTGATCTCAGACATTAGAGGAGTTTCCTGGGCTGTATATGTGTACTTTAGACAGAGGACATTCCAGACCTAGAGACACATCCATTTAAAGGATTTGGCAGTCGACCTCTGTTTACTTGCAGAGAACTCCCGCCACATCCACCCAAAGTGTAAACATCCGAGGTTTGAAAGACACAAGCTTCAACTTTATGAACATAAATGGGAATTGTCAATTACGAGCCCCCTAATTAAGTGTGACCCATCTTACCAACTCCTGAGGAAGGTTCACAGATTTATTGGATTTAAGAACTGAAACATGTGGGGCATTAGCCACTGTAAAATCACAATGGCATATGTATAAACATTTGCATATTACAACTGAGAAATCTCTCCATGTGATCTGAAATGTATTTACAAACCCATCTTCCTCACTAGGTAGTCTTCATCTTGCTAGACAGGAGTCACCACAGCACTTTTCTTACATTTGTTGTTTATTTCTGAATTTGTAGCTATAATTGTTGAATGTAAATTGTCTTTGTGATTGTGGATATAAATCTGTGTGTGTTAATTGTGCTAACCACTGAATGGTTTTTAAATATTTACTGATTAAAATGTGCTTTATTCATATACCTGATTTGCACTGTTTGTTAATTGTTTTTCCTTGGGTTTGGGGATATACACTAATCCTCAGCTTTGGATTCTCAGTTCTGGGGATACCTAGATTCCTGATCTCATATTTGTTCTATGGTGAATATTTTCTTAGTTTTCAACCATAAATTAACTATGCTGCTGTCTCAAAATGTAATGGGCTCAGCTGCACGTTTTACTTTTGGCTATCAGCCGAAACTATTGCAGTGGAGTACAGCTTAGAGAGAGATGGTACGTGAGGAAGGACACACATCCTGTGGTTGTTGGTTGGAAGGTTACCCACCCATTGACTACACATGGCCTTGCTAACCCCTTTTGCCATTTGCCACCTACTACCTCCCCTTGCCTGCCCAAAATGCATCCTCCTGAATAAATGTTGGCCTGACAGTGTTCTTTCTAACCAGTCTGCTGATAGGTGAAGGCTTAATTGTAGCTGTAATGCACTACTGGTGTAATAGAATGTCTTAACCGAGTGTGCCTTCAGCCTCTTCATTTATATATGTCCACTGCACTGAAGTCCTGTTAAAAAGAAGTATTGACAAAGCCAACAGTTGTGGTCTGGGCATAGCATTAGGCATTTGCCAGACACTGCTATCATATACCCAAGTAAATGCACCATTTTCCAGCTGTTGTCGTCTATGGCCAGGTAGTTCCATTATGGCAGTGCTTGCAAATTCCTATCTCGTGCCTCTGCAAAAGTCCAAACTGTTGGCCTTGCCAATGGTTGTTTCTCGTTCCAGTAACGCTTCATATGGCCAGTTACTGCCATGTTATATCAGTTAAAGCTTTACATGCACGGTCTAGTCATAACATGCTAAACGCTGTCTCACATTCTAGACACTATTATAATATGGGAAGCAGAACTTTATATACCCAAGTAGTGCCAACGTATGCCAGGTTAACTCTCATACATCATTTATAGTCAAGCTGTGATCATACTCCAAATGACAGGAAAAGGCTGATATGCCAAATAAATGCTTTAGCATGTTTGATTTTATATTGTAAACTAGAATGCATCCCTTCTGTGTGATCTCAATTTAAGAAGTTAGGTACAATTAGGCCTTGTGAGGTAAAGTGATTGGGCCAGGATCACACATGTTTGTCAAATGGAGAACCTGGGATTTGTGCTCATGTGGCCTGCTTCAATGTCTCCAGAATGGCCAGTAGATCACCTCTCCATGTGGTCTTTCATTAGCACAACCAATTTTTTGAGTTTAATATAGGGGTAGCACCAAGTCACAGTCTAAATCAATCTGAAACTATACAAGAAATCTTTTTTAAAATCTGGTGGGTAAATATTGTAGCGGTAAGTGCTTACTTTGCTGAGCCATCTCCAAACCTTTCTAAGATAAATGTTTGATTTCCTTATGACAGTGTTCTTACCTTCACGAATTACTTGGGATGGTGGCTCCCAATATACAAACAGCCATCAATTTGAAAGGGTTTATGGGACCCAATGTTGTGTATTGTTGCAGCAATTATTACACAACTACACGTTATATGTATAACGAACTTCTACGTTTAATGGTAGGAGCCCCGGGAAGGCCAACCTCTTTCAGCAACATCTTCGTGTATGATTCCATCAACATTCTGGAACCATACACGAAGATGCCGTCATGGTAACAGAATGTTATATGCGTGCATTCACTGTAAAACTATCCTTACATCTCCCCTCCTAATAAAATAAACAAATTTGAAACTCAGAAAACTACTATCATAACTTTGCTGCTATGTTGTATATATATCTATAAATCATAACTTTAACTTTGTCTGCTTATAAAGGATACAGTATCTTCATGTTATCAGAGGTGTAACATGTTAGCTGGATCCGAATACTCGGTTTTCAAATTCTCAATAATACACATAGTCTTGTTTACGGTTCCACAATCTTCTCCTATATCTTGGTATCGTCTGAGAATTGTCACTCCTTCCTTCCTGTGGTTTTCCTTGGGTTTTCTCTTCTTGTGTATTACCTTTACACATTATACTTGTCTCTTCAACATCATCCTTGGATATCTTGTCTTGAAATGTTTCTCCATACCAGCCTTGTTCTCCTTAATTTCTCATTATCTCCCTTTCCTTTGCCAAAACTACATCATCGCATGACCATTTCCTGCCATCCTCTAAGATCACAGATTTCTTTGAACATTCTTTCACTCTTTGAGGAGGACGAAATCTTGATTCCCCTTTCATCACACGGTTTGGCTCTCTCACTCTTACCCAATCGCCTGTTTTGATTTGACTTTCTTGAACATGTTTTTTCTTGTCATAGTATCTTTTATACTCTTCTTGTTTCTTTTTTACTTTGTTGACAATGTCTTCCAAATTTATCTCTTTGTTTCCTTTTTTTGTCATCCAAGCAGGCCTAAGTCTATTTGTAGGTGTCCTTCCTCTCATCAATGTGAATGGAATTTCCTCAGTAACTGAGTGTGGCGTGACTTTGTATGTGTTGAGAGCCTCTTTGAGTGTCTCTTTCCAGGGTAGATCATTTATCATGGCTAGTTGAATAATACCTTTTATGAAACGGTTCATCCTCTCCACCAACCCGTTTCCCATTGGATGGTATAAGGCCGTGGTGCTATGTTTAATGACCCTGTCCTTCAGAAACTTTTGAATTTCCACAGGCATGAATTGGGCTCCATTATCCGACACCAGGATTTTTCGAGTTTAAAACATGTACAAGTGGTTTGTGATCTGTTATAATGTCCACTGGAATGCCCCAAATGAGACTTTTGAAATGTTCTAATATCCATTTAACCCCCAAAGCTTCTTTTTCTATTGTTGAATAATGTCTCTCAGCACCTCTTAATGTCATTGAAGCAAAAGCAATGGGAACAATTTCACCAGCTTGAACTTGTTCTAGAACTCCTCCCAGTCCTATGTTACTTGCATCCACAGATATCCTCGTTTTGGCACTTGAATCAAACAACTTTAACACCGGTGCTTTATTGATCAATTTTTTGATTTGCTCAAATTCTTTTTTACAATCTTCAGTCCACTCGAATTTGACACCTTTGCACATTAAACTTCTCATTTTCTCAGTTCTGTCGGAATAGTGGTCAATGAATTTCGAGTAGTATTCTGTTAAACCCATGAAACTCCTAAGTTGGTCCTTATTCTTGGGATCAGAAATTTTTAAAATGGTATCCACTAATGATTCTTTTGGCATTATCCCATCAGCATTTATTCGATGACCCAAGTATGTTACCTCATTTTTCTTGACTTTGCATTTTCCAATTTTTAATGTCATTCCTTTCTGCTGTAGTACCTGTAATACTCCCAATAACTTTGCATCATGTTCTTCCTGAGACATTCCTGACACCAATATGTCATCCTGAAAATAATGTACTCCTTGTAATCCTTCAAACAAATGATGCATCAATCTCTGGAACACTGCGGCTGCTGAAGCCAACCCAAAAGGCATTCTCTTGTACCGAAAAGCTCCTAATGGTGTTACAAAGGACGTTAAATGTCTACTCTCTTCCTCCAGTACTACTTGGTGATATGCTGACGATAGATCTAACGTCGTGAAATACTTTGCCGGCTTCATGGTAGTCAACATTTTCCCAATGTTCGGCAAAGGATGGCGATCTACCCAAATGTTAGCATTCAAATCTCTTAGGTCCACGCACATTCTGATGGATCCATCCTGTTTTTTAACAATTACAATTGGGGATAACGACTCCGAGCTTTCAATAGGTTCGATGACATCCTGCATGCATAACCTTTCTAATTCGGCCTTCAATGCTTCTCTGGTACCAATGGGTATATTCCTCACTCTATGTACCACTGGCTTTGCACCCCTTTTGAGTATGATCCGATGTTCAAATACTTTGAGTAAACCTATTTCCTCATTAAAAACTTTGGGAAAAGCCTTTGCCAAATTCTCTGCGGTATCAGAACTGTGCTCTGTAATGCATAAAATGGGCACCTTTTCACCAGGATGAATTCTGATTTTCAAAGCTGCTTGCTCCCACCATCCTACTATCGAAAACCCATCCTCAGCCACAAATAATCTGCAGTATGTTTTTCTCCCTTCAAATTTCAGATGTACCCAAACAAACCCTATAATGTTGATGGGTGTTTTTCCATATCCAGTTGCCTTGATTTTTGTCATCTGTAGTTCTCCCATTTTCCTTTTTAATACATTGACGTATGTCTCCACATCAACCATCGTATAAGGAGAGCCAGTGTCCACCATCACTTGTAGCGTTATATCATTTATCTCCATGGCAACCCATGGTCCCACACCTTTTTCACTTGGCGCAACAGCTAGTATTTGAACCTTGTCTTCAAATCGATCCTTGATTGCCAAGAGATTGCTTGGACCACTCATGTCTTACAATGCCTTTATACTTGTCATCGCTGCACCTCTGCCTCTATTGTAGCGTCCAGTATTTCTTCCAAAACGGCTGTTAAATCTTCCTCTTGCTCTACTGTTGTGACACATTTTTCCAAAATGTCGTAGTTGACCACATCTGTAACACTCTGCTGCCACAGCTGGACAATCTCTTTCTGCATTGACATGTCTGTACCATCCACAACTCAAACATCTGTTATTTTGTCTGAACATGCCTGCCCTTCCTTGTTTGATTCCACCACTCACGTCTGACTTGACTAATCTTTTAACAATAGCAATCAAATCCTCTTCTTGACTGTTATGTTGCCCATCCTCCATATCTTGAACTGATTTGACTTCTACATTCTCCATTTTATTTTGAACTTCCTTCATACATTTTTCGCCCAGTTCGATTGACCTGGCTATCTCAATTGTTTTTTCCAATGTGGGGTTCTTCGCCTGCCACAAACGTTGTTGAATCCGGGGATCTGCCACATGCAACACCATTTGATCCCTTAAATATTCATCTGCTACTCCCGTGAAAGCACAAGTGGCCATCAATCCCCTTAATGCGGCTAAATATGAGTCTATATTTTCCTCTTTACCTTGTTTTCTCGAAAAAAATCTATATCTTTCCAATACTATGTTAGTTTTATTTCCAAAATGTTTATTAAGTTTGGCCATCGCTGTGTCATATTTTCTAGCTCCACTCGAAGATTCCTCCCAACTCACTTCATCATGTTCCAATTCAGGTAATGTCCTAAAAATCCTTAGTGCCTCGGCACCTACACAACTTAGAAGAGTGGCCTCTTTCTGATCATCACTGTACCTTGAACCTCCTATTGCCCTCAGATATACTTGGAAATTATCTTGCCATTGTTCCCAGGGGCATGTTGGATTACCAGGCAATGGCAAAAACTTTACTGGAGCAGATATGGTCTGCATGATGCTCTAGATTCCAACGCAATGTTGTTTTAGTTCTCCTGTGTACACTTCACTTCATGTGCTTCACTCTTTATTAGTGAATACTGTTCATAAATAGTGCACGTGCAATCACAAAAAAAAAAAAAAATTTTTTTTTTATATATTAGCGTCTCCACAACACTCTCTACCTTTGTGTGAACTTCCTCGTCGATCTATACTTCGATGGCATTAACAATGAACCAATGTTTAGCTTCTCGTATCATTCATCGTTTTCTTCCTTTCCAAAATGGCGGCACGTACAGCACGCACTAAGGTCCTTTCCTCTAGTGCATTAGACGGTTGGCCGCTCGCGCGCGTCTCTCGTATGCTGCTGCTCCCTGTGAGTCCTAATCAAAATCTTATCTCCTCCCTTGATCGCGCCGTTCACCTGTTTCATGTGAGAGCATTTCCCTTTTCTTTTGTTGTTACGATCACCGCTCCTCGTAACCGGCAACAGCATTAATCAAAGCGTTTATTTCACTGCTCACGCTGTGCCCGGGACTCCCTCCATGCAGTAACTCCTCGTTGCCAATTGTTGTGTATTGTTGCAGCAATTATTACACAACTACACGTTATATGTATAACTAACTTCTACGTTTAATGGTAGGAGCCCCGGGAAGGCCAACCTCTTTCAGCAACATCTTCGTGTATGATTCCATCAACATTCTGGAACCATACACGAAGATGCCGTCATGGTAACAGAATGTTATATGCGTGCATTCACTGTAAAACTATCCTTACACCCAACACACTTAAAACCTCATTTTCCAATGCCCCAGAGAGTAAACAAGAGGTGCAACAAAAAACAAATGCGAATGCATCATGTTAGGGTTTACACCTCTTTTTTCAATCAGAATTTTGTAGATATTGAAAGGCGGTTTGGTTGAAGAATATTTGTATGATATGATGTATTGTGCAACACAATGGGACATTAGCTTTGTTAAGAATACCAGCTGCATCATGCAGTAAGCCATTAAAGTGGCCCAGTCACTCAGAAAACTGCCTGACATTACCCTAGTGCCCGATGAGTGGGTAAGTGCCTGTATCTAAATCTACAGGCATCTGTTTGCCCCTCCATTCGGTTTAATTTATGTATGCCTTGGTATCCTGTGATCAGTGATTACCTATCAATGTGATTGCGCTGCTTAGTTATGCTTCCATATAATAAATGTGACTTGGTTTTCCCTTTTAGACAATGGTGCTCAGTGTGAGGAAGCGCCCTGACTTCTCTGTCTCTGGCCAATGGGATGTTGTCACAGAAAACGATGGCAAGCAGGAGTCCCACATCTTTGACGCAGTCATGGTCTGCACTGGGCATCACGTGTATCCTCACATTCCACACTTTGCAGGTTTGTCCTAGAAGGTGCACTAGATTCAGGACATATTCTGGGTACTACATGTGATGGGGTATTTGGCGTCCGGTCTCAGCATCACTTTTGCTTCTGATTCAGTTGTTAGGTTAGATTGGTTCGCTCATTGGTCTCTCTGTCTTGTGGATTGGAGCCCTGGGGGAGTGTCCCACCTGCCTCTTTGTCGTCAGTGGGGGCAAATGTGAATATTCACCCAATTCCTTGTCTAAAATTGGGCCTTGGGTGGATATTCCACCTGCTATGATCTACTGCCAGCAAACTTGCTTGCTGCTGATGCCTACTCTTTGGCCTTTTTTTCTACTCCTTCTTCAAGACAAATTCCTCAACTTTGTAACCCGCACTCTCTACAACCTGCTCCTACCCTCCCCACCTTTCAACTACCAACAACATGCCGCTTGGGCCTCCATGCACAACTGCTCTGTTTTCAAGTTCCTTCTCCTAGCCTGCAAATCTATCAATGGTTTTGCTCCTCAGTACCTGTCTGATTGTATTTCTGTCTACTCACCATCTCGTTCCCTCCAGTCCTCCTCTGCACTCAACCTCACTGCCCAATACCCTCCCTGTGCCTCCTCTTGCTTCCTCCCTTTCTCCCTACTCGCTCCACTCCAGGACCCACTTACCATAACAATCAAAGTTAGTCTCTTCAAAGCTCGGCTTAAACTTCGCTTGCTAAAGAGGGAGATCCCTCACCTTCTCTCCATATCTCTCTATCTCTCTCTCTCTCTCTCTCTCTCTTTTCTTTCTATCTCTCTCTCTCTCTCTCTCCCTCCCTCCATTTCTTCTTTCTCACATACCTCAATCTTCTGCTTCCCTTAGCACAGCCGCAAAGGTTAGGCATTTCCATGCGATTCTCTGTGTTCTCCTTTGAAGTTAGATTGCATAATAAGTGATTCCTCAATATGTCAATAAAATGTCCAAAGCCTCAAATATTTCAGTTTTCAGTTTGGATCCAAGTTTTAAATGGACTAAACAGGCTTATCACGTTAAGCAGAGCCCATCAGAGAAAAGAGCAATGTATCCATCAATAGTAAGACAACTGCCGGTCTGTTCAATCGTTAATCCCTAGTTTTTTGATTTAACTTAGTTCTGAGTTTCCATTTCTATGCATGTAGGTGAATACGTAAGGCACTTAGGCGTCCATGTTTTTTTGTGTTGCTTAATTTATGCCGTTTTTCTTCTTCATTGATTCGTGTCCACCTGACATCACACAAATCATGTGTTTGAAGAAACAGCTATGTTTATTTATTGTTTTGCATTATGTAGAAATCTCAACATTAAATGTCTGCTTAATTTCTCTTTGATTACTTTTGGTTGACTCAGAAATCCTTTTGTGCATATTATAGGATGCATAATTAATTTCTGTTGAGTTTGGTAAAGTTAGGTTACCACACACCTATTCAATCATTGTTATGATGCTCATAAAATCTAGATGACTACTTGAATATCTGTACATTTATCAGTCAACAGAAACAAGCCTTTTCTTTCTGCATCTTTTATCCTGGGTCCCCAGTTAATTTACGGGTTGCCTTCCACTTTTGTGTTAGTTTAAAAGGTGGTATTTAGTCAAAACCGCATGCTTGTGATTAGTGGAATTTTACATTCCAAGATGAGTAGCAAAAGGAAGATTGTGATGTAAGGGATATCTGTCATTTGGACACGAGGCATGAAACCCTGAAACAATAGATGAAAAGACATTGAGAGTCAATGTGACGGGACCAGGTGTGCAGTGATTGATTCCTGGCAATTGCTAACAAAAGCCAATTTGGTTATTATAATAGGGTGGTGTGGTCAGTGGTTCCCCTGCCCTGCCTTTTTAAATGGATCGATCTTTTAGTACCACTTTTAGGTTCATTTTCTTTCTACATGGAGGTTCACATCCAGTGCCTCATCCTCTTCTCCATCTACAAGTGACCCTCCAGCTCCGGCTCTCAATATCCCTCTGTCCCATTCGTCCCTGGGTTAGCAGATCTCCCAACTCCTTTTGGTCTGTATCTTGTCAAAGCCAGCATGCTTTTGCAGCTCAGAAAGCTGCATAGTCTCAGTTAGGAAAATGCCAGTCGAAATTCCACTTGACAAGGTGTCCATACATACAAACCCACCTGCAAATATGATGCTGTCTTGAGAGAAACTAGACCAAAGTGATTAGACATTCTCCGAGCAAGCATCTCAAACCTAGAACATTTAAATTACTCTGTCGTCTGACATTATTCGTTATTCAGACTATAACCTTTGGAATGCTGAACGAGCATTCTCATTTGACAATCTGCGGGCTATACAAACAAGTAAGTTTGCCTGCAGCACAGGGGTTCCTTCAGCCAATTACCTGTGATAGTCAAGATAGATTTATGCTCTAACAACTATATTCTATGGTTACGTTTTATATCACCCTTCAGATGGTTTGGACTACAGTTGCCATGATCCTTCACTATTGACTATGCTGCTACATATTGTGGGAGTTCGACTCCAAAACATGTGGAGGGCCACGTAATGAGTAACTATGATATGTAGTATTAAGAGCGATACAGGTAATAATATAATATAATAGCTTAATTTATCCTGTCCTGAGGCTGCACTGGGAGTTATGGGCCTGTATACCACATTAAATACTCTTTCTGTACTAGGAATATTAACTTGAACTTCAGGGACGATAACTCCCGGTTCGTCCCTCAGGCAGGGTGTACAATGCTAAATTATAACCCTTGGAATTTGAGGTTTGTGTGCACACTGGATAATCTGCAGTCTAAAAGAACCATTAGTAACCGCCGAAGGGGCTGAGGAGTTTGACAGCTTCCCAGCCAATGAGGAGCCTCAAAATGGGATCTATGCCACATGGTACAGACCTTTCTCCAAGCCTCAGAGCAAGAGGCCGCCATCTTCCTTTGCCAGGGAAGAGGAGGGTACCAGGCGAATGCCCGTTTCTGAGGGAGAGGGCGTGGAAGAGGAAGAGGAGTTCCGGCGCAACAGGGAGAAAGAGGACTTCAGGAAAGACAAATTGGGAATGCTTATAATGATCAGTGTAATTATTGTAAGGAATTTGGACATTGGAAATCTGAGGGCCCAAATTACCCGACGCAACAGTCAGCACATCATACTATGTCAGCGTCAGCCTATTTATGGTCCACTCACACAAATAATGTAAAATGCATGTTGACACTGTAAAAATAAATTTGAACCCAGCCGAACCGCTTCTGTGTGTTACACAATATCCCATTTCTAAGCAAGCTAGAGAAAGTATACGACCTGCTATTCACTAGCACTTGCAATACTGCTATTCATTTTATCAAGAGGCTGGTAAAGACACGTATCATTTTATTCAAGATATGCACACTGTTAATGCTGCATTGCTGCCTACCTTTCCTGCAGTTCCGAACCCTGCTAGTATTCGATCTTGAATCCCTGCTACCGCCAAAGATTTTAATGTGCTAAATATGTGAACCCTGGCCATCAGTATGCGGTTTAACAGTGCCTGTTGCAACAAGGGAGTAATATTCCACTGTTCAGTTAGAGAATTTGGGTTTTCTTGTCACACCGCCCAAATTTTCAATTTCGGTGTACCTCACATAAGGGGTGAAGACACTACCAGGAGATTGTGTTGCAGCAACATTTTTAGATAACATGTTAGCATCTTCTGTTATCTATTCCAAACCAAATTCTAGAAATATGAAAAGCTCTGAAACTAATATTGTCCCTCTTCTTTTTCTACACAAAGCCCATTCTTTGCAACCATAACCTTAAGATGTCGGTTCAGCCTTACATCTCTAATGATTTAGATCAACATAATGCAAAATGGGTGAGAGTGCAAAAGAAGAGCAAACTGTTAGCACACAGGCAAGCATCTGCCAATTAGGGGCCATATGTTGTACCGTCCAAATCATCACACTTAACAAACCAGCTGGGACCCATAAATGATGCTGTGCTGATGTAGAATAGATCTGAGGTTTTGCCTTCTTTAGATAAGATTGATTGACCATTAGTGGAACCTTCTTGAGGACTCATTGCTTTTGTATCCTCTGTGAGAGGAATAGCTGAAGAGGTTTCTGTTAAACCTGTGAAGTTTTTATCGTAAAATATCTTAGGGCACAAAGGGAAATGTAACGATCCTTAGATTGTGGCAATATTACAAACATACAATGTTGTATTGCTACAAGAGACTTGGGCAGATTGAGATCTACTTCTGAATGGGTTTCAGACTTTTCAAATAATGGCTACTAAGAAATCTCTTCATAGATTTATGGGAATACTCGTGATTTCTATTATAACCTCTCTTGATTTAAATATTACTGTTATTTCAACTAAATCATTGAACTTGCAATTCTTACCTTTCTTAAGTAATACACAGAACCCCCTATTACATTTGGGTACTTTCTATAACAGACAAAATCAAGAATCCTTTAACACAGCTCTGATGGATCTAAAATGTATTCTGGAACCCTTGACAACTCTCAGGAAGAGACCCCGCACTGGTTCATGATTGGGGCGATTTTCATTTAAAAATAGGTAATGGACACCTACCAAATTATACAGTATTGAAAATAAGGACCATAGAGAAAGAACAGAATTTATAAACTTACATAACTCAGTTAATAGTCAGTTAATACTCAGCCACAATTTACTACACAGGAAGTTAATGTTAATGTTAATGTTAATGTTAAAGGATATTTGTACTGCACACTATCACCACCATAGTCCCCTGGCACTTTGGTGGCTCTGAAAGGGGAGTTGGGATGAGTTAGTGGGAATAAGCTGGAAAGGTGCAAGAGAGCAGTGATGTGTTGTTGGCGGCCTCAGCCCGGTAAGTCTGCTGGCTGGGCTTGGGGTGTCTTATGGTCGGTAGTTGTTGTGTGCTGTTGTGAGAGTCTGTTTGTTTTGTTTTGTTGTTGCAGTGTAGTGAGGTTTGTGTGGATTGTTGTGTTGCCGTTTTGTGGTTGTGTTTGGTTAGAGTTTGAGAGGTGTATGCAGAGGGGTGAAATTGTTAGTGGATCTGTTAATTGGCATTGCTGTCTGGAAGCGAGGTGCTAAACTTCTGTATTCTCTCCAGGTGGGGTGCGTGAGTAGCTCTGTGTCTGCGTCCAGATCTCGGGCTGACACTCACAGTCCATTTCACACATGGTATCCACTCACATTCATAACCTTGCCCATGTTCGGCACGGGCCACCTACGTGACACCTGTATGTATGCGGGGCAGGCAGGCGTTTGTGCGTCCCTTCAAATCTGGCCCAGAGAGCATTCCCAATTCAGTCGGTGCGCAGCTTCAGTCAGCCAAGGCTACTTCATCCATATGTGGTGGCTGGTCGGCATTCATCATCTTATTCAGTTGCTCATGCATTCTACCGCTCTGAAGTAACAGTGACACAATATAAACAGAGGTTGGGTTGAACTCCGGGACTGGATGGAATACTGGCTGACTTCTATAGAAGTCTTGAGAAGCTTTGGGTTCCATTATTAACAATAATATTTAACATATTTAAGGATCAAAAACAATTCCCTAAGTGCTGGAGATATACTATAATTTTCCCAATTTATAAAAAGAGCCTGAAAGATATTCCAAATTCTGGTTGACCTATATCCCTCCTAAACTCAGAGTTCAAGATATTTGGCAGAGTAATCCTGGGTGGATGAAGCCAATATCCTGACAGAATTCCAAAAGCCGAACAAGCACTACATGTGTGTCTAATCATTGCAAACCCCATATATCAAAAGAAGGACAAGATTAATCTTGCATTCATGGACCTCAGCACTTCCTATGATAAAGTCATGAATTGCCCAGAACATCTATTAGAGTTGCTAATCTTTCTACACCAAGAATCAAAGGCTTGCGGATGATTGGGCATTGATGGCCTATGTACTTCCTGGTTTGCAATAGAGACTAGCATTAGAAAAGGATGAGTGCTATGTGGTGGGTCAGAAGAAGGACAGAGACTCTGACTTTCCATGTCACTGATGATTGTTATTAACTGACTGGAATAAAGGCCTATCTCACCCTATGCGAACGGTTTTCCCTACCTAGCAGAACTAACTAAGGTGCTCATCATTTATCAGTGAGATTACAAATCCAAGTCAGTCACCTGTCCAAACTAACCTATTCTAATCCTACCACTATTATAGCAACAGCAACCAAGAGACTGACTCCCTTCTCCTGTAAACTGGTTCTTCAGCAAATTCAGTAACGTATTCTCAAGTAGTTCTGGGTAACTACCTTTATTAAGTTACACAGTTCTGATACTGGGTTCTTCAGGTTTTCAACCTTCTCCTGCACTTGCCAGCCCAGTGACCTCACCACCCTCTTTTGTCTCACACCTACCTGCCTTAGCCCCCCCCTAGTATCTCCATCCTCTCCTTACTTCCACCCCAATGGCGCTTTCTGTTTCTCCTATCTTCTACAACTGCTTCTCCATTGACTATCCTTCCCTTCTCACTAAGTCTGGTAGGAAGAAGTTCAAAAAGGATATCTTTGCATCTAATCCTGGTCTTCCTATCGCCGACACCTACTCCAATGCTTCCGCCAGACAGACCCTTACCGACATCCTCTTTGTCATTCCTTCGCCAGATCTATGGACTCCTCATATGGTCTCTGTGCTCTGCCCTATCTCCTCCTCTCCCATTAATGGTGGCACTCACTGGGAAGTTCTCATGGCTTCCTTCGACTCCTCTAAAGTCATCATTAATGTCTACCTAAATGGCACTGTCATGGTCCAAGGCCCTCAGGCCAATCTCCTCCTCTTTGATAGGCGCTTCCCTCGCCTCATCAATTTCCTCTCATCTCCTGCTGTCCCCTCCCCCCCCCCTTGGCTACCTTGCCCTCGCTCTCCTCCTCCTCCTCTGCCCCTCCTAGGGCTCTTTCTCCCCCGTGGGGCATACCTCTGATCTGTACTCCTCCCCGGAAGGTCTTTAAGGCTGGCAACCTTCTTCTCGGACATCCGGCCCATGAAGCGTGTGTCAGTTGAGACTTTTGCCTCCACTTTCTCTCCCCCCCTCCACCTTTGGCTGTCTCACATCCTGACACAGCCATGTCTCTGCTCTACTCTTCAATTTCTGATATGCTTGATGCTCTTGCCCCTGTCATGAGGATCCATTTGAAGTCCAAAGCCAAGTGCAATTCCTGGTATGACTCTGACCTAGCTACACTTAAACGTAAGTGTAGGGCAGCTGAGAGGAAATGGAGGACTTCCTGTTCATCCTCTGACAAACTGGCCTGTCGCCTGCTACAAAGGCAATACCGACTCTCTGTCCTCACCAAGAAGAGAGTCCACATTCAAGCTTGTGTCTCTGCGGCATCTAACAACTCGGCCGAACTCTTTAAAATCTGCAAGGAGCTGGCCAACCCTGCTGCAGTCTCTACCCCTCCTGCTGCCTCCCAGGCTCTTTGCAATGCCCTTGCCTCTCACTTCATTTAAAAAACCCAGGACATCCTGTCCACCCTCTCCACCCACAACCCTCCTCTTCCCTCCCCATCTGTGCTTGCTGACCCTCCTTTAGCCACCCTCCCTCCATCCTTCTCGTCCTTTCCTCTTTTCACCCCTGACAAGGTTGTCAGACAAGTCCGATCTATGAAATTGACACCCTCGCTCCGGCCCTTGCTGATTCTTACAACCACTCCTTTGCCTCTGGATCCTTCCCCTCCCCTCTGAAGCACTCCATTGTGCATCCTCTTCTCAAGAAACCCACAGCTGATCCTTCTTGTCCAGCTAACTATCGCCCAATTTCCATTACTCCCTTTCTTGGCAAACTCCTGGAAAAGTTGGCCATCTCTCAGCTTAACCTTCATTCCAATTCTGTTGGCTGTCTCCATGACCACCAGTCTGGCTTCAGAGCTGCCAGAAGCACGGAAACTGCTCTCCTGAACATCCGTGCAGATCTGTTCTCCAACCTTGACTTTAACATTCCCTCTGTCCTCATCCTCCTCGATCTCTCTTCTGCCCTCGACACGGTCAACCATACCATCCTGCTCAACACCGTCTCTGTGACAACCTGGGTATCACTGATCAGGCTCTGGCCTGGCTAACCTCTTTCCTCTCAGATCGACCCTCCCAGGTCCAACTTGGGTCCTTCCTTTCATCTATCTTCCTCTCTACCTGTGGTGTTCCCCAGGGGTCTAACCTCTCGCCCTGGCTTTTCAACCAATACCTGGCAACTCTCGCCCACTGCATTGCCATTTTCTGCTCAAATTTCCAGTGCTACGCTGACGACACTCAACTCATTTTCAGGCTGCCCTCTGCCACCTCCTCTCCCTCTCTCATCTCTGATTGCCTAACTGCCATTCAAGATTGGTGTGCCGCCAATGATCTTTGTCTGCATGCCAGCAAGACGGAGATCCTCCTCATCGGCACACCTTCACCATCCTTTCCCCTCACTCTCTGGCCGGCCTCCCTTGGCCCTCCTCCTACCCCCACCTGCGAGGCTAAGAACCTCGGGTCATCTTTGATTCCACCCTTTCCTTCTCCGCCCACATCTCTGAGGTCTCTAAAAAGTCAAATTTCCAACTGCACCTCCTCAGAGGTACTCTGCCTTTCCTCTCCTTCCCCCAGAAGCTCATGGTATCTCAAGCTCTGGTTCTCTCTAGCTTGGACTATTGTAACAGCCTCTTTCTAAATCTACCTGTCTCTACTCTCCGCCCTCTGCAACTAATACAGAACAGGACTGCGAGACTTTTCCTTGGCCTCAAACCCTGGGATCGTATCTCTCTAGCTCTGAAATCTCTCCACTGGCTCCCAGTGGATGCAAGGATTAAATTCATAACCCTCTGCATTGTCCACAAGGCTTTCTGGGGCCTGGGTCCAAAATACCTTCTGCTATCCCTCCACAAATACCTCCCCTCTCGAGCTCTTTGCTCCTCTACCTACAAATCACTCAGGGTCAGTCGTTTTTCTAAGAAACGTGCTGGGGGTAGATCTCTGTCTTCGGCTGGGGCCTCCCTCTGGAACAGCCTCCCTGCCACTCTAAAACTTGAGGAGAACCATCTCCGGTTCCGGAAGCACCTCAAGACCTTCCTCTTTTCTTCTGCCTTCGCTCCCCCCCTCTCCTGCTGATCTGTTCTCTCTTGGCACCGTGTACCTGGCCACCCTCTGTCCTTTGGGCCCAGGTACCTGCTCATCCTGCCACCCTCCCGCACTGCCTTCGGGCCACCCCTTCCACTGGGGTCTGTATCTGTACCCATACAGCCCCCCCTTTTTCTTCCTGCACTTATCAGACCTACCTTGTCTGCTGCCTTAAACCTAGCACTTGCAAATTGCTGGCTGCATTACCACTGTTTGTTGCCTTTATTATTTATTTATTGTTATTTATCTGTTTCTCCTCTGCTTCGCACTTTCCACCTCTCCCCCTTCCATGCACTTTTCCCCTCCCCCCTCTCCCATGCACTTGCGCGTTCCCAATGTCACTGGGCCTAGTAAGATCGCTGTTTTGTTCTCCCCTGTTCCCCTCCCTTGCCTTGTCGCGCTCTGAAACACTGGTGTACGAGCGCGATAGAAATAAAATATCAATCAATCAATCAATCAATCAATCAATCAATCACTTTGTTACTCTTTCGTTCCTTCTTATTATCTCCTTGCCTTTTTTTCATTTGTATTTATCCTTTTCCTTTCATAGGATAACTTTATCCAACACTTAGAACTTTCCCCTTCTTTGGTTTTCAATCTTTATTTTACAGTCTTTGGTTTCACTTTGGGCTTGCCCTTATCCTCTCTTTCAATCTAATCCTCAGGTCTTTCCCTTTCACAGCGTTTCCTATTTCATAACACCTCAGGGTTTTCTCCTTCACCTTTTGGATTGTAAACCTTCCAGTAAGGATTATCATTCCATGTTAATGCTTTATCTTGACTGGGAAAAATATGAAAGTTCCAGTAATGATTCTCTTTCTCTTCATTCAATGCCAGTAACTTATCTCGACTGGGTTGAGTATGAGCGTTTCTTTAATGATTCTCTTTCTCTTCATTCAATGCTAATACCTTATCTTGACTGAGATGAGTATGAGCATTCAAGTAATGATCTTCAGTTCCCCTCCCAGGTCTCCCACTTTCCCCATTACCTGTCGTGTTCAGGGATAACATCACTGGGGTTCTTGACTGGCTGGGTTCTTCTCTTCCAGTTGTCAAGCTGGCCTCTCGTAGCTCCTGTGGTTTCATATACGATATCCCTGGTCTCTCGTTTGCCGGTCCATTCCATGTTGAATCAAAGGAAGTGGTATTTTCGTAATTAATGGATCCACTGGTCCATGTCTGCTTGATTGCGTTGATGCCACCACTTAGCTCTCACTCGGGCTGAGGCTGCCACATGTCCACCTCTGCTTTTCTCCTCTCTTCACGTTCCCAACTCGGGTTTCTC
This sequence comes from Ambystoma mexicanum, assembly GCF_040938575.1. Lineage (NCBI taxonomy): Eukaryota > Metazoa > Chordata > Amphibia > Caudata > Ambystomatidae > Ambystoma > Ambystoma mexicanum. Next base: position 661,843,281 of record NC_090922.1, read on the forward strand.
TATGGCATAGGATGCCATGCATCCAGCTTTCCTTCAGCATACGTCTGCAAGCAATTTCATAACTTGCGCGTTCTCTCTCTCTTTCTCTCTCTCCTCCCAGTATCTGCCTCTTTGTTTTATCACGTTGCTGTGGGACTTCCCCGGTGCAACACCACAGTGCTTTCTCTTTGTTTGTTCTATGCTCTGTATTCCTCCACAGACCTTTTTCCTCATCTCAGTACAATATAGTTTTTCCTTTCAAGGAATAATCAGAGTTTCTTGATGATGATAACCTGTTTTGGCATGTTCTTCATTCCTTTCTTCACTGGATGTTTCTGGAGTTATATTACTGGGAATTGTCTTAGGGAGTGCCTCGTAAGAATGGGAGTCCTTGTTCTCAAAGGGGAGTCTGTTCCGGTGAGGTTCTGCTTGCCTCTACCCCTAGGGAGGGTGTTGCAGTGTGGGCACACCTCCCTAGTCTCACAAGGAAAGGCTCCCCCTTGGGGAGAAGTGACAGATTCCTGGGATTAGTCACAGCTACTCCGCTACTCTTCTCTTTATAAATCAATGAGCTAACAGATGAACTAATTCACTCTGGGCCTGACATACCTCCTCTGGGTAATGTAAGCATACCAGTCTTGGCTTATGGCTAAAAGACACGGTTTTGCTTGCCAGAGCGACACAGGCATTTCAAATACTGTTAGACACTTAAAATAATTTCATGCATGTCCTAGATCTCAATACAAATGTGCCAAGGTCGGCAGTGATGATTTTCGTGGCCCAAGAGTAGGCAAGCTAGTCCTCTAGCTTTTTTTTTCCCTGGGGCAAGCCTATGAAGCACTTGATTACCCAGAGATCACATTCTCCTCCACCCTAAATGGGGCTATGAACCATGAGATACAGTCATTGAAGAAAATGCCTTCTTTAAGAAATTGCTGTGTCTGCTCCTCCTCCCCTAATTTTGCAGTCAATACTGAATTAGGACTACCATTTTTAGAAGTTGAACTCTAATTCAAACCCATGATACTATGATTTAGAATATGGGTAAACAAAAAAGAAATTTGAACCCAAACCAGTTTATGGTTATTTTTTATAAAATGTATGTTAAGTAGGATAAATGCAAATACTTTTTTCACTAACCCAATTTGCATCCCACATTCATCTGTGCATTTTTACACAGAAAAACGGAAAGGGTCAATCTACTTAAGTAGAGAAGACAGAGAGATCATGAAACTGCCAAATCACAACCATGTAATTTTTGTGACAAATCAGCTTTCTAAGTAGTTAATGTGGTCTAGTTTCTCATTTGAATTCTCATCACCAGAGTAAGATTTAATATGCTTCCCTTCAAAGAGGTAGCAGCTAAACGGACTATGCCTGGTGTATCCAGCACCAACAACTCGCCGAAGGAGGATCTTTTACATTTTCAATTTTTTTGTCCTGCTTATGTATCAACCCGAAGAAATACATTAGTTCCTCTATTGAGGAACCTCAACTTTGTACAATGCAGACAGGCTACGTATAATGTATTACTGGTAGAAATGCCATTGATAGAATGGATATTATTGACCTATGTGTAGGGCAGCTTTCAAACTCAGAGAAAATCGTTTGGTAACATAATCAATTTTATGAAATGAATGTAGTTGTTTTTTTGTATATCTGTAATGTTTTATTGTGCAAGTTTTATGGATGTTCTAATCTGATTAAATGTATTGTGATGATGATGATGATGGTAATTAGCTGTAGAGACTTGAAGTTGGAAGAGAAAATTATTAATGCAAAAAATCCTACTCCCGAAGAGGCGACAGCGGTCAGGCGGAAGATTGTGGAGAAACAAAAACATGCAGAGGTTAAGCTCATATCAAGATCACACAAGCCAAGGAAGACTACAGAGTCGAAAGTAACAGGAAATACAAGACACAAAAGCAGCGGGAAAAACATCAAATGCTACAGATGCGGCAATGATCGACATTTGGCCAACAATGAGAAATGCCCAGCAAGGCAATAAATGTGCACGAGTTGCCAAAGAGTAGGAAGTTTTATGATATGCTGCACCTTCAGGAAAAGGTGGGAAGTCAGAGTAGTAGCAATGTCGTTGAATGACTCTCAGAATGAAGTATCAGAAGGTCCAACTATATTAGATATGAGTGATAAAAGAAGAAACCCAAATCCAAGCCATACTGTGATGTATTAGTTAACAACAAGAAACTTTCCATGTTGGCGGATTCAGGATCTTTTCTTACCATACTTCCCATCGATCTCCTCGATAACCATGAAAACCGTGAATGAGATAGTGAGAATGCATGAGAATGCATAAAGATATTTTTGGGTATAGCACAGGTCGCATGAAAAAATATGCTTATGATATCATATTGAAAAAAAAAGCATCTCCTGTTAAGCACAAAGAACAGACTGAATTGTTTTTGAATGGGTAGGGCTTCTGTGCTTGGCTAAATGTAATTCAAAACAGGTGTGTAGCTTTTTCCCTTGAAATGACTAGGAGTCCCTTGAAGTATTCAAACTAATATTTATTCCGGTTACACTTTCAATAAAGTCCAAGTTATTTAGCCTTTAAAGTCCAAATTGTTCAACCTGTACACGTATCTCACCACATCCATTTTTTGGATTATCAGGAGGGGATAGTGTTCTAATATCTTACATTTAGTTTCATATCTACAATATAAACAAAAATTTGAAAAATGAACAGTGATTTGTAAAATATTTGTATAAAAGATAGCCGCCCTACTATAATTGTGTACGTGATGTCATCGCATGCACGTTGTGCCACGATGATGTCACTATGCTGCAGCATGAAGTGGCCATTTTTGTGGTCGTCGCTGATATTACCGGCGACCACAAACATGGCTGCAGCACGCTGCATCATATTGATATCATCATGGCACAACGTGCGCACGATGACGTCACATACACCATTATAACAGAGTGGCCTTCTTAGAATGCTGAATCCAAGCGGATCGGCATTCTGGCTTTCACCCTAGCTGGACTATCATATCCAGCTTTCTGAACTTTCAGGTGAACACCGTGATTTATTTTGCTTTATGCATCCCATTCTTACTAGACTTGGTACCACATATTGATGAGATTCACAACACATTTACAGATATAACCTACAATTTGCAATGAGGAAGAATACTCATTTTGAAGAAATTGTATGGGAGGATAGGGTGAGTAGACACAATACATACGTGAAATTGGTTGATGAAAACAAATAACCACATATTGTAGCAAGAAGTACAATCTATATTTTGAAAATCACGGTTTATTTTTCAAATGTTTGTTTATGTTGTAGATATAAAACTACACGCAAGATATTGGAACACTATCTCTTCCTGATGATGCACAACATTGGATGTGGTCAAACACATGTGCTGGTTGAACGATTTGGACTTTAAAGGATGAATAACTTGGACTTTATTGAAAATGAAACCACAATAAAGATTAGTTCGAATACTTGAAAAGACTCCTAGTCATTTCAAGGAAACAAGCTACACTTGAGGGCAGAAGCACTACCACTTCAAAAACAATTAATCTAATATATTGATTTTGGGCAGCCACAATACCCGGGGCTGCATCTCAGCAACGGCACCCCAAATAATTAATATTCTTTGCCCTATTGATTGACATATGCTTGCACACTGAGATAATCCACAAAGTGCAGAGTGTCCTGGTCACAGAGAGAAAGGAGTTAAAAGCTTTGCTGGATAATATGGAAGCTGAAGCGAAAAGCTGGCTCAGCCTGAGGGTCCTTACGAAAAAGAAAGAGACAGGCAAGCCCCACCTGTGTGCCGGTCTCAGGAGTGTGAACAGAAATATTGTAAAAGACAACTACCCTCTAACAAATATTTTGGAATTTATGCACATCATAGGTGACGCAAAAATGTTCTCTAAACTTTATATGAGAAATGCATATAACCCAGGTTCCCCTACACGACATATACAAGGAAATCACAGCGTTCATTACTCCATTAGGGGTGTACCAGGCCAATTGCACGCCCTTCAGCCTTTCATCGGCAGCGTCTGTCTTTCAATGCTCTTAATGGATAGGATACTGAAAAAAGTAGATAACCGTGGCCTACTCTCAAAATGATGTCCTGCTGTTCTGTGATAATCTGGAGACTCAGACCCACACATTTTTAAAAAGGTAGCATGCGCCCCTCTCTAGAAAGAACATGACATGATAACCTGTTCTGTGGATTCTTCCCACTTTGAGAGTCTGCAGCCATCCCTTTTTGCTCACTGTACCTTTCACAGATGCGAAATATCCATTTGCATATCAATATTTGTCCCGCTCACATGGGCAGTCCAGCACCGAAATACTATGGCAATTCCTCTCTGAACAAGAGTACCAACAGCAACCCATACACGTGTTTCAGCCTTGTTGGACCTCATCAGTGAGGTGGAGCTGTGCCTCTCTGAGCACAGTGAGCAGGGAGTCCACGTCTGGGTTCCCCCAGCTAACTTAGGGTGACCAAACCCAAGTTCCTTGCAAATATTTTTTAAAAAGGGAGGCACCCCTCTCTAGAAAGAACATGGCATGATAACCTGTTCTGTGGTTTTTCCCACTTTGAGAGTCTGCAGCCATCACTTTTTGCTCCCTGTACCTTTCACAGATGGGAAATATCCATTTGCATATCAGTCTTTGTCCCGCCCACATGGGCAGTCCAGCACCAAAATGCTATGGCAATTCCCTTCTGAACAAAAGTACCTCCAGCAACCCCATACACGTGTTTCAGCCTTGTTGGTCCTCATCAGTGAGGTGCAGCTGTGCCTCTCTTAGCACAGTGAGCACCGAGTCCACATCTGGGTTCCCCCAGGTAACTTAGGGTGACCAACCCCAAGTTCCTTGCAAATGTCAGACCCTCACATTGGCAAAACTGAGCAAAGCAGTGTTGGGCCTATGCAAAGAAAAGTGTTGTTTTGGAGTCCCAACAGTTGAATACCTGGGACATATGATCTCAGGTGAAGGTATTAATCCAAAGGAGGACTTGGCAAGAGCCATCAGGTAAGCCCCAGTGCATAAATATCATTTCAAATCATTTATGGGGTTATGGGAATACTACGCAAAATTCATCAAGAATTTCTCCAGCAAAATGGAACCTATGCGTAACCTTCAAAATAAAGCTGTGCCATTGCTGTGGACAGATGATTGTCAAGGTTCTGATTACATAATGAAGGTGCCTTGCATAAAGCCATTTGAGGACCTCTTGGAAAGAGTGTCATGGTGGATGGCAGTGCATATGGCTTAGTGGCTAGCCTCACCCAACAGAAGGGTCAAGATGAACGAATCGTGGCATATGTATCGAAATAGTTGATGACAACAAAGTCTAATTGCTTGGTGAAAGAGAGAGAAATGCTTGCTCGTGTGTGGGTAGCTCAACATTTCAGATATTATTTGTGGGGAAGAGATTTTGGTCTTTTCACAGACCAAAAGACCTCAGTGAATAGAATACATCCACGGGACCACAAGCCATCGACTTCTAAGCTGACTCAACTTGCAGCAAAAATGCAGGAGCATTCATTACAGGTGAATCATATCCCAGGAGTGAAGAATAAACAAGCTGACTACATGCCTTGGCTTCATGCATCTTCTGGAGGCTGACCAACATATTTCTACTTTGAGAGTTGCCAAGTTTACCAGAAACGGAAACGTGTACAATTCCGCCCTTTGTCCTGCTTGTAGAAACTGTTATGAGACTGTAATGCATTTTATGTTGTCTTGCGATGGTCTCAAGCAGTGGAGGGCCAGAACTCTATTAGAACTGTTCGAAATTGCACATACCCATCGTGTAGAGGACGCCATCACGTTTTGTAGATCCACTGTCGATTTGAATGTTGTTCATTTTATGGCCAAGTTTATTCACCACGCGTGGATCCAAAGAACATAGCACGTTCATCAATCCACAGGTGGTACAAACGCAGTCGTGAAGCTCTAATTGAGCCAACAAATGTAACTTGAGCTCTATGGAAGGATGGGAGTATCCGCTGCCGGCAGTCAGGGGGATATGTGCAATAAGTTTAATACGTATAATATGTGCAATGTTACAGGATCCTTCCTTTAATGCTGAGGCACTTATGAAGTTATTTATATTTATTAATCTAGAATGAAGAATGTTTTTATCAATTTTGTGGATTATTAGCAATTATTGATTGTTGAAATTCATTTTTCTTCTTTTAATTCTATCACTACCATGTGCTTTCTGTAATGTATTTAAGATTGTTCGCTTTGTGTCTCAATAATGCCGCTTTGCACACTTCCTTTTATGTATTTGTGCTGAAGAATAATGTCAAATGAAGCTTCATGGGATGAAATATTTGTTGAACGATGAGTCTGTAGTGGCTTCTATTCAGGATCTTAGAGAATATGGAAATTCCACCATTGATGAAGGACGTAGAAGATTCAGACATGGAAATGATGAGGACATTCTCAACCTCACTGCGGCCTTACTGGAAAGTTGCAGACCAGATATTTATGCAAGGTTTATTCATCTTGGAGGCATACTAGTTAATTCCTCCCAGAGGTATGATAATCTGCATCAAAAGGCACATGAAGGCCACCTAGGAGCCACACCTACAAAAAAAAAATAAGAGAAAACTATTGGTGGTCTGCCATGGACGGTGACATCACTCAGGTGATCCAAAATAGCCATACATGCATATACAGCGACAAGCGGTTACGCACAAGACAAGCAGCATTGTGGAATATTGAGATTCTTTCCAAGCCCTTGAAATAATTGGGACTGGATTTTATAGGTCTTCTGGACATGATTGATGAGAATAGTAAGTATGGCATTGTGGCTGTTGACTACATGTCCAAATGGATTGAGCTAAAATGTGTACGCAACAACACTATGAAGACCACCATTGTCTTCCTTTCCAAATTCTTTAGCAGAGAGGGATGCCCCTCTGAACTGGTCACAGACAACAGTGTCCAACTTGTCTGCCATGACATGGACGTATTCCTAAAACTGAATAACAGCCAACAATACAAAGCAGCCTATTATTACCCACAAGTCAATCGAAAATGAAAAGGGTGAACAGGTTCATTAAAAAAAAGTCTGCAGCTAGCGGTGGTCTTACGTAACATGGCGGGAATCGAACGGCTCTACATATGGACCCGCGACTTTTGAGCGCCTTTTTCTTTATAGCCTTAGAGTGGGATTCACACTTCATTGGGTTCCCCTTTTAATTTTAGTTACTTGCATTTCAAACAGGCGCACATTATGGACTGACTACAGCCCATCCGTAGGACTCGTTAATTACAACTGGAAAGCTTGTCACTTCTCTTCTTCTGCCTTTAACGATAATACCGCAGATCATCTTGAACCTCTTATGTGATTCTGCACACAATAATAACAATGAAATTTTGATCCGTGCAAGTTGAATTTTTATCTACTTCGATGGCATACGTGGCACTTGTAGGCACAGTACTGGAATATCTCCGACATCTGGCCCGGGATCTGGAATCCTTCTGAACTCGTTTTGTGTCATATTTGGGGCTCCAACCATTGAGAGCATTTGACACTGGAAATCAGTTGTTCTATTGCAATAATTGGTTTTCCTGATGAAGACGTTGGTTTAATTATCCTCAAACGTCGAAACCGGTAGAAGAACATCCGGGGATGGGATCTGTCATTTTTTGTTGAATGCACCCACTCCGCGGAATAGAGCACATTTTGGACAATTATCGTGCTAATACACACAGAATGTGGATGAAATGAAATGTCAAAGATTATGTGGGGCTAATCAATGAAGTGCTACTACATATATATATTGCACCAATTGTTTGGTCCAAATTTTTATTGTGAATGAATGAGGTTCATTGATTTGATGTACAAATAATGGTTTGACTGTTGAAGAATGTTGGTTGTGTTAGGTTGTTTTAGAATCTGGTGTACTATGCTCTCCTGCAACATTTATGTAATTTAATGTGTATATTAATAGATGATTAATTCATTGAAAAAATAATGTATCTTAGTAAATAAAATTTGATACCTTTATAAAATAAAAAAACCTCTGGACAAATTTTTCAGTATACCCTCTTACGTAACATTGCACCAACGTAAAACCAATCTGAGGCAGGACAGTAAAAAGGACAGACCGAGAATGGAAGGGCAGAGTCAAGAACAGCAGATCATGCCAAGTGAGACAAATGAGTATTTATCCCCAGAGGGAGAGCCGCCTCTCCTGTGTGATTACTCAGCTGACAGGAATGAAGATACAGCTGAAATGGGAGCAGGCCAAGATATGGACCACACAAACGAACATTGATGACCTGCAAGAATCAGGAAAACTCCAGCTAATCAATGTGACTATGAACTTTATTCCATTCTTTGTTCTGATGTGGATGTGTGGAGTGCACTGCACCTCACTCAGGATGACGCTGCCTTTGAAACTGCGCGAGCATGAGGGGGGGATAACAGTGCGTGGCACTAGCAGCTGATGGGGCCGAGAGTACTGAGAGTGACCTAATACGATGTGATGTAAAGTAATTGAATAAAAGACCCTAAGAAGAAGCTATTACAGTGATACGTGGTCTTCATGTGGTGAAGGTGGGAGTATATTTGTGCTGTACATGCTGGGGAAGATCCAAACACCACAGACATTCCAACAGTCAGATGAGCTGAGAGGCCCGTTGGGGCGGCTTCTCCACTCAGTCTCTGATTCCAGTGACTTTATAATGATAGCCACACACAGCTCCAAACCCCTCTCTGCTCTTGTCATGTGTAAGCCTTGCACCTCATGCACATGAAAGAGAACATTCAAGACGGCCGTATCTTTCAAGACACAATATTTCTGATCAAATATGTTTTTTGCTGAGACGTTACTTAACATATTCAACTCAAATGCAAAATCCCTCTAAAATGCATTTTAAGCGACACATTGATGTCACTCTGAAGCTGTCAGTGGAAAACATCCCCATTCTTTATAACTACTAATCCATAATTGTATTCTGGCTGCAGTGAATGTAATATTTAACTGTGGAATCTACTGCTTCTTACAAGGTTTGGCTAAATATTTGAAAACATCCGGGAAAGGTACCATCATGAGTGCCAAAACACTGAGTGTGCTGCATTTCAACTATACTGCCGGGGAGGGGCTCATGGGAGACAGTAAATTACTTCAATGAGATGGTGCAGAAGAATAAATTATAATTTGTTCCCCACAGGTATTGAAAAGTTTAAAGGGAAGCACTTCCACAACCGGTACTACAAGAGCCCAGATGGTTTCCAAGGCAAGAATGTGCTAGTTGTGGGGCTAGGAAACACAGGAGCAGATATTGCAACAGAGCTCAGTCTTACCGCAGAACAGGTAGGTATTAGTACATGCCTGGGGTTTACACTATGTGGTGTGTTAAAGATGCAACAAATAACCCTGAACATCCTGAGTCACACCACCATCATGGTCATAACTCGGTGTGTACTTATGTTGACCATAAAACCACAATCTTAATTTATTGAATTACCCGGGTTGTTGTGTCACCATGGTGCCAATGGCATGTCCATCCACTGCGGATAATTGAACATCACTGTTACTAATGACTTCATGCAATTATAGAACAGCAGCAAGAACGTGAGACAGGGCTTCTGAATTTATATTTATTTACAACAAAAGTGCACTACAAAATGTGCCAGTGATATTATCTATTATTACAGTGCTTTGAAGTGAGAGGATTCTGTCATGAAGTGTGATAGTGCGTTATGAATACTTTTCAGGAGAGGAGATTTCGCTAGTCTTACCTGAAAACCTGTGTTTTAATCTCATTTTCAACACTTGACGGGAAAATCCCTTTATTTCATTGTACCTCATAATTTCAAGAATGTTTAACTTTAATATTCAAAATGCAACGTTTCCTGTCCCAATAACATGTTCTTACACACACTGCATCACATGTTCTATGCATCTCACCTCAAATTTGAGATGCTTGTAGTACAATAAAAAGTCATCTATATAGTATTCAACAACTTCTTGGAACGTAGCCAACGCTACATCAAATACCTAAACTGATGAAATTACAAGCACATCTTCAGAGAGTTTGCTTCAGTAGGAAATAGAAAATGTACACTTACATTTAGAAACCCGTTCCATTCTATTGGAAGTCAGGATAAATCCTATGCCTTACGTTTTGGATGGAAGTATTTTTCCACGGCCAAATATATGCAATGTCTATTTTGTGATTTGCACCCGCCCGTGATCTTCCTTCGCTTTCACTCCTGCTTCCCCATTTATCCCCCAACCCCAACTTACCTTTCCGTGTGGTGGTGAGGCACCCTCCCACTCTGCAACTCCCGCCTGGCTGCCATGCTAATGAAGAGGGGTTCCACACAGAGCTCTGCCATCCGTTTCCATGGTGACCATCTTAGGTGAGTATTTCAGGTTGGGCGCTAGCTGTGACCCAGCACTTCAAACAAATATATTACTGACAACAACCTGTGTTGTAAACACCAGGTGCTAACAACAATAATACCCCCTTCTGTGGGCTTCACTGGCTGGTATTTGTGCCGGGGTATGGCGTGAAGGTATTTGCTTAGCTTGTTCCTGCAACTTGAGCACCAGGTTGTTACCGGCCAGTGAAGTCCATGGCAGGCGGTATTATTGCTTAATTGGCTCGCTGAACTTCAGTATTAACGTTTGTGCATGTGTGAAAGCTAGGCTAACGTGTCTGTCACCACAACCCGTCACCACAACCCCTGGTTCATGAGGCACCTGGTGTGCACACGTTACTGCAGGTTTGGACGTACCCTTCTGTAATGAAATTATTTTTGTCCTGCAGGAGTTAAAGGCTGAGTAGTTGCTACAGTGCCTACTCCACCCTCAAACTGCTACAAATCATGAGTGATCTCAATCATAATGGAAAACCAGGCACAGATAAGAGATATACTTCCTTCGCTTTTGTGGTAACGTGGGCCGAGGGAAGGCTATACGCTCAAGAGGGGTGTGAATGTGATTCAGTAGTAACCCAAACAGCAATAGTACACCACTCCAAAATAAAGGAAATGTCCAATGAAGGTTCTATAAATAATTGATAGGCTTTAATGAAGCACACTGTCTGCAAAAATAACGAAATCAAAAAACTTACTATACAAAACCCACCACTAAGGAAAGAACACCGAATATGTATAGATAGAAAGGTATAGCAATCGTGCGCATGAATCAGGGGTGCAAGGCAAGTAAAAACCACAAAATTTACAAACCGATATGTGCGGGTGCAAAAGGGGATTAAAGCTGACCTAACCAGTCTCTAGAGGCCAAAGGTGGGCCAAAGGGGGCAGTTAGCAGTCAATAATACCTTCTGCTGTTCTTGGCGGGCTTCTTGATGCTGTTAGTTCGGTGTGATGAGCTGCGAGTGTAGTGGTCACATTGTTCTACACAGGGAACGATGTCGAACAGGGGTCAGGCAGGAACACATTACATTTCAAAGGTGATGCTTGAAGAACTGCGGATCGTGAGGAACACCAGGGTCAGTTTGACAGTTGATTCGACTGCAAAGATGCTGATAACTGGATGCATGGTTCCTACTATATCGTCCAGTGAAGCGTTTGAGAGGCTGCGTATCGTGAGGGCCACAAGGGTTGGTTCGACAGCTGATTCAACGAAGAAGAGGTTGGAGACTGGATGCACAGTCCATTTTGAAGGGCTTGGTGTCGTTTCTGAGGGTCAGGGCTCAATGATCCACTGGGGTGGTTCAACTGGTGATGAAGATAGGCAGAGAAGATGCTGGGGGGTTGAGCAGTGGTTGAAAGGAAGCAGATGCAATGAAAAGCTTGTAGTGCGGGCCGTGGCCATGACACGTTCAGCTAGTGCAGTAAGGCAGCTAACATGGTGCGACCGTTCAGTTCATCTGACCGGGTACAGCAGTCTCGTTGTTCTATAGAGGCAGGCCTTGTCCTAACAGCAGTTCACCCCCAATGGTCCCTGGGGATGGTTAGGGGACAGAGTTCGCCTCTGCCTTGAACAATGAACTTCACCTTCCTGGCAGAGGACTTTGGAGAGATCAACTCAACCAACCGAGATCCAATGAATTCTTCCGTAAGCGTTTGTCCAAATGTGAATTAAAGAAGTCATGAAGACCCCTTTTTTTAAAGGCATGAGCCCACCTATGATTGGACTAAAGCTACCTTTCTTTAGTGGTCCAATCCCAGTCCTTGGAACAAGTGCACTTGACCTTCTGACATCACACCCAAAGTGCTTGGTGCTAAAGGAACTGAATGGGGACAGGAAAGAAAGATAGAGGCAGCGAGAAACAAGATGGTGGGACCTTCTTCCAGCTGTAAAGAGCTCCCTCAGTCTACACTAACCCAGCCCCCTTCTCTTCGCAATAGGATCAAAGGCACTTTTGGTGTGCAGCACCCTGGTGTGAGGCCAAGCCTTTTGTGAATGGGTGTACTCTTTTTTGTTTTCTTGTTCCCAGGACAACTTCCTGTGGAGTGGCTGTCTCTGTGGGGGGTATTACCTGCTCTCTCCAGCAGCAATGACAATCTGTCTGGGGAGAATACACAACAGAAGTGGGCTCACAGGGCTGACACGTGTGATATTAAATTGATGTGGCTTGGATAACTATGGGAGATGTTAGATATCACACTTTAAACTCAGGTATGGCTTACATTTAAAGTTGTATGTGCCACTAGGACAAATGCTCAACATTATGCAGTTTTTGGAGCAGTGGTTTATATCTTAAATGAAGCCCCTGCGCTGCAGAGATTTGGCTGCCATTGCAGCTGTCAAATGGAAGCCTGTGACCTCTGAATCGGCTCTGTGCCACTGGTAGAGCAGGGGCTGCAGATCAGTTTACTGATGCAGCAGGGCACCGGTACACACTATGATTATGGAATGGAGTTTAAGAAAGGATAATCTGATTGGCAGATTACCCTTCAAGAGATGGAATTACCCATATTATTTTATTTTTTTATTTATTTATACATTTATAGCAGCGCACAAAACACTGAGGCATCTAGGCGCTACAGTAACAGTAATGTATAGTGTGATGATACATTAAGACATTAGTCATTAGAATATATTGCAAGAACCCCCTGCCCCCCCCCGCCCCAACTGGGCCCATAATGAAGCCAGCTGTGCATGCAGGATCACAGCAAGGTGAACAGGGGAACGGTATACCGGAAAGCGCAAGTTACAGTAATGTATAATGTGATGATAGATTAAGTAATAAGTCATTAAAATATATTGCAAGACATATCCCCCTAGCTGGGTCCGTAATAAGGCAAGTTGGGCATGCAGGATCTCAGCGAGATGTGCACAGGAACGGTAAAAACAGAAGGGTGCAGTAAGTTATTACAAAAGTAATCGTAGTTGTGAATAAATATAAACTTGAATGAGGATAGCCCTACAGCACACTCTGGAGAAGCCGCGCCCAGTGTGAATGGGGGCTACATCTGGTATGCGAATATCCAAGTCTGAGTTAGTGAGGTTTAGAATGTTATGCACCCTTACCAATGTTGTGGGGGTCCTTAGGTTTAAGGAGGGCATCGTTTTGGAATGAAGGTTGATCCTCAGTGTGCCTGAATCGGCCAGCCACTTTGAATGTGCACAGGCACGGCGAGTGGGCGAGGTGAAGAGAGGGGGGCCGCGTTGCAGTTGAGGTAGGAAAATGAGACCTGTAAGGCTTAGTGGTGCTTCACTAGGAGTATCTGGACTGAAGGGACTGGAAGGGGAAAGGGGTGAGAGCTGGGCTTTCTAGGTTGAAGCAGAGCATTGATTGTGTTGGCAGGGAGTATCAGGGGCAAGGCGTTTCTTAGCTTGTGATGTGGAAAATAAAGTTAGAGAGCGGTGCACTTGAGTCATAATAGTTTTGGCAGGAGCATCTGGGTCGACTGGAGCTTGGCCTGTATCACAGCTAGTTGGGAATTTCAGAGTTCCAGAAGCACCATACATGCCCGGACAGGCCCAGACAGGGGCCTGAAGCCTTTCTCGATTGCCTTCCAAATAAAAAAAGCCAGTGCTTCTACACCTTTGCCAAATGGCAATCCGTCACACTCCTAGTCCCTGCCTTCTTTGTGACCTCTAGCTTTCTGGTGTGGAGAAACTCACCTCAGTGCTTTCTTACACAGTTTGGATGGCAGAGAGGGTGTGAAGTCATCATAATTACTTAAATATGCCCAAGCTAAAGTAAAGACTTCTATAAGCCAAAACTAGTGTTAGAAGACACCCACAAAATCACACTAAAAGACATAGTAAAAAGGGATGTGCATGATTTGATCGAAAATATTTGACCTAATGGAGAAGTGACCGAATCTATTTTACCAAAAATCGAAATTAACTTTTTACTTTTTTTACTTTTTATTTTATAATGTGGTGGGAGACCCCCCAACTCCCCCTAATCCCCTCCCTACCCAAACTTGTACCCTTACCCCACACCCCACCTATTATGCAGTACACATATACCATATTACCTAACATTTTTTGGTCAAATAAATTCAGTCATTTCTCCTTAGGCAGAATTGTATTTGGTAAAATCTACGGTATCAAGTAAAAAGGCTTGACGGAAGTGGACGGAAGTCATTTCCCCATGCCTATATGCAATGCTATGTGTTTAAACACAAACGTGTATTCCAGTGATCTACGAACATTATGCTACATCTTGCAAAGTGTTCTCTGCCCATGCTCAGACAATTGTCAATTTTAGTCATCATCCTCATCATCAGGGAAGCAAACTACAGCCACACCTTGGATGATCTGTGCCTTTCCTGCCCAAGCACAAATAACAAGTAAACGGGTATGCTACGGCCCAGGTGAAGGAGACAGTGCTGCCAGGGTTAGGGAGGATAGGTGGTGGGGTGACTAGGCAGAGCCACAAGCTGTCATCACACCACCATTCGCCTTCTGCCTTGGTCATTCATTGTCCCTTCTAGCAGCGTATTAGACTACATAAAAATTGTCTTATGTCCAAATTTTTGCGGACAAGACTAAATTTATGGCCAACGAGAGAAATCCTGGTCAGACGCAAATCTATCCCAGCAGACCATCACTTCTGCCGTTTTTGTGAGAAACACAATGTAAAGGAAACTCTGCAACACATAATTGTGTCATGCCCAAATTTAACAGCCATCCGTGATAGACACTTTAGTAAGTTACTATCTATGTACATGGAGAAGAATGACAATGAGATATGGAGTATCCTATTTAAGGATGTTAGATTTTCAGTAATGAAAGCCATAACTCACTTTTTAGAGACAGTTTTACCCGACGAGATATCAATCTAAAATAGCCCTCTATTGCTACAACTACTGCCACTAATATGACATTTATTCTTTATAGATCTAAGTATATCGCCATAATGAACTCAAAATTTTAATTCATAGATCTAATTTTAACCCTGCTTTCTCTGGTCATTCTTTTCCATTATGCTGATCTCTGCTGATCTTGTGGCTTGTTGATTGTATGTATGTATATACTGTGTTAACAATTTTTTGTTATGTCCAACATTCAGCATTCACTGCTGCCCCACTACTAAAATTCTGCAAATGTATGCCGATCTGCCAAAGCAGCCATTCAAATGTTGCATGCACCTGGCCCTGCTCTTCATCTACTGGGGCAAATGCACAGCTCTGATGTAGCACATCAAGCTGTCTCACGGCCCCCCTGCAATTCAGTCCCACCCAGAGCTCGCCCTCCCCCTCCATGCAAACAAATCCTGCTCTACAGCACTACAGATAAAACAGACTGCGCTCCACACACAGCTCCAGCAATGGCTCTTTAGCATCACCAAAACAGCAGAAGTTCAGCTATAAAATGTCATTACATTAATCATGTCTGGGGAGCCACACGTGAATCAAAGAAACTACCTCCAATCCAGGACTGATATCAGTCATCGTGATTTGCAGCAGTGACTTGCACTCCAGATCTTGGGCCTACGCATAGAGCTCTGTTAATGAACCTCTGTTCTGAGTTTCAGAACTACGTCATCCCAAGCGTTTTTTTTTAACACAATTCATACACAATTACAAACGTCCTTGGACCAATACTGACGTATGCAATTGAACTTAAAGTATGGTGTGAAGTTCCACTTTCTCTTACAGTACTCTGATCCACCCATCTGCGTGTGTTAGGGCACCTCAATTGAGACCCTCAGCAAGCCAGTCTTTTGCAGTGCTCACACCGACAAAGCTTTGTCAAAGCGCTTCATTAGTGACATTAGGCATCTCTGTACTTTTAGTTTCAAGATCTCATGCAGAGTTCTCTCAAAAGACTTCATTCCTGGCCTCCTTTTGTAGGTGTTTCTTCTACGCTCAGCTCTTCTAATCTATCTGCATCCTGCCGTCCACCGTACTCTCCTCTTCTAGCACCGGGTGCCACACTCCATTCTGTCAGGCCCGGCCGGCCTCATCCACTGCTATTCCAGCATTGATATCCCACACTGCTCGGGCATTGTTCATCATTCTTACATTTCTCCTCCTTCCAAGTATGCTGGAGCAAGGATAGCCCAATCTGGATAAGTATCCTTAAAAGATTGTGGGGGTTCAAGATCAACAAAACAAGTGGAAAGAATGTTCATAGAGTCTGGAACGAAACACCTGATGGGATCGGGGTCCTCAGTCCCATGATTCTGTTAGACATCAATGTGTGGTCAGTGTGACCTCGACTTATTGATACATGAAGCATGTATGAGACCTCTCCACATAACAACAGGTACAATTCTGAAGAGTTTCACCCATCCAACAAATTCTGAGGTCTCCCCGGTCTTGATTAAAACCCTTCCGAAACTTGCTTAACCAGAAACTAACCAAAACTCTGGATACCATTTCTCTCAAACACAAGGCTAACAATGGTATAACAAAAAATGACCACCTCCTAAAAAAGCAGGCAGGCAACTTGAACTTGATGGAGCAAATTCCATTGGCCCAAGGACAAAGCAGCCTGTCAAATCCGAACTAGGGAATGTCACAAAATGATAGAACAGAAGAATAGATTGTTGTACCATGGACACAATATGCCTAAAATGAAACTAAAGAAATAGTTACTATTTACAAAGAGCTATCAGACACCCTGTTAAGACCAAAATGATCTGAGTTCCTAGCACAAACTGTCAGATAACCTATTAGCACCCAGGTGGGGGGATTCAGCCAATCAGATGGCTAGGAACGGGGGATTGAACGGCCCGTACAAGCCTGCATTCCAAGCGCCTGACGGCCGGCTCCCTTCACCGCCATCTTCCCCCTACCCTCCATCACCCTTTTTTTCCCCAACCCTCTACTTACTTTCTTTTGGCAGCGGTGAGTCTCAGGAGGACAGCTAAGGGGCAACGTGCTCACCTTGGAAGCAAGACGATGCGGAGCAACACGGGTACGAACCCCAGGTGCACACTTAGAAAACTCTGGGTATTAAGCACGTTATAAATAACCTATCATATCATATCATCTGCTCCTTCCCCTCGTCTCTTGCTGGCCGCCATGGAAAGGGAAGAGGGGCTACGTAGCCCTCCCTTTTCATGGCGGCCATCTTGGAAAAGGATTGTCCTTCCTACAATGGGACGCCGCGTGCATCCCGTTTAGATATCAAAAAAATGTTTTTAGCACCTCAGGTTACCACTTTGCCAACCCGGGGTGCTAATGGCCTTCATCCCCCGTTCCATAGGCTGGAACGGGGGATAACGTCCTGGTTCCTTCCTTATCGGCTGTGGATTCGCTCGGCCCAATGACTTGGGCTGCTGGGACGTTATCCCCCATTCCAGCATGTGGAACAGGGGATGAACGCCATATTAAAATCATTTTTGATTAAAAAAAAGATAATTAAAATTCAGAAAGGATAGAATTGAAACCTACCAAAGTTCATAGAATTCCTCACAATTACCACAGAAGAGATGATCAGAATGACCATAAATATCACAGCCTTTGGTACACAGTGTAACCAATGCTGCACAAATCTTCATTACAAATTGTCGCAATCTCGGTCAACCCCATTATAGAATTAAGTAACACATCTTTATCTTTAATTAATAGACTCTTGCCCATGCTAATCACACCTACTACAACCCCCTCTGAACCTGAAATTTCTTCCACATTCCAAATATATGTTTGTATTTATTTCGAAATATGCTACGTCCTTAATCC
The DNA here is from genome assembly GCF_040938575.1 of Ambystoma mexicanum. Taxonomy (NCBI): domain Eukaryota; kingdom Metazoa; phylum Chordata; class Amphibia; order Caudata; family Ambystomatidae; genus Ambystoma; species Ambystoma mexicanum. The sequence goes on from NC_090922.1 coordinate 661,861,343, forward strand.
TATATGAGCCTGAAAGTGCTCTGGGCAGGCGGGCAGATTGGAGGCCATCAACATTCTGGCATCCCCCACCTCAACCTGAAGCTCTCACCCTGGATTTCTTCAGGCAAGACACTCCTTCATCCAATGATTGAACCTGCATCCAGTCGTTGTCATCAGATCTTAAGCCTGACAGAAACTCTGCGACCATCCACCAACCAACCAACTGGCGCGCAAGCGTCAGTTCGTGTTGGGAGTTAAGAGATTAAAGTTGTGTTCCAATACTCTCCGTGTGTACGTGTCCTCCTTCTTTGAACCTAAGTCAACACTGGCGATGAGTTTTTGTTCCAGCGTATACCGGAGTCCTCCTTTCGGCAGACCGCCTAGTTTCCTCCTCCTGTTCAAAAAAAATAAAAAATAAAAATACATACGAAGTTCCAGCTGCCGGAGCGCCCTCGTTTGACAGCCTGCAAAGCTCCTTCCTCCTCCTTATCCGACGTGCGACCAGCAGCACGCATGTGCGGTGCCCCTCCAGCACCAGCCACGGGAGCCTCTCCCTCCGCTGCACAGGGAACGGGCACGTGGAGCGCGAGTGCCTTCCGACCCTCATCCGAGTGAGCCGGCCTCTCCCTTCATGCACTCCAAGCGACGCAAAGTCGCAGGCGGCCTGGCCGCTGCATCGGCACAGACGTAGTCTGTCCACCAGCCCAGCTGGTCTCTGGGCTGCCCGCATCAATCTTCCCGCCACAGTGAATCCAGTGTCCGTGAACACGGCAGACAGCCCCGGCTGCAGGAGTGCTGTCTATCCAAGCTTAAACTCCCTGCCATAAGGATACCAACGTCCTGCACTGTTGCTGCCACGGTCTACACACACTGGTGAGTGGAACAACCAAAGCCCAGTGCCCCACATCTGCAAACCCAACTGTGCACGCCTGTCCAGCCGCCGTTTATACCCCGACCAGTTCACATCCCAGAACTCTGACACCCCACTGTCCAATGTTTGAGCACTAAGGACTGTGCACTGCTGCACATCTTACCCACCAAAGTGACAGGTGGGACCCCACCGACTCCACGAGATGAGCAACCCAGCGTCACCACAACCTGCCCACGCAGCGAAATCAATTCAATTACGGATGCCTCCTCCTTACACTATGGCCCCCCAGGCCACAAAAGGGCCCAGATGGACTGAATGGAGGGGGACTTTCAGCATTTTGTGAGAGGGTCGGGCGATGGTGACTCACCCAACATCAGAGACATTTTTCTCAACCTGGTGGGAGGCAAGATCAAGACTATCGTGAAAACAATCCCTGCAGCTGAACAATACAACTTTACAGATCTAATCAAAGCACTGGATAAGCTCCTCATAATTGAAGTAAACCGGGACTATGAAAGATATTTGTTCAATCAATGCTCACAAAAACCACATGAGACCGTAGATGAATTCATAACCCGCCTACGGGTGAAGGGGCCCATTGTCAATTTGATGCATATTCCCTGGAAGAGGCAATAAGGCTAAGGGTCATCGAGGGTTGCCTCTCACCGGCACTCAAAAAACAATTATTGAAGAATCCCCTCACCATTCCAGAAGTGAGCGAGCTCGCCCGCATATACGAGAGGGTTGACGCCCAAGCTTACACCATGGGCGGTGCCAGCAACCCCAAACAAGACGCTGCTGAGCTCATTGCAGCCATACCGCCCCCTCGCCAGGGTGACAGAGGACAGCACCCATATAGACCACCAAAACCACAAGTACCGCGTCAACAGAGACAATGCTACTGCTGTGGAGTGACGTTTCCACATTCTGGAGCATTCCCAGCCCTATCACAACGATGCTCCAACTGTGGGAGAGAAGGACACTTTCACACGGTGTGCGCCTGCTAGGACAACATTTCGGCCACCACCCCAGCAGTATAGACAGCCAAAGTACTACCGGCAGAACCCACGGCGGTTTGTAAGAGCCATCGACGAACACCAAAGGTATAACTACCCAAATACCCCTTAACACACAGACCAACCTTGTTACCTAACAGACGAATACGATAGTCCGCCTGACGATTATGGCGAGGAGGGCTACTACCAAGACATGCAAACGACTCACTACAACACATACTATGACCAGCATAATCAGGATGAGTTTGTCAACCTCATACTCGACAATGAGGAAGCCAAAGAAGCCCCCAAAATTCCCATCAAGATGGAAAACAATTTGTTTCAGTTCATGGTGGACTCTGGCGCCACTGTCAACATCATGGGTGAACAGGACTATGCCAAAATGGCAAACCCACCAATGCTAGAGCCGTCACATTCACAGATCTTCCAGTGGGGAGCCACCACCCCGCTGCAGACGATGGGACACTTTACACGCCGCCTCCTCCTAAACGGACAGCAGGTGGACACCATCTTCCACGTGATTCGCTCGCTTACAAGAAGTAAGTGCCTACTCAGTTACCACACAGCCTCCCGTCTAGGACTGATCGAAATACATGTCAAAGCCAGAGATACCATCACAGCAATGCCAGACAAACAAACCCAGAAGCGCCTCATGGGGGCCATCACATGTGGGCAATCTCAGCAGCTCATCACGCAAGAAGACATCACGCAAAAATTTCCAAAGATTTGCTCTAACCTGGGAAAACACAAAGGTCCCCCCATCCGACTCCACATAGACCCTGCAGTAAGACCAGTGCCGCAACATCCCAGAAGAGTCGTGTTCCATTTACAGGAAGCAGTATCGAAGGCACTCCAACAGCTACTCGACGATGACATCATCGAGCCAGCAACAGGGCCTACACCTTGGGTATCCCCCCTTGTGATCGTCCCCAAAGAAGGGGGCAAAATACTCCTATGTGTAGACATGAGGGTAGCCAACACTGCCATCCAACGTGAGAGGCACCCAGGTCCATGCATCGAGGACATGATCGTACAGCTGAACAACGCCCAGATGTTCTCAAAACTCGACCTAATACAGGGCTACCATCAACTGGAGCTGCACCCTGATTCCAGAGTGATCACGACTTTCGCAACCCATTATGGCCTATTCAGATACCGGAGGCTAAACTTTGGGATCTCGTCCGCCGCCGAGATTTTCCAGGAGACCATTCGCCAAATCATTAGACCCATACAAATTGCGCTGAATTACGACTACTACATTCTCATTTTCGGGTCATCAAAAGAATCCCATGACAAAGCCTTCTGCGCCACCTGCAAAGCACTACAAGCCGCTGGTCTCATGCTGAAAATCGCCAAATGCCATTTCAGCAAAGCCAAGCTCAAGTTCTTCGGCCACATCTTCTCCGGTGAGGGGATGATGCCAGACTTGGAAAAAGTGGACACCATCACCAACCTCAGCGAACCGCAACAGACAGCGGATGTTTGGTCATTTCTAGGCATGGCAGGATACTGGGCGAGGTACATACCCCATTATGCTTCCCTCACAGAGCCGCTCCGAAGACTCTTGCAGAAGGATGCTGTGTTTGAGTGGACACCAGCATGTCAATGGTCCTTCGCAGACATCAAGCACGCCCTCACAGAGGCCCATCGACGGGCCTACTTCAATCCATCATGGCACACGGAGGTGATAGACGCAAGTCCGGTTGGCCTCGGGGCCATCTTGGCTCAGACCAGCGGCATGGATATCAACCCCAGACACGTGGTAGAGTACGCAAGCAGAGCACTGTCTATGCCGGAAATTGCCTACTCCCAGGCAGAGAAAGAAAGTTTTGCCGCGGTATGGGCATGTGAACATTTTCGCAACTTCCTGATTGGTAAGAAGTTCACCCTTATTACGGATCATCAGGCCCTCCTCTCTTTGTATAGCAATCCTCACACCAAGATGCCTCCGAGGATTGAGAGATGGGGAATACGCATCCAGGAGTACGATTATGACATTCTTCACTGACCTGGGGGCGACCTAAACCCGGCCGACTATTTATCATAACACCCAGTTGGGGCCCCAGTCACACGCAAAGGGGATGTCGCATATGTACATTACAACGCATCAAACTCGTTACCACCGGCTCTGTCGCTGGAGATGGTCACTGCTGCATCTGCCGCAGACGCCACAACCACTCTTGCGATCAGCCTCACATCGACCAGCAAATGGGTAGACTTTTGGAGAGCCATGTTGGCCCACCCAGGGGTGAGGAAACAGGAAATCGAAAGACTAGCCAGAGTCCACAGTGAACTCGCCATAAAGGACAACAACATCCTGCTCAGAGGCTGCCGCATTGTCATCCCGGCCACGCTAAGAAATGAGGTGGTTCAGACCGCAAATGAAGGGCACAGGGGTGCCGAAAATAAAAAAAAACAACTAAGATGCCATGTGTGGTTTCCGTTCCTAGGTGCCATAGTCGATGAATGGGTGAAGAACTGCCACGCCTGCCAATGCACCTCACCTGCCGAGACTCCTACCCCGCTACAACACACCCAGATACCTGAGTACCCATGGGAAAGGGTAGCCATGGACTTCTACGGACCCACGGAATCGGGCGACTACCTCTAACTCCTGATCTATGAACGCTCTCGATTTCAAGTAGTTAAGACCGTCGCCTCCACAGCTTTCTCCTACGTAGCGTCGGTGCTAGAAGAAATACTCAGCGAGTGGGGGATCCCCAAAATAATCAAGTCCGACGATGGACCACCATTCTGCGGGCACGAGTTCGGGATGCTGGCGAAGCATCTACGTTTCAAGCATATGAAGATGACCCCCCGCTATCCACAAGCAAACTGGATGGCGGAGCGATTTATGGGATCGATCAAAAAGACTATTCAGAGAGCGAAGATCGAAGCAGTCAGCACGCATCAGGCTCTATGTCGACTCCTCAGAGACTACCAAAACACGCCACACGATTCCACGAACAAGACGCCTGCGGAGCTCATGCTTTGCTATGAGGTGCAGACACGCATCCCACGGAACCCAACGATCAGCGCGCCCGCTGATAGAGTGGTGCTCCAAATAGATGCGGAAGGGAACGTAAGGGACAAACAGGACACCGATACCAGGCAGAAAGCGATGCCAAAGGACTTTCAAATAGGTGATGAGGTTCTAGTACAGCAACCAATGATTCGCAAGACAGACCCACGGTTTGATCCGAACCCCATGCGAGTCACCGACATAAAAGAGACGATGGTCACAGCCCAAAACCAGGACAAAGCCATCACGAGGAACTGCCAGCAATCCAAACACTATGTCAAGCGAGAGGAGCCTGAGGTGTCAGGGAGACCCATCACCCCAGAGCAGTGGGCGCCACGAGATGACCTGTGGACTCCACCTGAAAGTGATCTGGGAGGGACAGAGAATGAAATTGAACCACAGGACATGACGGAGACAAAAGTTCATGATGAGAGACCCCGTCGAATAATCAAGAAACCGATGCGGTTGGTTGAGGAATGTTAAGCAGACGTTTGGACATATTTGTCCGGGGGTGGTGTTGCCCGGCCGTTGCAAGGTTAACACTAACCCCGCTCGCGAGAGAGGCGGGCTGTGCATGACGTAATGGGGGGAGCAGGGGTTTATGGGAGAAGGCGCGCAAGCGTCAGTTCTTGTTGGGAGTTAAGAGATTAAAGTTGTGTTCCAATACTCTCCGTGTGTATGTGTCCTCCTTCTTTGAACCTAAGTCAACAAGCAGGCCATCGGTTGTGAGCCTAGGAGGCTACAAGCATGTGAACAGAGGGATCAGAGTTAAAAGGGCCCAACATAGCCCTCCGGAGGGACAGTCATTTTATGGTACAACATTGCGTTCCCCAACAGAGCCCCTGAATCCAGGCAGGTTCCTACCAATCCGAATACAGTTGAAAACACGCCACTGTCCAACATAAGAAGTTTATTGCTTCCTCTGAATATCTGTCCAGAAGCTGCACGTTTCCAAAAGTACAAACTCCCTGAAACACCATTGTGGGCATCTAAAGCACACTGATGATGCTGGGACAATAAAGGCTGTCAAATATAGAACGTTAGAAGTGCATATCTGTATCACCTTTCATACTGCCATTTTGTTAAGTGCAAAACGATTGAGCATGACTTTCGTCGCTTTGCTATACAACTGCAGACTTCTTCACCGTGGGGGAAAGAGGAAGGAAAGACAGAGAGGAAACAAAAAATATTCATCATGTTCTTGAACTAGCCAGTAAATCATTTTCTTTCGTACAATGCACTTTCTTGCAGAATTTCGGTGGAACTGTGCCCCAAATACTATCGCTGCTATTGCTGCACGGTGGCCATTTTGATGATTGCCACAAAGACTGGTAATGGTGATGTTCTGAAACTGTTTTTGGAAACAGAGAGCTGGCACTAGTCCGGTCTATTTGGATAAGCCAATGACTGCATACTACTAAAGAAGCCATTTATTGTCAAAGAAGAGAGGCAGCTGTCAGTGGAATGCTGCTGGAGCCCTTGTAAAGGAACCAGAACTAAGTGTAGAGCGGCTATGGCGGCCTTGAGCCCTGGTTTCGTGCAAGCATAACAAGAAGGGTTTAGGAGAGAACCGCCAGGGGAGAGAGCCATCTCCAACCTCCCAGCAGTGTGTCAAGGCCCATGTTACCACGGGAAGTGTATGTTTCCAAATCCCCTCTTTATTTGGATCTACCCTGTTATTTCTACATGAATACAGAGCAGAATCACATTATAGGGGGACAGGGGCGGATGGGCAAGTATAGGGATAGGGGAAAGTCAGGATAGAAGGGGAGAGGGAGAATATTTCACTAGAGAACATGTGTTCTTATACTCGATAGCATCCACAGTCTTCAATGATTTTGGCACTTACCCCATTTTCTTTTGATTCGACAAGTTACCTTCAGTGTTACCTCTCAGTAGGATGTGTTGTACTGTTTGCAGTTGTTTCATGGACTTCATTATTGCTGCACAAAACAGCCAGACCTCTCTGCTATTCATCTCCTTCAGAACTTAAAGGAAATTTTAAAATGGGTTTCATTAGTGCATTGGCAAACATCGTTACCAGACAGAGCAGGCACAGCAATTAGATTGCAATGTAGGATTTCTTCACACACATACCATTTACAGCAAGAGTAGGGGAGTACACGTGACCCACACATACATCATAAATGTGCAGCACACCCAGACATACTCCAATCCTATGCATACCACCCATGGGTACATTTAATGCAAAGTTACTGCACAGCAAGATTCTATGTATAGCATGAGCTGGGCTGGTGAAAGCTTGCCTCACACACACAACATATGTGATGCACAAGCAGGTCCAGTACAGGCTTTGCCAACATGATGGATACAGGTTCACTCTAGGCGGGAACTGTGCAGGTTTCCTTCACATAAAGAACATAAACAGAACATGGGCAGGCCAAGTGTTGCGCAAGCTGTGAACACACATATCTGCTCAGCATGGACCAGGCCAAAGCATGTTTGCCTCATATAGAGAATGTATTAACATCACACGCAGGGCCAATAGAGCCTTCCCACACATGCATAATATTCGTCCAGCCAAGGCAGGGCCGATACAATTTCCCCTCATATGCAAAAAAGGTATACACATTCCATGTCCATGTACTATGTACCTCCCGCATAGAGAAAGTGCACAGTTGCCTTCCATGCAAAAATAAATCTACTGCATGGGCAGCACTAGTGCAAGCTTCCTTTGCACTTCCTCAAGCAGGGCCGCCCCATCATCCATTAAGAACCCCTGCCTGCTGTTTGGAGCTTAGGGCCCAGTTTTGATTCCTCCACAAAATCGCGCAACTGTGTGCATGGAGAACTTGTTTATTTTCTGGGTCCTGTGTTCGCCACGTGGCTGCATTGCAGGAAATATGATATTTTACAAGCAATACGATCTTCAATCCCAATGCAAAAGGATGGCTTAAAGTTAGTTGACTCAGTTGTTCAAGGCTAACTCTGGGCCTCATTATGAGATTGGCGTTAAGTTTACTGAGTTTTCCTGATGCCGGTACCACAGTTTCTGGCAACCCGTGGTTCCAGAATCAACGGATGATTATGGGTTGTTGGACACGTGCATTCTGGCATGCCAGAAATGGCGGCACCAGCATCACAGAAACACTGTGAAAAGTCACCAAAACTGACAACACCGTTGAGTTGGTGCCAGTGCCCCTGGATCCGGCATTGCAATGCCGGACCCAGCAGCTCTGGAAATTGGTGTACCGCAATTACCGTGACTGGAAACAAAGTGATTGCCGGAACAGGAAACAGGCCGACGGCCATTACAAAAACAAAATTCATTGCAATCTGCAACTCACAGGCGACATCCACCCCTCCTGACTGAAGAAATAGCACAAGGACCATGTCATCTGGCGTCCGTGAGACCCACCAGCTGTGCTTTTCAGAGGCAAAGCTGAACATGCTTGCGGACACCATTGTCCCGCATGTAGGGGAGTTATTCACCAATGATCAGCACCGCCAAACCCAGCTGCGCAAGAAGGGAATATGGGAAGAGGTGGCACACAAGGTGTCAGCAGTGGAGACAACACCACGCACAGTGAGAGATTGCTACAAGGGCTGGTACGACCTGTGCCTGAGGGTCCGGAGCATGCTCTCTGCGCACTGGCGACAGAGCATGACCACAGGTGGTGGTACCTCCTCACCAATACGTCTGATGCCCAGGGAGGAGACGTGCAGCAGTGTGTTGCACATGGAGTAGATAGAAGGGGTTGGTGTTGCAGAGGCCGGAGCTGGGACACCCAAAGATACCAGTGAGTACACGTAACCCCAATGTAATGAACATCAGCCCTGGCCACTCTGCTCCCACCACTGTACCAAAATATCAATGAAATGGGATTAGCACCATCCACAATCCCCCCAAAACACCCTGCATGCCCACCCCCCGCACATGAACCAACATTCAGGTTGCATTTGTGAACATACACCCTGGCCCCCTAACAATGAGCCATGCCTGGAGTACATGTTGAACACTGCACCGGCACCCTGTACGGCCAAGTGCCCCCACACAGCAACACATCATCCTGCCACAGTGTACTGCATGTGTGCCCACCATGCTGCCACTGCCACCAGAACACAGCAATGCTGACCATCATCGCCACCCACACATGACCACCCTTGCACGCAATGGAAATTACATGTGTTCCCCATGTCCCTGCCAGGCCGAGCCGAGATCCCAAATGCACAAACTGGCCCTACAACTGGGTCAGCCATCAAGCCCATGCTTTCCCCATCCACCCCACCCCCCTCATCCTCCAACACCCCACAGCCTGACAGGCCATCCCCCTAACACCGTACCCAGCAAGTGCCAGGACACTGCGCCAGTAGACTCAGTACAGCAGTCTACCATGTATAAACATCCCACATCCTACAGCTGAGTACGCACAAAAGAAGCATGTGTGCACCATGCTATGTAAAACACCATGTCCCCACTACAGCATGACCACAACCAACATAATGCATGTATCAGTGCTTCTTGAATCCATGCTGGTCCCTAACATCATGCCTTTCTGACTCCCTGAGGCACATCATCTGACAGGGAAGGAGCCCAACCAAGCACTTCAAGGTGCACCAGACGATGCCGGCGCAATGCTGCACAGACCACCACCACACTAGCGATCACTGCCACTGACCCAACTGCCCCACCCATCCAGGCAGCACAACCTGCTGTGGTCACCACTGCTCCTGCACCCACCCAGGCAACACTACCTCTGTTGTCACCACTGCTGCTGCACTCATCCAGGCAGCACTACCTGCTGTTGTCACCACTGCTGCTGCATCCATCCAGGCAGCACCACTTGCTGTTGTCACCACTGCTGCTGCACCGATCCACCCAGATAGCAATACCTGCAGTGCCTCTATTGCCCACAAACCAAGCAGCAAGACAGTACCCCCATCGCAGCAGCCATATGCACATGGCCAGGATTCCAGCACAGAGGACGCAGTCAGAAATGCTGGAGACACCACAGGGGACACCAGCGACCACACGAGTTATGAGTGGGCTGAATTCAGCCCAATTAACCTCAGAAGCCCACAACGCCTGCCCTTCCCCAGTGTCAGGGAAATGGACGGCTGTCTGCGCCATATTGAAGAACGGCAGAATGGCATAACTGCCCTAGTGCAGCAGCACCTTGAAGAGGCCCAGATGATGAGGGAAACTGTGCAGGCCACTGGCCATCATACTGCACGAGCCCCTGGACGTGCTACAACTGCCATTGTACTGATGGCCATGAGGGTTCACGAAGGGAACAGCAATATGCCCTCCATTGCATAGCCCATGGGAATGTCCCTTCAGGTGCCCCTGGATAGACAGACCAGTGAGACAACACAAATGCCATCCACGAGCAGCAAGCCCGCAAGTTCTATCTATAGCAGCCCAAGGCGAAAGTCGATGTGCCTGTCAACCACACCACACAGTGGCACACCTGGTGGCAAGTGGGCCCGTAAATACGCTGAACAACAAATATGTGCCCTGGATGTGTCTTTGACAGGGACTACATGGACAACGTGACACAAGTTGGCGAGGGCGAAAGGGCGAGGGATAGTTGGGGAGGAGAAGTGGGGAGGGATAGTAGTGGCGGGGGTGTTTATCCATCTGCTATTGCATTATATTCATTACATTACACTTGGTGTTGCATAGAAATCGTGACTGGACATTCATTTTTAGTGTGAGCGAGTGTTTTATTCCCTGTACAGTGCAGATTGTGATTGCTGGCCTATGCCATGTGCTTGTGTGATGTGCTCAGGAATAGTAGTTAATCAGTGTATCACGTGCATCACAGCCTTCCATGGCATCCCGGCTATATGGCGATGGCAGTTCGTCCTCACTGTCATTCTCACCCGCCACCTCTGCTGTGTGCTTGTCCATGTCCGGGTGAAGTGGTATGTTGCATCTGATGCACATGTTGTGCAACGTGGCACATCCCAGCACTATCTTGCCCACCTTCACGGTGCTGTACATGAGTGCACCCCCTGATCTGCTCAGGCAGCGGAACCTTGCCTTTCAACAACCCAAATGACTGCTTGATTGTGAACTGTGTCCTGATGTGAGCACGGTTGTAGCCCTACTTGTGCTGGTTCTGTGGTTGCCTGACAGGTGTCATCAGCCATGGCATGAAGGGGTCTCCCGTATGACCTGCATGGGAGGGACACAAAAGGGTTGAATCAATGTGCTTCCAGTGTCATTTAAGTAAAGTCTGTATGTTGGTCGCTGTCACATGGGATTGACACAAAACACAGCAAATGGCACAGAAGACGCTAGTATCCGGCGCATTGTCAATGTTAATTGCAGTTTCAAATTTCTACAGATGGTTAGATGTTGATTCTGTGATCTGCCTGCTTTCTGCTGCATACATACTTGTACCTGGAATGAAATGGTGGAACTGGTATTTTGCCAGTCCGGATACAACGCTGCCGGTGGGCTTACCAGGAGCCTTCTTTCCGGACTGGCAAACTACAATTCTGCTTGCCCGCCACTGAGCCCGACTGGTCTGACCCTGCCGGGCGCAGTGGACCGACTAGGCAGACTTGTCACAGGGGCACAGGCAACATTGTTGGCATTGGCAATGATTCTGAGTCCACATTTGCATGGAATCTGATGTGACCCCACGCGAATGGTGACTTACATTTTCCGGCGCATGCCTTGGCGGGCTGCCAGGACTTGTACTGTCCCAGTGGCGCTGGGAGCCAGGTGCCAGAAACAGTATTACGTGTTTGGCATCACACTGCCAGTATCACCAGCTGCTTACCGCCAACCTCATGATGAGGCCCTTGTTCAGGTTCCCCATAATGTCACTCCTTCCTTTTCTGGCCAATCTAATTGGTAATTTCATACATGGTGGGTGTTATGTATTATTGCATTGAAATAGCATCTTACTACTTGAGATGGCTGACATGTTTCTTTGGCCAGCAGAAGTCACATGAGCAATCATTTGTTAACGCGCACACATTTAACCTTGCATTTATTTAGCGAATGGCTACATGCGTGCAGTCGTACTTGCATTTTTTGAATTTTGGAAATGCAGCATGGAAGTGGTTGCAAATCATCTATGATTCATGCAAACTGATTAATGTGGATGTATACACAGAAAAGTACGAATCATGGTTTTCGTTTTATTGTGAAGGAGATGGCACGATAATTATTGGCATGCAGGCAATACCAAGGCTATTGCCTGCATGCCAATAATTATTGTGCCATCTCCTTCACAATAAAATGTGCTAGGTGGGTGAGTTGTCTGCAATCACTTTTCCATCGCCAATTCACACAATTCGGGTTTCGTTTGCATGTCGTACAATGGTCTTGTCTCCCATTCATTTGTGCTACATTTTTGTTTTATTTGCATTCATGTCACATGCATATGTGTATGTGCACTTGTAACAGGCAGGTGAACTGGCTACATGCTGTGGAGTACACTGGTGGTGGGGAGGTGGGTTGCATTGGTATGCCTTGTCTGTGCTGCAGGCGATGGGGGTTGCGCTCAGTGTGTTTTGCAGGATTATGTGGCATTGGTGTGATGCATTCTGGTACCTGTAGTGAATTTGATGTGCCTGCCCAGCTTTGCAGTCATAATGTTTGGATGTGCTCCCATTCCACAGTGCACATGCGTTGGTGATTCAACTCACCCAACAGCCGGGTACACTCTGGTGACAGAGTATTACTCCCCACCCCATTCCACAGTGCACATGCATTGGTGATTCATCTCACCCACCAGCCTGGTATGCTCTTGAGACAGTGTTTTATCTCCCCCCATTCCACAGTTCACATTCATTGGTGATTCAACTCACCCAACAGCCAGGTCCGCTCTCCGCTGTGACGTGCCATGCACCCTGGAGTGGTACAGTTTCCTGTTCCTGTAAACTGCCTCAATGGCATGTCTGACCACCAGCTCCACATGTGTGCAGTCCAACGCACCAATCATGTTGGGCATGCCTGCCAGGGCATGGATTGCAACTTTGGCACATTAACCTGGTCAAGTGTCCTGGGTAGGGCAATGTGGTCAGACACATGCCACAGGACGGTATCCAGGACCTGAAAAAGGCCCCCCGAAAAACAGGGTTAGGATAGCCCGTGCAGTTCACCCACAGTGTGTTGGTAGGTGCCGGTTGCCAGGAAATGTAGCACAGACACTACCTTGAGCAAGGGGGGGATAGCAGTAAGGGTGTGTATGAGGCTGATAATGTCGTCATGGATCAGGTCGACTATGGAGGTGATGGCGTTCCTGTTTAGTCGGTAGAGGGTGTGGATCTGTGTTTGGGTGCCTACTCTGCCTCTCTGCCTCTTCCTCTGCCTCTGAAACACCTGTGTACAAGCGTGATATAAATATAAATAAATAAAATATCATATCATATCATATCTTCCAGTTGAATCCCTGCATACAGGGCCTTCAGCTCCATTACTACTACTGTAGCTGCCAGCATGGTTGTGTTGGAAGGGGTGTGGGGCCTGAGCGTGGTCCTTTTGTGCATTTGCAGTGCTCATGGTGTGCAGCTGACCAGATTTTGGCCACCTGTGGCCGGTTCCTGCACACCTGACACTGTTTAATGCCTGGTCCACGATGCCAGTGTTTCCGGTGCGGTTGTCACGGTGCCACTGTTATGGCAGTGTTTCTGTGAAGTCTGTACTCGGAATGTGCTCATACTACCGCTGTGCTGGTGTTTCAGGCATGCCCTAGAGGTCATTCCGCAGATTCCGTTCACGGTGCTGTCACATACCGTAGCACCATGGATGTCACTTGTGGTGACGGTGTTTGCGGCATCGCATCACGTAGAATGCCGGTCTGGAATAGGGTGCCGGTACGGTGCGACTGGCACCGTTATTTCCAGTCTGGTATGCTTGTAATGGGGCCCTCTGTCTTGTTGGCACACTGGCTCGTACTGCAAGTGGGGTAAAGAAAGTCCCACCCGAGCGTGTACGTCTTAGCAAACAGCAACAGGCTGTGTGGGAGCAAAAGAAATGAAATGCAGGCTGTGTGGGAAGTAAAAATGTTGCCTATGCAGTATTAATTGCATTTAATTATGCCACAGAAGGCGGCTGCCCTGGCCTTTGTGTCTGAAGCACACCCTAATGCCCACCCTTATGCTATAATACCTATTTCATGAATATGAATGTTTCACGACCATATGCACATAGCCCCCTGACCTTTCACTTAACTGGGTTGCACTTCTCCCACTTCACTTTTCAATGCGTTCTCTACTTTTACAATTTTGACATCTATAACCAATGCCACTTCCCAGTTCTCTCCCGTGACATTTTTAGCAGCGCGTACACTGGTTTGTGTGTACACATGCGCACATTTTAGGAGCATTTAGTATGCCGTCTCGGCCGTCATTGAAGCTAGTCTCACTGCGCTTTATAAATGACACATTTTAACATAAGCATTAAAAAGCTTGATGAGGAATGCAGACCTTAGTGCTTGTAGGAGCAAGTGTTTGTGTGTGATTTGGCACTGTTACTGTGTGTGGACAGTGTGTGCAGTATGTGCGTGTAGTGTGTGGGCATTATGTATGAGGTGGTCGATATTTGCATGGGAGGTGTGTTTGTGTGGTGGGGCAGTGCATATTTGGGGGCTGTGTGTATGGGAGCAGTTTGTGTGTGTGGCGAGCAATGTGTATGTGTGTGGGCATTGTGGTGGTCTTGTGTGGGTGGGGCAGTCAGTGTGCGAGGGGTCAGTAGATGTGTGTAAAGAGCAGTGTGTTTGTGTGGGGGTAGCAGTGTGCGCATGAATTGATAGAAACCAAATCAACTCACCATAAACTACAGTGTCCGCAGCATGCTAATAAAATGCTCAGTCAGTTTGGAAAAAGGCCCAAACAACACAGCTCAACACACAGCTCATCAAAACATTGCTTGCACAGGACTTATGTATGTGCCGGCTTCCAGGGACGGTTGGTGATGTACAGGGATCCCAGTAAAGGGAATCAATGATTGACCCCATGTGAGATCATATTGCAGTTCCCTAGGCCCTTTAATGTCAGTCAGCTGCACCTCATAGGCCTGCTGATGAGCCTGTGAGACATGCAACTGATTGACAATTTAAGAGTCTGTAATGGGTGTGGTCTCCACGGAGACAGGCAGGGATGGGTTGAGAAGTCACATAAGCCTTTGCATGGACAGGGCCGTTGACAGGGAAGACAAATAACCAAACAACATCTGCAGGCTGTGTTCCTCCTTATTCCAATACCAATAGTTTTGGCATTACATGTGGTTAGCGCCACCTAATTGCCAAAAACTCAAAATGCACAGGAAAGCACCTAGTCTTAGAATGACAAACGTTAGTAATAAACATCTTTTGAAATTGTTAGATTTTATCATGAAACCCATAGAGAGTCTATATCACTATATATAGAGTGTATATAAGGCATTCAAATGTAGTGATCTTTCCTTTTTTGAACTGTGATTATTTTATGGAACATGTCTGAATAAAGCTATGTTGGGTGACTGACTGAATACATATCTCCAACAGACTTTGCAAACCTTACAAGCCACACTTGCCCTTTTCACATTAACAACACTCCTAGTCTACACACTTAGACTCGCTCCCACCATTGAATACACTACCCTTCAACGCTTGGCCCACTCCCCTGCCATGACACAGACTCACCCCAACCACTGATGAGTCGTAATGACCAAACTGAAGTACTCCAACAATGTTGGTCCTTCGAATCTAAACCATGCAATGCCACTTCTAGAAACGGCAGACTCCGAGCTAGACTTGCTAAACTATATGAACCGCGCGCCAGAACACTGACCTCGTCTAACCGTAGCAAACCTACACCTAATAGGAGTACAGAAAAACCACACAGCCTAAACCTGAAGACACAGAATGTACGTATGCACACCTCTGTCACGACCCAAGAAAAGATATGCACATCTCCAGCCACCCTTTCCCACCTAAAAGGTGCATTAATTAACGCTAGATCCATGATTGCTCCCACCATTGAGATTTCTGATCTTATTCAGACCGAAAACCTTGACTTCTTGGCCATTACAGAATCCTGGCTTCATGCCGCCACAGGACCAGCCATCATGTTAGCGATCCCCAACGGCTACACCATCCTAAGAGTAGACAGAAGCGAAGCCCGTGGAGGTGGCATAGCCCTTATTGTTAAATCCAATTTATCCACCAGGCTAGCTCCTTCTAATGACACTAAATCCTGCAAAAGCCTAACATCTAAATTAGCCATTAATAACTCTCATACCCTCACCATCCACCTTATTTATAGACCTCCAGGCCCTATTGGAACCTTCGAGGAGGACATTTCCACCATTCTATCGCATAACCTAAAACAATCATCACAAGTTATCCTGCTAGGGGATCTTAACCTGGGTTTCAATGATCAAAGCGACCCACAGGCAACCAGAGTGGCTAACCTACTCTCTGAACTAGGCTTCTCACAAAGAGTACTTCACCCTACCCACAACAAGGGTAGAATACTTGACTGGGTGGCAGACCACAATTGTAACGCCTCCATCCTATCGATTTCCCCACTAATTTGGACAGACCACCACCTTATAACATTTGCTCTAGAAACAGACAGACCTACTCCTACCTTAGCCCAGCCAGCACCGTCCATCCCGACAAGGAATAAGAAAAATATCATCCCAGATAACCTACACCCGCTCATCCTCCCTACACTTAACTCACTACCAGATAACCTGGACCGGAAACTCCAGTAAATGAGTACAGCAAAATTATGTCCCCTGCTCTGGACTTAATTGCACCACTTAAAGTGAGACGAAGCAAACCCAAAGGCCACCTCAACTGCTGGTACACCCCCCACCTAAAAACTCTTTGCACCAAAAAAAGACAATGTGAGATTGCATGGAAATTACAACCATCTGAAGAAAATAAGAGCACTCTCAGAGACATATCTACCCTCTACAAAAAGGAAATACTGTCGGCTAAACAGGAAACCTACAATGCTAGAATAGCCCAAGCCAGCTCTAGCATGAAGGAACTCTTCATCATCCTAAAGGGAATAGAATCTCCCATTCCAGTGCCATACAACTGTGTCAAAGATAAAATATGGTGCACCAATATTCAGCAAGCCCTAGCTAACTAAGTGACAACTCTCCAATCCAAAATTGCCACAAAAAAATCCTCGCTTAGTCTGGATACTAAGCTCAAAATAACCATCACCCCTCCCAAAAATAACATTGATAATTCTCGCTTCAAGTTCTCTTAAGTATCTATTATTGAGCCTGAAAAAATCATACTGTCACTCAAACCATCTAACTTCCAGGGGGATCAATGCCCAGCCCAACTGATAAAGGACGCAGCTAGAGACCTGGCTCCCTTTATCTCAAAACTCATTAACACCTCATTCGCAACAGGTTCCATACCCAGTAACCTAAAAGAATCTTGGGTACTCCCACTGCTTAAAAAACAGACGCTAGACCCAGCCATACCCATGAACTACCGCCCAATCACCACTGTGCCATTCCTCTTAAAAATCATAGATAAAGTGGCGTACTCACAAATCCAGAAACACCTTGAAACTAACAATTTACTAGGAGTACGGCAGTCTGGCTTCCGTCCCCAGCACGGGACTGAAACTGCCCTCTTAGATTTAAAGGCGCAAATCGATCAGCTAAGGGATCAAGGCAAACCAGCCTTACTCCTCCTCCTGGACTTATCAGCTGCATTCGACCTTGTTGACCACAAGGTCCTTTGTAGGCATTTGGATATGGCCGCACACTTTTCTGAAGAAGCCACAAACTGGATCCAATCCTTCCTCAATAATAGGACCATGAGAGTCTTCTTCACCACTGCGGCAGCAGACTCCATCCCCATCACATGCGGCGTGCCTCAGGGATCCTGTGTTTCTCCTACACTCTACAACATCTTCACGAAGCCCCTTTTCGATGATCTGGACCTTCTTGGTATCACCTACACTAACTATGCAGATGATACTCAGATTCTCCTACCACTTACCAATGATTACGACAAGGATTTGGCCTTGGTGAACAGGGTGTATCTCATCATCCAGGCATGGATGCCCACTCACGGACTATGCCTGAATGATGACAAAACTGAAATCATTATCCTGGGCGCACCTTCTACCCTCAAAAAACAACTCCTCTTTTAATATTGATAATAACCAAATTACAACTGCCCACGCGGTAAAAACTCTGGGTTTCTACCTGGACTCTACCCTCTCTTTCAACAAGCAGGTCAACGCGATGGCTTCTGCAACCGCCTACACCTGTAAACTGATAAAAGCAGGCAAACCCTTCCCATCGAACAATATCTGCATCACACTTGCGAGAGCGCTCATGTTATCAAAGCTGGACTATTGCAATTCGCTCTATATTGGGGCCAATAAGGAAGTTATCAAAAGAATTCAAATCTTGCAGAACAATGCGCTTAGAGCAGCACTAGGTATTCCCAGGAGAGCCCACATTAACAAATTTAGAAGAGCCAATAACTGGCTTTCTACTCAGGAGAAAATCCAACTAAAAGTTGCCTCATTGGTCTACAAATGCCTAAACAGCGCCGCACCACGTTACCTTTCTGCGAGATTCACGAGAATAAAACCTACAAGACTCACCAGATCCGCTAACTCTAACAGCATATCTACACCTAGAGTTAAATTGACCAGAGTCCGTGGCTGCAGCTTTCAGGTGAAAGCAGCTCAACTCTGGAACTCCCTACCATCCACCCTGAAGACAGATCAACCCTACCTCACTTTCCGACATAACCTCATAATGTGGATCAAAAACACAGACAAACAATAGATCACCTACTGCCTGGACCTATTTAATTCCTAGTAGTTTCCGATTAGGACTGTAAATACGTGTATCTTCATTTTTGCCTGTTGTATATTTTTGCATATTTCGGTTGTACATTTTTGTATATTTCTTGTTTCTCTATTTGCCATTGCTCTTGTAACTAAACTTTAAGTTGTCTTATAAAATGCACCCGGTTACCCCAGGGTCTGGTGCGCAATACAAGTAATAAAAACAAACAAACGAAACAAACAAACTTTATCCAAACCTGAAAGGTTTGCATTTAGCAAGGGAAGTGCAGTACGTTATGAGATTCAACAACTTGATGTTGATTCCAGTTTAACTCTTGATGAACAAATTGCAAACGGTATGTTAAAACAGGATGCAAACATCATGTTTGAATGTGCTGGCACAGGTTGTTCATTAGTCGTCAAGGAGACCATCCAATAGCGTGAAGACATTTTAGTCAATTGTCAGATGAAACTACATATCCAGGGATCAAAACTAAGATTGGATAAGCTGGAGCTAAGAACAGCTAATGGGTATCAAGCATTAACGAGTGACCAGGAGCTACCAATGGGAAACGAGGAGCTAGCACATGCAAGGCGATAGCGTTGTAGGACTGAATGCAGAGATCTTTGCCAAGGCATAATCAGATTACCTGTGACCGATGTTGGGAGCAGGTGGACGGACTGAAAGGAAGAGTTTATTTGGTGGAGCTGCCTGAAGCAGGTTGATGTCCCTGCCTGTCCTGGGCATTAGACATACACATATAAAGTGAGTCCTATGATCCCAGGAAATTTAGAAGTGTTCCCAAAAATGTATCAAATCCCATATAGCAATTTGGGGGTACCTTGTTTAAAAATAATAAAACTGAAAGGGGGAATATAGTGCAAGGTGTATTTGCTTTTGTGATTCATGACACAAAAGGAACCCCTAGCTCGCATCATGATAATAGGGCTTTCCTCCTAAGGTTTTTGGATCACTTGTGGTCTTTGACATCTCAAATTGTAATGTAGAATGACACGTATTTGATTAGGGTCTGCCATAGTCAATAGGTTAGGCTTTGCTGTCACATCATTGCAAAAGAAACATAACTCCAGGGTAACCCGACCCTTTACAATTATTTGCAAGCAATCAAACATTACAGTAGATGGCAAACAGTATTCACGGCTAAACTATGAACCACTAGTGTGTCCGAGATCGTGGCCAACATTTTAAATTTGAATCGGTTCAACAATTGGTGAAATGTATATTAAATAAATATATTTCTCTGATGCCAATACTTGTTAAGGGTTTCCAAGAACACGAACTCATTTTTATATTTCCAACTGCTTCCTTTTTTGATATCAAGGTGGAGGTGGGTTGGAGGCAAGTATAATTCCATGCTGTTGATTGATAGTCAAATAAAAATGTATAGCAAACAATGTCAGTTTGTGTATCTCCAATGTGAAGTAGTGGCACTTATAATCCAAAGTAGTCTGTCGTTCATATTTGTTTTACTATTCATGCAAATTCGAATGAAAATATTAGTGAGATGAAAGCAGGCAGCATGTGTTTTCCTTTCTGTAGACAAGCTGCCTGTGTCCATTGGATGTATTGTGTGCGACTTCTCCAGCTCTGTGAGTAACGGGACCACCTTTAATTCCTTGATTTATTATTTTAAATACAACAAAATATTCAGATTGAAACAGCGTGTTTCTCATCTGAGGTTGAGGGGTTACACTGCGGGAGCAGTACATTAGAGGACTTTCATCTGGAAATTGAACCATAAAGAGAAAATAAATATATTGCATCGATTGATATCATTACACTATCAAAAACGCTGGCGGATCTGTGCGATGATGGCATATGTTATGCAGTTGCCTTCATTTTAGGGAGGAACCCCTGAACCATTGTCCTTTTTTTCCTTCAGCCCCTCCCATCAATGGGGTTGCACCCTCCAACGCTCTGTCATTTCTTCTTTCGACCCACATTTCCTCTTTGCCTCCTCCCACAACCCCCTCCCACTCACCTTTTCTCATGGCGACCCATCTGTGCCATGCTGCTTCCCTTCGTCCGGCCCTTGTTAACTTGCCACATGGCACTGTAAGGCTTCTGGCCTCGTTGTCATGCCTAATCCTGCACGTCAGTGGCAGCACTGCACCATGCATGGTGCCAGCCTTCTACTGTAGGCGGCTTGCTTCAGCTCTTAGGACACCACGGTTCTAGGCACAGAGGTTCAACCTGGAACGCTCTCTCGATGTGTTTCCTATCACCTGTTCTGGGAAATGATAACGGAGCAGGGAATGATGGGATCGATTTTCAGAATGTGCTATTATCTTGAATTATATTACAGTGCAGACCTGTTGCAAAATGTTTTTTTCTAAGAAATGGTCCTGAAGAAGATGGAGGATGACATGTTTAGCATTTGACAAACGATGAATTCTGTTGAAACATGTATGGTCCTGATTAAGCATGAGAGTGGTTCTCCCTCCCTCGAGCACAGCTAGTATTGTGTTAAAAAGGCAACATCATTTTGCGAAGACGTAGGAAATGGTACATGTTGGTACAGACATGGGTCTTCCCTGTTGCAAAATGCCCAATTTTGTGATTGAAAAATCAAGCAAAGGAATCCTTAATCCATATGCCTGGTATCCTTGTTTCTTATTCATGGAAAATCGCCACTGCTTCCAGAGTCTTGAAGGTGCAAACCCACATTTTGGTATTATCCATTTCTTTTAAGGCAGGCACCTTGAAGTCCATTCCCCAAGAGCCAGATCTGCTTTATATTTCCCATATATCAACACACAGTGGGTTGGCCTTTGTAAAATTGACAGAAAAGGCAAACCCCGAAAGGTGGTTGGCTGCAGCTGTGTCGTTGTCAAGGACTATGGCAAAGAGTCTCAGGCTAAGGATGCCATTGAAGAATACTTTAAAAAAGAAGTGAACAGCCTACAAATAAGCAAAATAAACAATATATTCAAATCACTTTAAACTAGTTGGGCCTCATGTACATAGTCATCCTGAAGCATGCCATTTTTGGGGCTCTCATGGACTGGACTTGCAAGGTCCTGATTAGGGCAGGCACGCGGGGAGGAATGATGGAGAGGAAGGTGGCAATATACATAATATATGATTTCTCTAAGTGGGCAGGACTGTTGGGATCATTGAGACAATGTGATGTGTATTGTTTGCATGTGAGAGCAACAGAGGCCTGTAACTTGCTTACCTCTGACATTGCCCCTACCCCTATGATGAATGCCTGACACTGGTGTGCCCCACAGGTGTACCTCAGCACCAGGAGCGGCAGCTGGGTCATGGGCCGTGTTTGGGATGATGGCTACCCCTGGGACATGATGTATCTTACGCGCTACGAGACTTTCCTTAAGTACCTCCTTCCCCGGAGCAT